>NW_020897702.1:14619795-14691019 GCF_003984885.1 Neopelma chrysocephalum | reverse complement strand
GGCGGCGGCGCTGGCCGCTGGCGGCCGGGCTGCTGGGCACCGCCGCCGCGCTCGCCCTGTTCGCCGCGCTGCGGGAGCCGGCGCGGGCGGGCGGCGAGGCGGTGACCGTGCTGCTGTGGTGGGAACCCTTCGGCCGCCCGCGGCGCTTGGCCGACTGCCGGCGGCACTACAACATCAGCGGCTGCCGGCTCAGTGCCGACCGCAGCCGGTTCGCCGAGGCGCAGGCGGTGCTCTTCCACCACCGCGACCTGGTGCGGCACGGCCCCGGGGGGCTGCCCCGAGGGTCCCCGCCGCGGCCCCCCCGCCAGCGCTGGGTCTGGATGAACTTCGAGTCGCCCTCGCACTCGCCTGGCCTGCGGGGGCTATCTGGGCTCTTCAACTGGACCATGTCCTACCGCCGCGACTCCGACGTGTTCGTGCCATACGGGTACCTCTACGCCCCGCCGGCGCCCCGACCCTTCGTGCTGCCCCGCAAGACACGGCTGGTGGCCTGGGTAATCAGCAACTGGAACGAGGAGCACGCCCGGGTGCGCTACTACCGCCAGCTGAAGGAGCACCTGCCCATCGACGTGTACGGGGCGCGGGGGCTGGCGCTGGCCGAGGGCGGCGTGGTGGAGACCGTCTCAGCCTACAAGTTCTACCTGGCCTTCGAGAACTCCCAGCACACCGACTACATCACCGAGAAGCTCTGGAGAAACGCCTTCTCCGCCAGCGCCGTGCCCGTTGTCCTCGGACCCCGCAGGGCCAACTACGAGCGCTTCATCCCCCCCGACTCCTTCATCCACGTCGACGACTTCCCCAGCCCCCGGCTGCTGGCCACCTATCTGAAATTCCTCGATAAAAACAAACGGAACTACAGGCGGTACTTTGCCTGGAGGAAGAAGTACGAAGTCCACGTCACCTCGTTCTGGGATGAGCATTTCTGCAAGGTCTGCGAGGCCGTTAGAGCAGCTGGGAATCAAATCAAGATTGTACAAAATCTGGCCACCTGGTTTGAAAGCTGATGTTCCTGGCTGGCAAGGCTTGCCTGGACAGCCTGGGTCAGCATCAAGACATAGGGAAGAATGGGTCTAACAGAAATCATTAGCCAAGGTAGTACACAGATGCCTGTCATCAGTGAGAGAAATATACAGGTACAGGAAAACAAGTTGTGAAAAGCCTACAAAAGGAAGATTTTTATTAAAGGGAAAATTATGAAAGGACAGAAAAGTGTTGTGCCAGATGATTTTTAAAGAGCGAAGTTAAATTCAGAAAAGTCCCACAGACCTGAAACTTTTTAAGGTTCTGCACAGCTCAACATAAATATCTGATGCCAAGTTCTTCAGCTGTACAGCTGAAACTAATTTTGTTGGCTATGACAACTTCCTGGACTGTGAAACTTTCCTCTGCTTGCAGGGGATATATGATCAGTGCTGGCTTTCCGTACTCCTAAGACAAAAGTGAATGTTTTTAACTGATTTTTATGTGTGTGAAAGCTATTTGCAGACAATTCTGACCCACAAGTTTTGAATGTAAGAATGTAATGATACAGCAGCACCTTTTAGCAATGTTTAAAATTGCAGCAGTCAGCTAATAATGCTTTGAACCAAATAATTGTTCCATTTAGGAAAAAGTGTATGGGAGGAGACTGAAGCTGAGTGGACAAACAGCTCAGATGATGTAAAGTATTTCTTCCACTGCCTACTGAAACCATGGGCATATTTATCCTGTATGAAAATAGAGTAGAACTTCAAGTACAGGAAAAGAGAGACTGTAGGAAAAAAAGTCGGTACATTTCCACCTTCCCTTTATTCAGGAATTAGAAAATGTTTACAGGAATCTCCATGTTTTTCTCTGCAAACTTATTGCCATACAGAAAATGCAGGGAAAGGCTGAGAATGGCAGGGTTTTTATTACTATATTGAATATAAATACAGAAAGGCTAACTTATTTCTCTAGTATCAATAGACAGTGCTGTTGTGTAGCAACTGTTTAGGTTTATGGCATGCATTTTTAAAAATGCTGGGTGACAGACTACTCAGAATGCTGCTTTGCTGTTTGTAAAATAGTAATTACCAAAAACCCTTCCAAAACTCCCAAATCTCTCCCTTTCAAAGAGAAAATTACTGTAGAGAATAAGATCTAGATTGTTGGTAAAATACAGATTGTGTGAGGAAAGAATATCAAATAGGACAAATTCACAATTTTTTTTCCTTTGGTTTTGAGGGTTTTTTTTTTCTAGCTCAAATTTGTAATGGATAAATAGGTTCTTAAGATAGAACTTCTTCTCTCAGTGCCTGTTGGGAACATTTATAGTAGTTATTCACTTTTAGACTGACATTTTGCTGGAGTCATCTTAGTAGTTGGTTTGTGGTTACTTTTTGGTTACATGTAATCTCGGTGAAATCCGGTAAGAAACTTCAGTTACAATTACACATCGTTGGGAAACAGCCTTCCATGCCCTTTGCAACTATAAAGTTTGGTAGGAAAAAAATGGTAACCCACAAGGGTCCTGCCCAAACAACTAAGGTGTTCATGGAGTTCCTCAGAGATTTCATTGAGAATGAAATCATGGGCACAAAACATGTGAGAAAAGAAGAAAATCAGTTGCAAATAAGAGATTGGTATAAGAACAGGTGAGTTTACTGGCATTTGTGAGTCATATTAAGCTTAGAAAAGGATTAGATTTGACTTAAGCAGTATGGGATGTTGGGTGAGTGCTTTTAAGATTTATGAGCCTCCTGTAATTTATTTTAAATTAGATGTTTCCCATGATTAGGTAAGCATGGAGCCAAGGATTACTGGAAAAAGAACTAATAATAATAATAATGAAGTTCATTAATAATTTGCATAAGTTTACCACATCAGATCTTGCAGGCTTCTGTGTTTATTCCCTTCTCCTTTTGTGCAAGGAAGGATGGCTGAAAGTACTCCATGAAACTTTCTGTTGGTAATGTCAGAGTTATTGTAGAATATTTGCTGGGAGAGGAAAGAAGACAGTCTACACAATGTGGGATGTAGTAGGAGTGGTCCCTAATGCTGCACTTTCACTTCAACAAGTCTAAAGTGATTGCTTAAGGTAAAAGCATGTTCTTCATGGTACGCTCATCTGTTTCTCTACCAGTGGTTGCTACTCCCATAACATTGTTTTTGATATTTTAAAAAATCTGATATAAGTATAGCATTAACAGTAATAGCTAAGTGTTGGGATGACAGCATCTCTCTCCCTTTGAATTTATAATTTCTTTTTTCTGTTCACTTTTTAATCACAGTTCATATAAATGTAGACAAGAGCCCAATCTCAAAAGTGGCAAACTAATATTTAAGATTGCACTACTTTTTATCAATCTGCTGAAAATAGTGCGTTTTTTTCAGTCCTTCTCAATTTTTTAGCATTTTCTGAAAGTTTCCGGGTACACAGTTCTTTTGTGTAATCATTAATAATGCCAAAAGCAGAAGATCAGGCTACAGGGGAATGGAAATTTCCAGGGATTGCAAACGTTAATTATATTTCTTAACCTCCCTAAGAAAAACAGTTGAAATCTTTGAGGAACTAGAATTTTGTAAAATTCAGAAAAGAGCTATGTAACAGTTAAAGCATCATGTTTGAATAAAGTGATCACAATTGCACAGTATTTGTAAGTTATACACTGAGAATTTTCAAGACTTGTATAGTGAAAACTGTAGTTTTTTAGTAATTATTGCAGAGCACTTGCACTGGGAGAAGAGAAACCTTTTCTAGTTTCATCATTCTCACATTAGTGATGCACATTTTTCCCCTCACATTTGGAAGGAAACTCAGCCCAGGCCTACAGCTGATGAAGTCAGTATTACAACATCTCTATAAATCTCAGATTTTTGGCTCAACCACTGCTCTGGCTAATAGTCTGCTGTTACAGGCTAGGGACTGGCTTTTGTAATTCACTTTGTCAAGCTCCAGTTGAATGATAAAGTTTACCTGAGCAAATTGGACCATAGATCAGATACCAGACTCCACAGGACATTGCAGATGATGTATACAATCCATCTGTAAAAATTAAGCAAAGTTATTTTCTATTTTAAGTAGACAAGTCTTTTTGAATACATTTTGAAAGAGTGTTTTATTCCATGCCTTAAAATACTGAGGTGAAGGGAGAGAAAGGAAGATTGTTATCTTCTGGGTTTTATAAGGAAAAGAAATAACATTACTTTTTGATAATAATGTAAATAGAATAGAGAATTATGTGATCCTTCAAGCTGCACATTATGTCTCAGGGAATTTTATACTGTAAGGTGTCTAGATCTTCATAGAATGAAGTTACTTCGTATTTGTATTGATTCAATAGATTTACATTCAATAAAATTAATGAAAGGAACTAGTGAAAAATGACCCTATTTTTTATTTGTCTTCTGTGTTACAAAAGCTGTAGAAAAATGCTTTTTAAAGAGAATGAATGTCTTTTCATGTTTGTTTAATCAATAAAAGTGGCTGATTGTTCTCAAAGTAGTCAGACCATTTGAGGTTAGTCATGAAACCTGGTTGTGCCAGGAGAAAAATATTTTCGTAGGGGAGTCAGTGCTGAGTTATTTTCCATATGAAAAGGAGCATTTATTGAAGTTGAGTGTCTGTTGGAAAAATGTAATTTTAAACAAAATCAAAAAGTAGACTGTCCCTTGACCTACAGAGAATTTGAATGTGGCTAGATTCTTTTTTTTCTCCTTAAATTTCACAATAAGACTATGTTTATTTTGGTACTCAGCATGTAGTGCTACACCTGCCTTTTTAGCTGCCGCTTTTTTCGTGGTTGTTCATCATTGTCTTCAACTGAGCAACAAAAGACCAAGGACCCTAAGCCTTTGTCAATACTTTGTGATAAAAATTGTGATACAGCTGATGTTTACCTCTCACTTCATGTGTCTTCTGTATTGCTTGGTGCACAATATTGAGAAACTTCAACATTTTGGAAACTTCCTGCCCAGCCTTGATGAGGTCAGTGGTACAGTCCTCACTTTATTCCCTTAAGGGATTGATGTTGCATCACCATCCCAATTAACTTTTGTAAGCAAAGCTTAAACTGACTGCTTGCTTACTCCTGCCTAAGATGGGAGTTTTTTTTTGCTCATTTTCCAGATATGACTGAACACTGGGTTAGGAAAACTGGTGTAAATATTTTTCTGCCAAACACTGGGTAACATTAGTTCAAGCTTGTTTGGTGACTCTTAGGTGAGTTATGCCTGATTAAACTCCCTCACACAACTGTCTATCCAACAGTCATATAAAATTGTGTTTGTTTTAAGAGTGTAAATAGCCCTTTGTAGGGATCATAGAGCTGACTCATTCTAAAATCTGTTGACTAGAACACAATGACTTAATGTGGATTTAAGTGGTATTTAACTAAAGATAAATCAGGATCCAAGTATAACAGCCTGTTTCTAATCAGTAAAAAAAAAAAAAGATTATTCGAGTAATTCAGGTGTCACTTGCAACCAGCTCAGTTTATGTAACTAACTTGGTTTAAAAATTTGTATAATTCTATATTTTCTTTTGTATGGTCATTTTAAAAACAAAACCTGAGGCCAGAGTATCTATGTCTTCTCTATATTCTGCAGATGTTTTTTGCTTTGTGATCTTGAGCTAAATTACTTAAGCCTAAATTTCACACAGTGGCAGCTGTTCCTGAGAATCTCACCCCAAAAAGTATCTGAGAAGAACAAGTCAAAGTCTGTTTTTCAGGAGCACTTTGAGAGCTGCAGGGATTTTGAACTGCCAGCAGTAAGGTGCTCAGTGTGTTCAAGAAGCATCCTGGAGCTATGAGCCCATTTTAATTGAAAAATTTTCTCTTAAGGAGTATATACTTTTCTGAAATCCTTCAGTGATTTTAGGTCCTTGCATGGGTTTAATTTTTACAACAGAGTTAAAACTGGACTTTATGTCAGTAATGCTCAATATTTTAATAATATTCTTTTAATAACTGTGAAAAGATGGTCCTGAATTTGTAATTTGAATTTTTCTCTATTTATTAAACCATCTTTTGAAGTTAATCAGCCCACAGATTGGCTGTATGCATCATGGAAGAAAATTCTGCGTTTGCGTCCTCGAATTTGCCACTGATGTAAAAGATGCTGTAGGTATTTCGGATTATGAGAAGCTCAGTCCAGGAAGGCACAGAGCACTAGCAATGCCCAAGCTCTGGCATGCTATGGCTTTGAGATCCTGATCACATGAGTGCCCATGACTGGAAATTGGCCGTCTTGGTTTTGAGCAGAAGGCAGAAAGACGATTGCAAATAGAAAGCATAGATTATCAGATTGTGAACATATTTTGGCGCATTCGTAATGCTGCCAAATTACTTTGTGCAGTATTAAAGATGATTGATTTATTTGAAACAAGCACTAAAGGACTACATGAAATACAGCAAAATAATTATCCTAAAGGCAAATTTGGATTTAAAATGGAAAAATGATACAAAAATTGCATTAAAAAAAAGAAGAAAAAAGGCATGCAATTGCAGGAAAGCATGGATAGACACTTTAAATTGTTAACTGGGAACAAACAAATTTCCTTGGAAATGCTGACTTCAGCCCCAATTAAAACCAGAGAACATAGGTTCGGAGTCACACTTGGCTCATGCTTACATCTGTTTCAGGAATGGCCTCCTGAGATTGTGGCAGAGCTCTGAACGGTTTTATTTCCCTTCCAGTCCCAAACCTACATTTTACTTGGCTTATTGCTAGTTTCTCTTCTTTTTCATTCACATGTTGTTCCTTAAACATGCACAGACCTGTGGCTTTGATGGCTTCTCCTTTTGGAGAGGCAGAGCTAAGAAGAAATAAGTTAATATATGGATGTTTGCTGAGAATTTTGGTTGTATTTTGCAAGAGTCCTGGGGTAAATACAAGTAAACAATAGAGACTGAATACGAAACAGAGAAGCACGTTTTATGGCAGTATCTTGTTGGACACCCCAGCCTGGAGTGAAACATCTCATTAGATTTTAAGGCTGAGACTTTATGCTGTGAGTTTTCTATTTAGTGGTGAAGATTATTATGTCAGGTATTCCCAAATAGTCCCACTGCTCTATTATCTCAGAATCACAGAATCACAGAGATGGACTATGAACACAGTGACTTCATTCAATATGTCCGTGCTGTGGAAAAATGTGTTAGGTTAATTAGAGCAGACTTTGTCCTGAGTTCAGGCTCTGATAAAGCATATTAACACAAATCATTAATGAAAAAACCCAGGTTCACCACCTTGTCTCTTACAGTATCTGTGGTGAGGAATGTTTTCTGTACTCTCTGTACAGTTTAGTAATTTCTGTTTCTCCTAATGAGACAGTTATTACAGTAGGAGTAATCCACAGGAGCTGTTGATTTCTTTGTAAACAATTTTGTTATGGGATTACTGAAACAGAGGAGATGAAATCTAACCTCTTGCTCAGACTCAAGGAGTGAGGAAGACCCATGTTCTTATTGTAGCTCTGCTTCATGGTGGGTCACAGATCACTGGTTTGTCAGAAGTGGTTTGAAGTCCAATGCACGCCCCAAAATTGTCTTCTTACCCTCTTAAGTTGCTGACAAATCCTGCCCAGCCTTTGCAGCAATGTTGTATAAGGCTTTGGAGGTGTCATCTCAGTCTGCTCTCCACTGGGTGGCAGCTGGGACAGGTGAGTGATGGGAGGATTCTGGTTCACACTTCTGTCCGTGCAGTAAATAGGCAGATGCTGAAGGCATAGAATCATAAAATATCTTGAATTGGAAGGGATCCGCAAGGATCATCAAAGTCCATCTCCTGACCCTGTACAGGATACCTCAAGAATCACACCATGTTCCTGAGAGTGTGATCCTTATGCTTTCTGAACTCTGTCAGGATTGATTCTGTGACCACTTCCTGGGAAGCCCGTTCCAATGCCCAACCACCCTCTGGGTGAAGAACCTTTCTCTAATATTAAGCCTAAACCTCCCTTAACACGACTTCAGGCCATTGCCTTGGGTCCTGTCACTGGTCACCCCAGAGAAGACATGAGTGCCTGCCCCTCCTCTTCCCCCCACGAGGAAGTTGTAGACTGCGATGAGGTCTCCCCTCAGTCTCCTCCAGGCTGAACAGACCAAGTGACCTCAGTCACTCCTCATATGGCTTCCCCTCAAGGCCTTTCACCATTTTTGTTGCCCTCCTTTGGACACTCCCTAATAGCTTTATATCTAATAGCTTTATACCTTGGGGCATCTCGGGACATCTTTGGTTGCTTCTAGACCACTGACTTAGGTCATTCTGGAGCAGCCCCCAAGGCACCATCACTGCAGGTAGTATGAATGAGTGGCAGACCTAGGATTGACTCCATGCATGAGATGATGAAGATAAACAAATGTCATCGAAGTGTTGTTTTTTTTTTTTTCCAAAGTTACTAAAGTACTTTGAACCCCATTGCCTAAAGCATTTGAGAAATGCAAGGAACTTCACAACAGAACACAAGAGGAGACCATTTTGCTCACAGGCACAGACTTTTCCATAGTCTCAGAATGTTCCCATGGCTAAAAGCTGCAGAAACAAACTGTAAAGGCCCTATAAGCTTTTTCGCATGTGCAACAGCTGGAAGAGAGCAGGAGAGGGCAAGGACATCACAAAGACTGTAAAAGAAATGTATTAGATGAAAAGTTGGCAACAGCATGGGAGGCTGACTGGCTGCCTTGGTGACCTGACCAGGGCAGGGGCTGGGGGAGGATTCCTTTTGGATATCACATCTGGGAGTAATTTTACCCTGAGCATAGAAGCAAGATATATGATCCACTCTGCCACTGAGTTGAGTGTCATCAATAGGACCATGAGGCACTGGAGAACAAGCCAAGGTGCATCTCCAGTGTTTCAGAAGGCAGATGAATCTCACACTTTGTTTTGTAGGTGCACGAGGCACAGAGGCATAGGCCACTTTTCTCGCGCTGGTTACTGACTTGTGATATATTGTGGGAAAGATCTTCCCAACATTGTCTCAAGGGAAGAAGTGACTTTAACCAACCTTTTTAAATATCCAGCAGTCTTAGAACTTGATAAGCTCTCAACATCTGTCCTACCTGTCCAGCTGGCTAAGCTATGGACTCTTTAAACAGTGTCTGCTGGCTATGGGACAGCTATTTAGGCATTGGAATAGGCTTTTTACAAAGGCTTTCTTCCTTTTGCTCTAGCAATTGATGTGTCTCCCTGTGCACTTATCTATTACATTTCTGCTGTAGGCCAGCTTCCATATCTTGCTCTAATTTCCCTCTTGATGGACTGCTGTCCAGCTCAGCTGCTTGGGCAGGTTAATCTGGTCTGATTGGCTGTGATACTCAACAAACAACAGGTATGTATATGTTTTCCTATTTTGGTGGCTTTTTGGGATGGTGGATAGTCAGGCTGAGGAGATACCAAGTTTTGGGAAGAGATAAAAAATGAGATGAAGAACTGAATGATGTATCTCCTTGCTTTAACCAAAGCTAATCGCACCCAAAGAACAGAAGAGCTTCTAGGAGATAAGTATCCCTAAATGCCAAATTGAAGAAATTCTCTGTGTTTACTCTGTAATGTTCCCATGACAGGAGCAGAAACGGCGATAGAGAAGTCTCCGTTTCTTTCTCTCTGAATACCTGCTTCTTTACAAATTTAGGTTTGATCCTTGACTGCCTCACACCACTCCCTCATCTCATTCTGCTTCCAGTAACTTGTTCACCTGCTTGATCCTGCTGAACCACAGGGGAATCTGGGCTGTTTTAACCTGTCCTTGGGGCCATCTGCTTTCCTCTGGCAGATGCAAAGGGCTCAGAGAGGGCAGTGAGCTCTGTGTGGGAGTGCTGGTGGCTCTGATCTCATGTTCACATCTACCTAGAAGGTGCAGAGACAGACCTGACAGTACCGTTCAGCTTCATGAGACACCTGCTCCTCCCAGGTCTCCCTATGCCCCTGCCTCTTGTAGCCTATCTAAATACTTGAGCAGTGTTACCTGTGGGTACGCTGGCTCTGCAAGGAAAAGCTGTGAATGCAATAGCAGAGCATATCTTGGCCCCATATCCTTAATCGAACCCACAAGCCAAACCCACAAACTAGCACAGCTATGTCTAGGTACCCCCTTTATGAGGCACCAGATACATCAGAAAGACTATATCATTTAGGCCATTTCCTGTTTGCTTGCTCATGAATAACCTCATTTATTTTGCAAATACTACTTTAAGAAGGCAGAGTGTTGTACTGTCCAAAGAGAAAATAGTTTGCTTTTTTTTTTCCCTGATGTTAACTGCTGGAGCATGGGCAGGTTGCCAAAAACTTCTGGCTGCTTGGGATATTGTTGAGCCACATGCTGCTTGTATTGTGCTATCAACATCCATGTAGTCCATGGATTTCTCAAGTGATTTTGGAGTATATAAACTGTCATCAGCTCTTTGGGAAATTCCTGCTTGTTATCAGTCTAGACCACAATATATGCTACAAAGCCAGAAATTTGGGCAAATCTTTAAAAAATAGATAAATTTTTCTATGTCATGTCCATCTCTCTTGGTCTAGATTGGGATCTGTGTTTTAAATCATGCTGGAAGAGTACAATTACTGCACTAGTATACCATGCTCTGCTGCTTTTGCATATCTGGCCTGGTCTTGGAGCTTTAATTCTGCCACAAAAATAAGTGCAAATGAGCAAAGAAATAGAGCAGATTTCATCAGTTCAGTTGAAACTGCCCCTTTATAACCATTATGTTAAAACTCAAAAATAAAGAGGATAATTTCAAATGGTTTATCTGAAGTTACATAAATAAGAGGCAGCTTTGGGTCTGGGAACCTGCTGTCTTACATTTGAGTGAGCCTACTGTCACTTCCACTTAGAAGTCTCAATATGACCTTTTCAGCTTCAAGATAGACTGGATGAGAGCCCATGTGCTAAGGCAGGGCTGGTTTAACAGAATACAAGTGAGAGGTGGACAAAAAATTTCATCATTACCCTGTAGTTGCCTGTTACTTGTCATCACTTTTTAGGCTGGATGCCAGGTATGTCTCTGGTGAGATGATGAGGTTTTGTGTTTGCTAGTTCATTTTTGCTGTTCTTCGTGTGAAACCAGAGATCCTAACCAGTGCTTATTTATTTGCAGTTTTAGTGTGTCATATTGATGCATATGTTGATTCCTCATGGCTTAACTACTGGCTTCAGTTTGAAGTTTGTTATGAAAGAGTAACATGGATATAATTTTTACAAATCTGTGTTTGCTGCAAAATGCTTCAGCATCAAAGATCCCACAGGCAAAGCAGACCGCTATACCATTAAGGCTTGGATCCAGAAGGGCTTGGATGTTTCACCTGACACTGAAATTAAACCTAATTTGCACATCTGTAGGAATCTGTATTTAGAATAGAAGCATCTGCTTCAAGTCCCGTCTCCATGCATTCCTACTGCATTCACCAGGGTACTCTCAGGACTACTGAAGTCCTCTCTTGGACTTGCAATCTAGATAAACCTGTGCACAAATTAATGCTGAAGGAATATGGCCTGGGTGAATAACAGGTGAGTAACAGAACAAAAAATATCTGTTTGGTTGTCCGAGCCTGAATCTGACCCAAGACATCACCACAAGGAAATACTGGCTTTGTTCTCACTGAGGGGTCTGACCATGTAGTACCTGTTCGGTTCATCTTGTTTCTCATGGTGTTTACAGCACATTAAAGCCTTCTGCATTGATCCTTCTGAAATGCTGCTGCATCAAAGGAAAAGCATCCATTTGTTTCCATGGTATCTCACATGTCCAGTTTTACCAGAGCAGGAAAAGAGACATCAGGGAGAGAGTCTACTCAATTTAATTTCCTGGGTTGTTCAATCATCTGATTTTACAGGTACTTCTCCATTCTGCTAACAGAAAAGATTTTCAATTATATCTTGCGTGGTTTTTATGATGAAAACTCAACATTAAAATTCAGCTAAAAGAACACGTGGCTCTAATGAAAATGTCACAGAAATTTATCTTTGTTTCAGCCTCCACAAAGTCAAGAGAGAGGTATCTCAAGGGTTCTAAATCCTGTGACCAGCCATGACATCTTTTCTGACCTTGACTCTTAGGACCATATTCTAGATATTCTATGACTCTACATTCCTTTTAGAAGAGAGTCTCCTGTCAGGGGTAGTCCAGGAGGCACAAGCAGATTTCATCCTTTTCTGAAATCTTACATATTCCTAATTCTTCGAAAGTCACTCATGTCTGACTTTCCTGGAAACAGCAGTGCTAGTTGCTAGGATGATACTTTCCCTGTACTTACCTCCTCCTTCAGTCGATGGCCCAGTGTGTGACTTGTGGTGGTGAGGGTCTCCACTCAGCCTTACACTTCAGATCTATGTGCATACTTACAAAGGTCCTTCAGTCAAAGGTGCTCTAAATAGATAGATGTCACTCATGATCAGTTCTTATCTGAGCTCAGAGATGGTAGTAGTTAATGGTGATGGGGTGCTGATGTGTTTGGGACAGCCTGGTTCTTCACCCTGGGAACACTAAAGTGGAGTAAGACTGGACTTGCCCAGACCGTTCCTTGTTCTTATTTTCCCCTCACTTTGATCATAGTAAGCTACCAAGAATACCTCAATTTGTAAATAAATCTAATAGTAACCTTACTTCCTAGGGGGATTGTGAGATATTTTTCCCTATTAATAAAGTGCTTTGAGGTCTACTAAGAAAAAGGTACCATGGTGATGTGAAGGAGCTGGCTCTAGAGGCTAAAGGAGTGCATGGCAGTCAATAAGATGAAAAGTCTGCTATATTAAAGCAGCCTGGATTTGTGACCTCTGCTGGGATAAGTCACATGCTTCTTTGCTATGCTGAGGTCTGGCTGGAGTTGTCACTTCTACATCAGTGCTACCATCCCTATCCCCTGCATTTTGTGTTTGAGAGGCAAGTTGTAACACAATGGAGATGGAAATGTCTCCATTGTGTCAGTGCTTCCCCGTAAGCTTAACCTGGTTAAGCTAAAAGTGTCTAATCACCCATGTCTCACCAAAGTCCAAGAGAAATCTCTCTATGGACTTTCCTGGTGTATCACCCTATGTGTAAGTGCTGTCTTCACCTACATGGCCATAGAAATTATCACAGGGAATGCAGCAACAAGACTGTTCCAACACCAATCAGTGACCACACTGACGCAATGTTTGTTCTGGAAGCAGCGGAAAGTGAAACAAAGTCAAACTGTTCTTTCCATGTGCACTGTTTACATTGTATTAATATATTAATATATTTCTGTACCCCTGGTGCTTTGCGTCTCTTTGATCTTTGCAATCCCACAAGCTACAGCACAAACAGAACAGGGTCTGCAAGAAATAATGGTGTGTTTTGTGCCTTTGTTTGCAGTGAGCATAACCTCATGGGCTGTGTTTCAGATGGATCTACAATATAAGAACCTTGGCTGTCTTGAGAAATGGGTACCACAGAATAAACCAGTAAAACCACTGTCTCTGCTATTTTTTGGTGGAATGTCCTACAAAGGACATGTGGCAAGGTATTTTAGGTAAACTTTGAATCGTGAAAAAATGTAGTCAAAGTACTTAGCATCCTAAATACAATATTGCAGGATTTGGGCTGTAAAATAAGCTTTGTTCTGCCTTTAAAAGGCAACTTTTCTTCAATACCTCAAGCTGATTATTAACAGAAGCAATATATAGATAATGCTTTGAGCAACCTGGCCTGCTGGAAGGTTTCTCTTCTCATGGCAGGGGTGTTGAAACTAGACGATTTTTAAGATCCATTCCAAACCATTATAGGATTCTATGACTCTATATGTCAGCATAGATTCTTAGCAAAATTTTAGGGAATTTTCCTTCAGATTGATGAAGCAAAGAAGTTCAAAGAGCCAGAAAATCCCCTAGCCCCAGAGCAAAACACAGGTTTCCGTTCTTCACCATGTAAATACACTTCTTTACTATAAAGAAGAGGTGTCGGTTGGTCACGTCTCATCATGTTTTTGTTTTCAGGGGACATACCAACATTTTCAATGACCTGATGTCATTCAGTTACCTGATGACCTGATATCATCTGCTGCCACACTGGAGACACACACTGGAGACACACAATGGCAATGGGGAATGTATTTATGTCTGCACATAGCAAAGCATATACAATCTCAGGGGCCACATGGAAGAGGAGGTGCTGTATCAGAACACTGGACCCTTGCCTTTTGGAGCAGACAGCAATGGTGATGGTAGCAGCCGACGACATCCATCCTTGGCCAGGGTACTACATATTTTGGGTAAAATGAAGTGATTTTCTTCATCTTTGAAGAGGGTGTTCCATATTCTCTTCAAAGGTTAATAGAAAATTAATTTGCTTTCACATCCATGGTATCCAGAGTAGAACCTAAAAATAATAGGCTAAAGTGAACAGAAGAAACATGACCTACAAAGTAAAGGACAACTTTTCTTGATCCTCAGCCCACCTTTGGAGATAAAAGTGCCCCAAAGAGTAGTTCATGTACTAGCTAATGGAGCTCACTGCTGGCAATGTCCTTTTATAGGAAGAGTGGGCTTCTATTTCAAAAGCTACTGCCAATTTTAAATAAGACAGCACTGAGCAAGAAGAATCACAGGCTCTTTGGTAGCCCATGCCAAGTACCAAAGACCATTCTGGTTGTTTTGAATTAAAATTAGTGTCTTGGATTTTATCCAAGATTTGAAATGGTCAGTGTCTCCTAGGATAGAAGGGTCAAAGACACAGGTGTCATTCAATTATAGAAGTGAAATTCAGAGCCATGGAGTCACCTTGGAAGAAGTTTTGTTACTACCCTAGATCTCAGTTGACCAGGTTTTCATACCATTGGCCTGAGAACAATTTTTCTGGCATGGCCACATATTGCCTTCTGTTGCTGTAATCCAGTCCCAAGGTAAGACAAACACAGATAACTGAAACAAAGCCTGCATAGAAAAAGGCATGGCTGGAAAAACGCCTGTGTACACTGAGCACACCTCCTTTTCCGGGAGCAGGTCAGGCTACCATAGTACTTCCTTTTTGTTATGCACTTTTATTACAAATGGCAGTTGAGTCCCATCAGTCAGTTGCATGGATATAACTTGTCACTTTTGCTTCTAGTTCCTTTCCAGAAATGAGGTAGGCTATCCCAGTCCTTGTTAAGGCATTGCCAGATAACTCTCACCCAAGGCCAGGACACATCTGAACACTGAATCCTTTGTTCCACTGCCCTTCCTTGGTGGGACAAGGAGCTAATAATCAGATCACCATTTACTGACTACCTGTTTTCCTTAGAACATGCACAGAGAGCCTGAGATCAAAAGGTTTGACAGCAGGGGCCTTTTCTTTGCCAAATCTTCATCTAGCTTCCCATATTACAGCTTAATTAAAGTGCTAAGCTCCTAAATGGAGACAGCCATACATGCAGTTAACTGCATTAGTGTTTTACTCCGAATAGGATGTATGCCCATGGATAGATACACAGAAATATTGATTTCCTTTGTTTGGAAAACAATTTTCTTGTGTATTAGCAGCAGAGTTATTTTTCCTCTCACTCTCACACCAGTGAGGACAGCTGAAGTGTACATGCTCTTGAAAACAAAATGGTCTCTATTAAAAGCAAAAAGATATGGCTTCTCTCCTCTGTGTGTATCAATAAATGCACTTCACTTGCTTATCAGTTCTCTAGTAGTGTAGCTGTGCTTGGTTTAACCCAGCAAGCAGCTAAACATGTCCCAGCTGTTTGCTCACTCTCTGTGGTGGGATTGGGAGAGAATCAGAATGAAGGTAAAACTAGTGGACTGAGATAAAGATAGTTTAATAAGACAGAAAAGGAAGAGAAATGATAAAATGATAATGATAAAAGAATATGCAAAACAAGTGATGCTCAGTGCAGTTGCTCACCACTTGCTGATCAATACCCATCCCTGAGCAGCGATTGGCCCCTCCTGGCCAGCTTCCCCAGTTTTATTGTTCAACATGATACCATATGGTATGGAATATCCCTTTGGCCAGCTGGGGTCAGCTGTCCTTGGCTGTATCCCCTCCCATCTTCTTGCACACTCTCAGCCTCCTCGCTGGCAGGGTAGTGTGAGCAGTTGAAGTCCTTGACTTTGGGTAAGCACTACTTAGCAACAACTAAAACGCCAGTGTGTTATCAACATTATTATCAACATTATTCTCATCCTAAATCCAAAACACAGCTACTAGGAAGAAAATTAACTATCCCAACTGAAACCAGTACAAGCTGATATCTCGTACTTTGAAGCCCTCTATGTTATCTGTCCATTAAGAGTTATAAAAAGAGCGAAGGATTAATTTAGGGCCACCTGTGTCTCACCTCTGTTGAAAACATAAGGATTTCATGTGTCAAAAAAGAAGCCATCCAGACTTCCAGAAACCTAAAATAAGAAGAAAATTACCATAATTAAAGCAACCTTTCATTACCAAGCTCATATTGTTCAGTTGTCCTTAAAAGCCCAACAACAGAGCTGAGCACAGCAAAAGGGTGTGGATGTTATAAGATTTGAGTCATTTTGCTTTCAGAAGGTGAAGAACTGATTTCCAACATCAAATTGCAAAATCCACTCAGCTAGGACCTGCCAGAGCTGCTACAGCAGCACGTTCCCTACTGTAACTCTACCAAAGTGGCTCAGAGACCTCAAATTTCAGGCATTTCAGGTTCAGTAGAAAACAGCTCAAACTCCAACTCCTAATCTGCACACCATCGGTACAGAATACGGGATCTGGGATTTTGTGCAGCACAATGATGCTACAAATTCCTGTGATCCAGCCTGGTGTTCTGTGTGCCTACAAGTGTATTTATAGGATCCTGTGAAGGGAGAGTCACCAGACTGCATGTAGTAGGGTGTTCAGATTGCTACTCATAGAGAAGCCTGTGTTGTCTTGTGTACAAGGAGTAGATGGGACTGGGTAGGGACATTGGATTCAACAAGCATCTGCAAGTGCAGCTTGGCATCCTGCAAGTAGTAGTTAATGTCTGTAAGCAGCTGTGGACAGGCAGAAGAGGTTTTAACCTCTTTGCTCTTATTGCTTATTTCCCCTCTTTGAGCTTGCTGGTTTAGCTGAAGAGTTGTGTATTGAATATCTGTTCTGTTTTGTTGCCTCTTTCATGGCAGTGCTTTTACACTGTCTCGGTTTTGGGGTATTAAATCTTGCAGTGAAGAGCAAGATAAAGCTGGGCTTTGATGGTCTTCTTGTGCATTGCTCCTTTAGTGTCCTGTTTGTATAAACTAGAGTGTGGGAGTCTGGATGGGAGGATAGAATCGATGCTTATGTGTATTAGCAGAAGGAGACAGCAGAGCCGGCTCTGCTCCCCTGCTTCTCTTTGCTACAACAGAAGACAGATCCACATAGATAAAGCAAGAACAATATGAATTAAGATGGTGTAAATACATAAAAATGACAGTCCTAATTCATTCTCTATTTAGACACTGATATTACGAAAAGGCCCGCTCTACATTCCTCTAGCTGCAAGAAAATAAAAATAGCTGTATTAATTTATGGAAGACTCACTTTTCTTGTAACTCCTGGAGAACATTACCATACTGAATATGCAATGAATACTGTGCTTTTTCTATGCTGCACAAAAATGTATATGAAGAATGGATATTTCTAATTCTTTAGCATCATTTAATCATGCCTCTCCAGCCAATTATTTTTAGGATGAGATGAACCATGGCCTGTTTCTGCCCAGTGACTATAAAAGGAGTCTAAAATGACCGTCTTAGATGCAGGTATCTTTTGTACCCATTTTTGTTGTACTCTTCCTTAATTTAGTTTCACAGTTCGGATAGAAAAAGCTGGAGGGTATAAAGAATTGTAGGTGATAAAGTAACCCATCCAAAGATCTCCACAGTTGTGGTTTGCTGAGGTGGGTGCTTTGGCATCTCTTGTCTGCAGTGGGTGGTGTGCAGGTATCAGTATCAGGGCTCTCCCTGCCCATCATCTTGCCAGCAGCAAGCCTTCCCACCCCCAGCAGAAGAAACAGTGTTTCTCAAACTCTTTTGTGACCTTTTTCAGACATCTGTGCTGAAGTAAGCTAAAGTTGTTTGGAGGGCTTGTTTGCATCCCTCTGGGCTCTTGTCACAGTTGGGGACCACTGCAGAGATGAGGTGTCTGCAGCACCAGCATTCCTCTTCAGAGCTGGTCAGAGGTGGGATGAGGCAGATGAGTCCACAGCAAGGCTGTGTCCTAGAGGAGCTCACATGGGGAAAACACCAGGTGCAGAGTGCTGGGATGGTGCTGGCAGGAGGTTGTGCATCGTAAATCACAGATGTGGCCGGTGGTTATTTGTGGTTTCGCGGATGGATTAACAGCATCTTGCAAGATCACTGGATGTGCTGAACCAATGGCTGCTCAAGCTATGCAGCCTGAGAAAGGAGCTTTCACCTGGGCTACCCACAGGAAAGCATGAAACCTGGCTCCAGAATGGGAGTGTGCAACCAGCTGCCCCGCTCTGCCCATACAAATTAATGATGAACAACAATATAAGCTCATTAGGGCCGGGAACTTCTCTTTTGTTCTCTGTCTTATTCTCTGCCTTTTTTCCTATACTGTCGTAGTAGAGATAATAATGCTGTTATTAAGCATATTGCAGGATTGGTGAAATGTATAATTTTCTGACCAAAATTAATGGTATTTATGAACCTTAGGCACAGAATGCTGTAAATAAATTAATTTTAATGTGCACACAAATGAAATACTTTTTGTTTTGCAAAATAATTTACCTTTGTTTATAAAATAATTTATTATTTTCTCTTATTTTGTAAAATTTTTTTGTGTTTTGTAAAGTAATTTGTCTTTTGCATTTTTGAAAAAAGAATGAATAGATTTTAATGCCATACTAGTCATTAAACTGATTGGCATAAGTTTAGTAAGGTTAATTTTGCATTCCAATGCTGAGTACTCTGCTGGGCAAATAAAAACCAATTAACTATAACAAACCCTCAGATTTGCTATTCATTTTGTGAACCCAGAAGAAACAGAAGATAGTGATTCTAGTTGCATCTAAGCTTCATCGACCCCACTGGACCCAATAAGAAAAATAATTTTAGATTTTTCTATGTATTTCTGTTTTCTCCATGCACTTTTTTATGCTGCAGGAGAGAAGGGATTCACAATGGCAGAGAAGGGGAGGAGGGCTCAGGATTGAGAAGACAATATCAGATGTTAGAGATCATAAGCCAGGTAGAATAGAGTTTTTTTATTGCATTACCCTGCATTTGTGAGACGGAGTTTAGACAGTGGCTGAGCACTGGAAGGAGGGGACCTCACTGTTTTTGCCATTAGTGACTCATAAGGCTGGAGCTTTAAATCAGCACTTGAAAACACAAAAACAGTCTTGTGCAAAGTCCTCATGTCTTGTGCAAAATCATTACCTCTGAGAGGGTGCTCAGAACATGTGTAGGAGTTTCCCTCTGCCAAGTGAACATTTTGAGATGTCTGGGTTTTGACAACCCAGTTTTCTTTCCGTGCTTCAACTCCTTCCTGACAAGATAGTTTTATCAAGCATTTGCAATTTTTTTGATTCAAGGTATTAGTAAGTCCAGCAAGGGTAAAATTCTGCTTAAAAAGTGGTAGAGAAGGCTTTCTATTTTTTTGGAGCAAATATTATTTGTGTTTTTTAAATACAGGATTTAAGTACAAATTTAAATATTTTTTTAAATTTACATTCACAGCTGCATATCACCTTGCTTGTCTCCTAGCATTGCTCAAAATAAGAATGAGATACTAGGATTACACAGACCCACAGCATCAAAGTGATTGATCCCCTGTGTGTCACCCACCTTTCCCTGGCAAACACCAAGCACCTCCCAAATTCCTCAGGCACCCCTAAGCTGGTAGCTTATCAGCAGCCTCTTTGCTCCTTAAAAGCAGATGCTTGCTGCCATTTGTTCCCTGTGTTCTGTTCACTACGAACATTGTCTTGTTTGTCTCTTGTAATGGGTTTTAAATCTGCTCAAATTATTTGGTTATCTGTAGAAAGACTACGGTTGGGTTTTTTTCATACTGTTAGTGTGCAGAAGGAAAATGTAGGGCCCATTGCTCCTGTCAGTGGTTAACCGAAGGACATTTTGGTTTAGGTCTTTGCAGGGAGATAGCGCTAAAAATCACAATGGGGTGCGGTGGGATCCTGTAAGGAAACACATCAGGTTGTGTTTTGTTGCTGACTTTCCACTAGGAGCTGTTTGGATGGGATGTCTCCTCTGCGCCTCTCCTAATCCTTACTCTGGGGATTATGGCATTGTGCTTCCTGTGGGCATTGGTTGATGTAATCCGCTGCTACGTGAGAGATTTGCCATAGGATGATGCTGAAATGCAAAGTAGTATTTTTATTCAAAAGATGCTGCTTTGTTGCAGCAAGCCCATTATGGTTGGAGCTATAAAAGGTCTGTGCCATGTGACAATGTGTGCTTGTTACAGTGCGCGTCAGTGGGAATTTGGGTCCTGTGTTAAACACTTCAGTCCAGCCCCAGTTCTCTGTCATATTTTAACAACGTGACAATAAGTGTTTTATGGGCATCTGCTTCCTGTGACAGAGATTTGCGGGGCTCTTTGGTCTTGCTTTCAGTGCAGTCGGTTCTTGATTCTGTGTCTTGTTTCCATAGTCCTTCAGAAGACCCCTGAATGTTGACTCGGTGTCAATTCCTGTATTTAATTGTAGGTTTAGAGTTAATTTTTTATTTCTTCCCCTATTTTTGCTATCTTCATAATTTCTGCAAGGTAGTAAATATTGATAGTGGAAAAATAATTTTTGTATTCTCACTTCAGGTTTCTTAAATTTTCTTATGCTTCACCAGAGAAGACACCGTTATCACAAATTAATAAGAACTAAGGTATTTCTACCAACGATGGTTTAAAACAATTTTTTCATTTAAAACTGACTTCTGTAGTGGAATTGAAGGGAAAGCAGACACAAGCCTCTATAGTAAAGATTTGCTAAGGAGGCTGCAATTGTATCAATACCATGTAAGTATAGACTCAAAATTTGTTTCAAAGTTCCTGCTACTTTCTTGGCTTTACAGTATTGAAGAATTTAATGGGAAAACTGGAGCACCTGGTGGTGCTGCCCTTTTACTGTCACAAAAGCTAGAAGCTTTTAACCTTGCCGAGGTAGACAAATAGGCATGCAGTTTTGCATGTGTGTTTGGCAAGAAAAAAAAATTGTTTGTTTGCTTTGTGAGCACCTTAAATATTACACTTTCTGGGCCTGAGTGCCCCTTCCAACACAAACCATTCCATAATTCTACCTTTTACAGAAACTGTGGGACTCACAGTGCCCATGCATCTAAAACTGAGGACTTTGTCTGCAACGGCACTCAGTAAAGTCTAGGATAAACAGAAAGAAGAGGGAGATGCACTGTGCTCCTTGGTGCTAATCTTGAACAGAAGCTGAATGTTTCTTTTCAAAGTCAGGTTTGATTTTGCTTTTTTTTCTTGTAGCAAATTGTTCCACATTCATGGGTTTACTGGCTTTTTTTTAAAATAATGTTTGTTTCAATCATGTTTAACCAGTCTAATCCCTCATAAAGTATTTGAATTCATAAAGCACATACTTAGGTTTATATATAATCAGTACTTATTGGGGGCAACAAGCAGGGAAGTGAAGACCAGAGTAGCACAAGTGGTAAAATTAGATGAAAACTAAAAAAAAAAAAAAAGAGCATGACACATGTAGTGAAGGTAAAATAAGGTTTAAGAGCTGTGTGACAAATGAGACATATGGAAAAGGCAGAGAAAGTGGGGGTTTGGGGCTGGACGAGTCCTTTTTTATTTAAAAGCAGTGCCCTTCTCAGCTAACACTGGGCTGCCAGCTGCACATTCCTCTACATGAGCTGAAAGCCACAGCTCAGTCCTCCAGGTGGTGTTAAAGCACTGTAATTCTTGGCTACCTCCTGTTGCCTGATCTGCGCTCTGAAAGGACCAGCTGATAAAACTGGCAATATCCTACAGGGTCTTTGGTCACATCATTTTGGCAGATGCTACCCAATCCTATTAGCCAGTATTGGGCTACTTTTTTCAAGTAATAGTATGAAATACAACCAGGTTCTTGCTTTTTTGGTAGCTATTTCTCAATTATGTAAAAGTGCTCTTAAATTCTTGTCTTTTATATCAAATAAAATGCTTCTGCAGAAACAGAGGCTTGTTTATATCTGCCCTCGAAGTTTGTGAGCTAAATTTCTTTGAGTGAACAAGCTCTTGCAGATGACAAATCTTAATAGAAGAGTAGAAAGTAAGTTCACAACCCAAATTTTCCCCATAAATTGTCTATTTCTGTGTATCTCCACAGTCTGGGACAGCCCATCAAGTGTTCTTGATTGTAACACATCTGGGCTTTCAAACCCCGGGGAACAAAGCCTGCTACCAGGGAAAGGCTAGCTATCTCCTTGTCTCAGTCATAAAGAAAAAGAAAGATGGGCTCTGAACAGACATATGGGATTGCTATTTAATGTTACACAGCTTGTATCTGCAGCATATGTTCCCATGAACAGAAGTTCCTTGGATGCAAGAGCTGCTTGAGCTTCTGGTCTGTAGGGAATGACTCCAGATTGCCTCTTGATCAAGGCGCAGAAGCCCTCAGGGATGACAGTTCGTGTGTCTGCTGGAGGAGGTTGTTTATGAAGATCTCTTTGTGATGACGTTATTTTTTTGTCTTTAAAGACTTACTAGTTTTTGTGTTTTTCCTTAACTTTTTCTAAGTTAGTGCTGGTGACCTGTCAAAGGGCATTGAAGTGCAGCTTTGGGGCAGAAGGCTGCTGCTGCGTTTCTGCAGAAGAGCAGAGCTTGCAGACCTGTCTAAAACAGTCTGAACAGAACCAAGAGAGCAGTGAGATTTTTCATATGAAACATCCCAACTTGTGGGGTTTCTCAGAGGGGTCTCACTTTGCTTAGCAGGGTTGGCCAGTCTTGGTGCTTTATCACAGACAAACTATAGTGTTGGCATTCACGTGCCTATTTAATCCATCAGCATGTAAAGACCTTTCACATGCTTTTAAATTAAAAAAGATGGCCACAAAATTTTAACAGCAAATGAAGACAGCTTCTCCTCTCATCCTGCTCCTCTCTCTCCAGTGCTGTGTTTGCTTTTGGGTGTGCTCCCCACTGAGTAAGCAACAGTCCCAGCCCACACAGACCAGTCTTCTCTTCATTTAGACCTTATCTCTAAAGATGCTTCCTCCCTACCATAGCTATTAAACTGCATTTTCATAACAGATGAGTAGCAACCTCAGGTAGCTGGAGGGGCACTCCTTCCTCTTCCATTGTCCTGCCCAGGACCCCTGAGGTGTCATGAACCCCTTCATGAACACAGAGCTGGTTTAGGTTTCAAGCTGTTTGGGGCAGCTCCTGCTGGGCTAGAGATACTGCAGAGCCAGAAGTTGGTGATGCAGCTTAATGATTGCCTGCTTGCCCACCGAAGCAGTGCAGTGTCTGTGTGTGCCCTTCACAGGTCTGAGCTGTGAGCTGTCAAACACTGTCACTCACAGCAGTGTTCCCTGCAGCTCCAGGTGTCTGGCTGGATGACACTCATGTGGGCAAGCAGTGATGTCAAATGGCTGGGCAAAAGCAGGGTCAGTTATGGCAGCCTGACTTGCAGATCAGTCCTGCATTGTCTGCTGCATTCCAAGCTCCCCATGCAATAATAGCAGTGAATTACAAACTCTAAGACAAATTAAAGTACAGCTTTTAAGGTGCAGAACATCTCACCTGTGAGTAGACAAGGAACTGATCACCCCGGGCTGTGGTGTAGCATGTGTTTTGCAACACAGTGACTTACTTGGTTGAAGAGAAACTGTGCTAATTGTGGAAATGTGGAGAGGTGAATGAGTAGCATCAGTAGACAGTAAAGCAGAGACAACTTCCTTGATCTGTTCTATCTTTTGATAATGAAATAGGGAAAGCTAATTTTTGTGAAAAAAATTCTCCTGGGCTCTCAGAATGCCAGTGGAGCTCCTCAAGGGCTAATAGATAAAAATGGGCCAGAGTTCTCCCTGCCTCTGAGGGCAAGCTGCACAGCACATCCCTATTACGCATGGTTAAATGCTTTCCTTGGCCCAAATCAGGTGAACTGAGCACTGCTGCCTGTCAGAGAGGTCTCTGGCCTGTGCTCATGCTTTAAATGACAAAGCAAGGGTGACAGAAGCTGCAGGTGAAGTGTCTTTATGTCCCAATACCCTGGTGCTCAGAGCTCATCTGCAGCTGACTTGAGAAGGAGTGAAATATGACTGATCTTGGACATCTTTTTTTCAGCACTTGATCTCCTACCATGTATTTGGAAATAGGAAAACAAATAAAAGAGGAAAAGAAATTAAACTAGAAAAGAAAAGATCTGACACTGTTTTTGAGTTTCCCAATCCAGTGTTCGTGGCTTTATGTGCACTGGAGATGGTCTCCAATGAAGTGCTCTGCTGCACTTGCTGGAGTGTGGTGGAGCTGGTTGCATCTACAAGCCAGCCTCTGCCAGCAGCTGGCATTACCTTCATGCCTCCATCAGAATGAAAACATGCAGTCTGGAGAGCTGGTTTTGTTCCAGCTATGAGCTCCCTGTCCTCAGGGAACATTGTTCTGGCCATCTGCATGCACCCCCCAGCAAGAACATCACAGGAGTTCTCTTGAAACATGCTTTTATTGAATTGCCATGTTTAGCTTCTTGGTCTTTTGAGCTGAAACTGGAATGTGAGTCACTTACCTACTCCTCTCTGAACATGCCGTTAGCTCCTGCTGGGTGGGAGGTGGGTGCAGAGATGGGTGTCCCTTGGCAGTGATACTGACAGGCAGTTTGGTACTGACTGCATGGTCACCTTCTTCAAGATGACCATGGGTGGCTCTGTGAACTGTCCCACGGATTTTACACAGCTCTATGACACTTCGGTTTCCTTGAGAAGTTGCAATCATGCCCAGAGGAGAGCTGAGATGGCAGGGCTTGGTGCAGAGTTTGTTACTGTCCCAGCTGCAGGGAGCTGAATGGAGGCTTGCACAGGTCCTGCACCCACAGCTGTTGCTCTGGCATCTCTCTGCTTTGCTAGTGCTTGTTACCGACCATGTTTCCTAGATTCAGCTCCTGCTAGAGCTGGGCTTGTTTGGGGTAACTGCTTTTGACCAAAGAATCACAGAATAGTTTGGATTCAAAGGAACCTTAAAGATCATCTAGGTCTAACCCCCCACCATGGGCAGAGATACATTCCCTAGATCAGGCTGCCCAAAGCCCCATCCAATCTGGCCCCGAATTTCCAGGAATCGGGCATCCACAACTTCTCTGGACAGCCTGTGCTAGTGCCTCACTTCCCTCACAGTAAAGAATTTCTTCCTAATATCTAATCTAGACCTACCCTCTGTCAGTTTAAAACCATCCCCCCCTTATCCTATCACTGCATATCTGTGTGAAAAGTCCCTCTCCAGCTCTCTTGTAAACCCCCTTCAGGTACTGGAAGATACTGTAAGGTATCCCCAGAGCCTTCTCTTCTCCAGACTGAACAACCCCAACTCTTTCAGTCTGTTCTCATAGCAGAGGTGTTCCCTCCTCTGACCTCACTCACACATATATGTTTGAGTGTGGCATGTATGTCTGCAGAGACTCATTTTACAGGGTCACAGTGGCCAAAGTGACTGCTGACACCTCAAGAAGCTGCATGCTTCATGTTGTGTACACTACACCATGCAGGTATTACTGCAGCATCCTTTATAGACTCATTTTGGAAGCAATTGAATTAATTACCCCAAAAATTCAGATTTTACAAGAACCCCTCCCCAAACAACCCCAAAACTGGGAGGTTTCTGAGAATTATACTTGGTAGATGTGGTATCATATGGGTGACTGGTCCTCATCTTGGAGGATGAGCAGCAAACTGACATTTGCATGAGTGCACGGCTGATGTGTTTATTGCACATGATTTTGTTACAAGTGCCTGAGTGCAGGGTGGCATTCCTGTGGGCAAGGCAGCAGCACTTGAATTTGATGCATAGCCAGGGTTACTGCCTTTGTTTACTAAGGCAACCGGGATTTTTGCATTTGAAGAAAATGCAGCCTGACTCCTGGCCCTCAGGGAGGAGAGAGGGAGAGGGAAGTGAGTGTTGACAGCGCAGAGATCAGAAACCTTAGAGCAGTTATTTTGGATGCTGGTACCAGCATGACTGCAAGGGAGCGAGGCTACGTTCTGCCCTGCTACCTGCACTGGAGGTTTGCTCCCATGGCTGGGCTGTGACTGGTTTTGGAGTAGCTGATTGAAAGCTATATACAGCATATTTGTGCACGGTACAGTAATTTCTTTATTTTTTAGGGTAGATATGAGGAGGCTGAGGAGGGAGTGGGATGGAAGTACAGTAGGTGCAGGGGCAGCAGCTACAGGGACACTATGTCCTGCTGCACTTCTAATGAAGTGTATTTGCTTTATTTCCCCCCCCCCCACCCCGAACAGGATTAAAGTGAGCATGCTGCGTTTTCTCCCTGTCCTGAAAGCTCTGCCATCACAGAGGTCTCCCCTCCAGTGCTTCAGCTTGTTTGATCCTGACAGGATTTGGTCTGGAGCTGAGTCATCCATTTATTCAGCATGGTCAATTTGGGCAGATATCTTCAGCTCTGCTATATGGATCTTATTTTCCAGCTGTCATCTTGTATGAAAAAGAAATTTACAGGATTACCAGATCAGTCAGAATTCATAAATCCTTCCCCTTTAATGAGAAAAACTGTGTATGTGTTTAAAATAGCGGAAAAACTTCACCATAAGGAGATGTGTGGAAGTGGAGCACTACACCACCACCTCCATGTCTCTTGGGGAGGGACATGGGTTTTGTTATATCCAGATTTAATTATAATATGGCTTAAGTAATAAACACAAAGACATCTGAGACTATCTGTGTAATGGGTAGGAAGAGGCACATGGCAGAGGCAAGAGCAGAGAGCAGGCAGTGTCATCCCTGGGAGTGGCTGGCCAGGGACATTGTCTTCCTGCGGATGCAGGAAGACCAAGTCAGAGACAACCTCTCCCTCTGCAAACTGGATGCTGGAAATATTTTAGCCTTTTCTTCAGTTAGGTTCCAGAAGCATGGAGGTCTGCCAAGTGATGTAGGAGGTTTTAACAGGCGGACTTGCCCCTGGTGTGGTACCAAAATTAGTGAGAGAGTGTCTCGTGGGGTCACTTCTTGTTCTGCTGGCATTGCAGAGCTTGAAGTCAGAAGGGGTCATGTGTGGGGTGTTTCGGTCAGGTCATTTGAAGTAGCTGAGAGAGGATACTGTAAAACTAATTAGCTGTTTTCATTCACCAATAGATCAGAAGTTAATTCTATCTCCTTTCCTAAGCAGTCATTTGAGGGTGGATTTAGCCTATGTTAAAATGTTTCTTGATCTTCAAAAATAAACAGATGGTTTAGTTAGACAATTAGACAATTATTTGTATTGTGATATTGTACATTTTATCAGTATGTTAATAATAGGAAAAGTTTGTCCCTATGTTACTGACATATCAACAGGAAATCAGTCTTTCTCTGCCATTTTTTCTCCCCCATATTAACTATTTCAAAAAGGTTTGTCAGTGCTGTAGAAGTCCAAACAGCAGTATAATTGGGTCACACCTTGGATTTGAAGCGACCCATCATTCAGCGTTGGCTTCATTATTGAAATCTGCCTATTTGCACTTCTGTGCATGGGGATGTCAGGGGCCAACTCCAGTACTGGCAAGATTCTTCAGTTATAGCCATAAGCCAAATTGTTTCCTTCAGAGCCTCCGTCAGCACTCAAAGATTGTGCAAGGTGCAGGAAGTGGCATAAGGTACTGTAAAGATCATAATGTAGAAAATCTAATAACACATCAGCAGCCAATAAAAACCACTTATCACTAAATCACTCCAAATTTAAAGATGTTATTTCACATTTCACATCTCTCCTGGTGATTAATGCTGGTAAAGACCCCACCAGTGCAGAATGCTGGGTAATGGGCTTGATGGCCCACCCTAATTCCAGCATCATGAGGTAAGGCTTTGCTAACACTGCTGCTATTATTGCCATGTCTGCCTTCCTTATTAGGGCAGTCTGAGGTTTAATTTCTCCTTAGACTGCCTCAGACAAATCGGATCATCACTGAAGTGAAAGATGGCAAAATCCTTACTGTAACACTCCCAGCTGACCCAAACTCCAGGAAATGGGTAGAAGAAGAGGGAGCACAACTTGTGGATGCCCAGACTACCTCCAGCCATGGCCAAATTCTTGCTGAAGAGCAGGAGGCGGTGACTCATCCTGTCAGCCTGGTTATACAGCTTGGGGCTTTGGTCCTTCCCGAAAGTGTGTGACTTTGAGAAGGAGCCAAGGGCAGCCCCAGAGCCTACAGGGAGGGCACACAGAGGAGCACAAGCCAGGCTCTGTGTGGCAATGTTTGGTGGCTTGACCTTGGCTGGATGCCAGGTGCCCACCCAGCCGCTCTATCACTCCCTTTCCCAGAGGGACAGGGGAGAGAACAAGGTGGAAAACGGGAAAAAAAAAGAGACAACTCGTGCGTTGAGATAAGACAGTTTATTTAAAGCAAAAAAGCAAAGCGAAGCTTGTGCACGCAGAAGTGAAGGATAGCAGGTTTTATTCTCTACTTCCCATGAGCAGCAATGGCTGGCCGCTCCCGAGAAGCAGGGCTTCCGTACGCGTGATGGTTTCTCAGCAGGCAGCCATTAGACAAGGAATGCCCACCCTCCTGCTCTGTGCCTTAGCTTTTATATCTGAGCTGACGTCATACGGTATGGAATGTTCCTTTGGTCAGTTTGGGTCAGCTGGCCTACTTGGGTCCCCTCCCAGGGTCTTGCCCTCCACTAAAGAAGGAATGGTTCAGTGCTGATGCTGTGCTCAGCAGTAGCCAAAACATTGGTGTGCTATCAACACCCTCCTAGCTGCTAGTGCAAAGCACAGCACTGTGAGGGCTACTGTGGGGAAATGAACTCCAACTCAGCCAGACCCAATACACAATGTAAGGCAGGAGTGTGAGAGGCAATGGGCAAAAGCTAAAATATGAGAGGTTTGGATGGGCATAAGGAGAAACCTTTTCCCTATGAGGAAATCAACCCCTCCTCTCAGAGAGGCTCTGTAGCCCCCCTCCTTGGAGGCTTTCAAGACCCAACTGAATGAAGCTCTGAGCAGCTGGGGCTGATCTTGGAGATGACCTCCAGAGGTCCCTTTTTCCTCTCATATTGCAGGAAAGCCTAATGTTACCAGGGGTAATGCAGGCACACAGGAAAATATCAAGTAGGACTAGATGAGCTAGTGCACTTCCTCATTTGGCAGTGTTGTGGTAGTTCTTGAGTGTGATGATTTCGGTAACCATCTAACACTGGGACAGTTTAGGGGTGAGTCACAGATTTAATGAAGTATTGGGAAAAGTGCCTTTGTTGTGAGACGCTTAATGAGCTCATGTACTTAGCTTAATGAAGTGAGGATTGAGGGTCAGCTTTGATTCCTGTTGCTATTTATTTGAGGAACAAATTGGATTGTGGAGTTTCCAGTGTATCAGATAAAGTTACAACAAAATCCAGTGGCTGAAGTCAAAGTTAGATGGATTCAGAAGAGTGGTCATTAATAATCACTAATAAATTATTTTAATATGATATTTGATTTTTGGTAAAAATTGCTATGAGTTGGTTATCATCAGTCCTCTGCTATGATTCATCTTTAAATCAAATATGCTTATTTGGTAGATATTATCTACCTTAAAGGAGGGCACATTCAGGTGAGTCCCTTACCCCACCTGATGCAAGCTGTGGTGGTTGAATGGGTGAACCTGAGCAGCTGGTGCTGGCCTTGTCCCCTGGTCTAGTGCGACCCAGGGAAGGCACACAGAGCTGCAATTGAGAGCCTGGCATAAAACCACAGCTTTGTCTCCAGTAATCTATTAGTTTCTTGGACAGAGATTCAGCAAAATACTTAGTCTTATTGTAAAAATGTAAATGCCTCCATCATCAAGAAGCAGCTTAAATTACATTTAGTTCCCATGTCTTGGTCACACAGACAGTCTAGCTTTTCATGCTTCACTTTTTGCAACTGTCAGATACAGATAATGATTCGCTAAAATGCATCATTTCATTACTCATCTCTCTGTAATTCACAAAATGTGAAGCACTTTTGATGAAAGCCACATATGAGCACGACTGTGCTGCAATTAATTGACAGTCACAGGCTTAACCTATATTTCAAATAATGTAAACTTAATCTGAGCTCACAGTAGAAAACACACATACTTTGTTCTTGGCATGTTTAGCTGGCACTCAAGATATACTCCACTTCATAGAGCAGTTTTCATTAATGGACTGCCCAGCATTTTTATGAGACAGAAGGATGAGGAAGGGAAGGTAATGGTTTGATTTTAAGAGCATGTGCTGAGGACCAGCAGTACACTGAGCATGATTCCTCATGGTAACACTGGTCTTTGCAGCCCTAGGCACCATTTTTCTAGAGGTTTGGGATTTAAAATAGTGAATTTACATTTTAATCTACCCAGTGTGATGGTCCTCTCACAATCCGCCAATTCTTACAATTTAACTACACATCCTATCAAGATTTATTGCCTACCCCCAATGGAATGAATCTTACATTGGTGAAGAAATTACTGCAACACCATGACCCTGCCTCAACTACTAGAATGCCTAATAACAGGTTGCCCAGAGAAGTTGTGGATGCCCCGTCCCTGGAAGTGTTCAAGGCCAGATTGGATGAGGCTTTGAGCAACCTCATCTAGCAGGTGGCATCCCTGCCTGTGGCAAGGCAGGGATGGAACTAATCTTTAAATTTCCTTCCAACCCAAGCCTTTCTATGATCCGAAACCATGGACATGGAACTCTAATCACTGTTTATAATGATACAGAAGAGAAACACAGTGTCTTGGAAAGAGTGATGAAAGATGGAGAACATCACCGTGGGACATATGATTGAGATGGTCTGTGACAGCAACAGGAACTCTAAATGCAATGCTGCATTCCATTATAATTTTCATAATTTCTGTTGCATTATGCTTGTTATTGAACATTATTCTATATGTGACATTGTTGCAAAGACTTCCTCACATATGTAGTATTGCTCAATCATGTTTAACAAAATATTAGTAATTAGGTAACTTGATCAGAACTTTACCTCCATTCACAATCAGAACATAGTATTACTTTTTTTATAGGCACAGAGTCTACAGACAACTACACTGCCACTCTGTGGAACACAACAAATTGATATCAGTAATGGGGTGGATTGCAATGGTACATCCTCCCCCACTCTTCCAGGACACTTTATATTCTCAAGAACACTCATTAAGCCTCGGTTTTGAATAATGACTTCCTGTGCTGGTAAGCTCCTCTTGAACTTATCAGGAACACTGTCTGCTCCCAGGAACTTCTCTTGCCTACCAAACTTCTGTTTTCTAATGGATAGCCTTGGAACATTATTTAGCTGAATTGTAACCCAAGTGGAACAATATTTTTTTACTGGACTTATGAGGAAAATTCCTGTCTCTGACAGGTGAAAATTGACAGATGTGTCAGACAGGTCCCAAGTGGGACCCTTTGAGCACTCCTGGACCACAGTGGTTGTGCCAGCATCTCCCTCTGAGTGAGACATCTCTCAGAGGTCGCCAGCTCTCAAGTTTGTGATACCTGGAGGACCGAAGCTGACAATGGAGCCCGGGCTGACACCCCTCACTCTTAGAGGCTCACATCTCACCCATTAAAAAATGCCAAGGCATCCGACATGAGTATCTCCCTGAACTGGAGGAGGCTTTTTCAAGTCAAAGGTGTATCTCTTTATACATACTTCTTTGTTCTGTGTGCGTGTGCGTGAGAATAGATTTAAACATTCTACAGCAAGTATGAATGTTGCCATATTGGATTCATAGTTATGTTACTGCTGTGTTTACAGTAAATTCTACTGAATCATTTTGTAAATGTTAAATTAGTCAATTATTAGCTGCTATTAAATCTTTTAAGACACAAACCATTGACCACGTTTGGTGCTAAGTTTGGACTCAGCCACATGTAGGCTCCATCAGGAGTTTAGAAAGCATGGGAGTCCTCTCTGAACCTTGTGAGTCTATGGAGGGGCCTCTCTTACCCTTTTGCACCCTTACCCTTTGATGTCCCTGCGTAAATCATTCTAGATTGATTCTAAACTGATTATCCTTGCTTCATCTATGTAGTAACAAATGGAGTGAACCTTGCCATTGAACTTTGTCTCACTTTTATAAATTCATATTAAACTTCTTTTGCTAATACCTTTGACAGTGATTCCTTAAGCGACCTAAACCACTCACTGGCTATTGATACAATAACTGTCAGCTATCAATTGTCAGGGCACTGCCAGCTGAAGTGTGAGTGGGTATTGGGAAGCACAGATGGATAAGCAAAGTCACAAGAAATGACTCATCCAGAAGCTATGGGATCCAGGAATAGAGTCCTACCTGGGAATCAGACGTTTCAGGCTACCTGGGATTTCTAACCCAAGGTGTCACAGCTGTGGTCTTAGAGAAATGCATCCCTTGGTTCCTTGTATGCACCCTGAATGGCAAGGAGAGATTTACACCACAATGAGCAAATGTTTGGCATCTGTATAGAGCCCAGTGCAGAGAGCCAAGCTAAAGGCGAGTAACGTGGTTCAGACGGTATCTGCCATCACTCAGTGTTTTGAGAAAATATTAAATTCAAAACCAGACCATATACCTAGACCAAATGAAGCAGTGCATTACTATTTTTAGCATTTCTTCATCTCATAAAACTCACCTTGCCTTGATTATTTTACAGAAATTGTCATATTTTTAAATCTATAAATATAAATTAAAATTCTAATATGGAATTTGCTGACGGAGTCATTAGTTGCATTGCAAAGGGTGCATAGCAATCCATAATAACTGTTTTTATTGCTTTAGGATGATTATAGTTCATTAAAAATAGAAGACATGTATAGAACAATTTCACACAAACAGTCTTAGATTTTAAAGGCAATTTCTAATACATGTTCCTCCTGGAAGAGAAAATTATAGCTGCAGAATTTCTCTTCAAGTATTTTACATAAATCTGATTCCACAGTTTCCCACAGCAGTTCTGCCCTGCTGCCAGTACAATTTTAGAGTGAAGTGTAATAATAACCTTAATGGCCAAGAAACTGTACTAAATAGGTATTACAACAGGTAATATATTGTGAAATCATGCATGGAAGAAGTGTGCATTTAGATATTTCATAACATTTAAAATCAGAAATGAAGGTATCCCAGAGAAGAAAGACTAACCTAGAATATACACAAGAGGGTTGCCGCACACCTCATATAGATGTCTGAGCTCTGAGCCAGGAGACAGGGGAGGTGAATGTGGAGCCAACAGCAGAGACAGAGGAACTCTGTGCGTGTGACATTGTGACCCTTCATTGCGGGTGCAGCCTCTGCATCTGAGCGACTTCGTGTTCATGTGCACAAATGGTCCTCCACCTCCTGCAGTGCAGGTTTGGTGGGCACGAACAGTGCTGCCTGCCCAGAAGCTCCTTGCTGAAGTCCATGGGGTCCAAGTGAGCCTTGGGGGAGCTGAGCAAGATGCAACTTTCTTCATGTGGTTCCTGGTGAATCAAAGGGTTCATTTGGGGTATATGGGTCAGGATGATCTGCCCAGGATGGCAGCGGACACAGGGAAGGGAGGCATTAGCAAGCGCTGCAAAGTCTTCCCTGTTGAAAAACTGTGGAATGTGCCCGTGGTCTGAACCTGTTAGTGTGCCTGTGAAGGGCTGCTGGGTGTGAAGAGCATCACTGGTATTTTCAGGAGAGGACCTAACTGCTTCTCTTTCTCTGCTATTGTTCAGGGGAGACTGAAAGCCATGGTGAGGGCTAGGCTGGAAGTACGCCTTTGGAGCCTGGGTCATTTGGAACACTCCTTCCAGAACAAGAGAGCCTGTAAAAACAAAAATTCAAATGTATTTGCATATCTGCACACAGCACACATACTCAGGTAGTCTGGTGAAAGAAAAAAAAATTACAAATACTTAAATGCTTAGTCTCACTTGTCTTGAAAGATGACTAAACATGGAAGGCATCACAACAGCCCCATTGCGCATCACAGCAGACATCCCACCAGGCATCATCCCAGTAGCACAGCAGGCATCACTGCAGGGAACCCACCAGTTCATCTCAGCAGGCATGGGAGCTGGCATCTCAGCAGGCATCACTCCACAGCATCTCACCAGGACATCCCAGCAGGAACCACAACAGGGTGGCGCTTTGCTGCCAGCTCTGCTCTTTGAGCCTAGTGGGGGCAGATGGATGAGGAAGGCAGGGCTGTTTCTTAAGCAGGCAGCACAGGTTAGCCTGGGTGTGATGAGCAAAGCCTCAGAAAGGGAGAAGCAACAGCCTTCAAGAGCATCCAATTGTGTTAGTGGAAAGAGGAGTCTGAAGGCATCATGCCTGCTCCTCAGCTGATTTTCAAGGAGCTTTCTGCATGTTTAGTCCAAAATTGGTAAAAAATGGCTTTCCTTTCACCAACTATATATATCAAATATGAAAAAATACAGTTTTCATTGTGAAATTGAGCCTCTGGCTGAATATCTAGAATGCGACCTTGGGAGGCCTATGCCCACCAGCGATGGGGAGGACAGTTCTGTGACAGCACTGTGTACAGGAAAAAAGAAAAAGAAGTAGCAGTGGTGCAGATAAGAAATGTCCATTTACTTTTCTCAGATGTTTCTTTTGCAGGGTCTCGTTGGCCTGTGAGTATTCCATGACCGTGAACGGGGAGACAGAGCAACCCTGGGGAGCCAAGCCTGGAGCTGCCTGATTGGCTTCTCTGTCTAGTGAAGGGGATAACCTCATACTGAAAAAATTATTTTCAGAAATCTCATTGGAATCTCAAGGCTGCCAGTACACTTTTGCTCAAATCTCTCTCACATTAACGAGGGGAAAGCATCTGGTTTTATATTTAAAGTGAGAAATAATCTGTTCTCTGAATTAGGACAGCTGAGGACTTTGTATGCCTAGGTTAGGATAGCATCAGGAATTATGATATTTAAGTACAAATTCTGGTGTTCAGGGGCAAACCCATCACTAATGCCTTGAGACTTGGAGCACAAATAGACCATATCTTGTTCCGCAGGCACATACATTTGACTTCTGGGTTCCTTTTCAAGGTCGCTTCTCTATTTACAGAATTTATTTACTGTCTCTTTACAAGACATTTCAAACAGTCCTTAAGAAACAAAGTTTCATTGCATCATAGGAATATTTTTGATACATAATATGAACATTGAATTACTAAAATATATTATGTTGAAACTTTTTCTAAACTCATTCTGTTGTTAATCTGCATACTGAGGTAACCTAGGTAAGGAAACAGGCACTGGCACAGATGTTTTGGAAAATGAACACTGATGTCGATGCAGTACAGTGTAGGAATAGATGAACACAGTAACACCCACTGACACATGGGCTGGAAACAGAGGAAAGTCTTGCTCTGGTCTCAGTCTGTGCAACTCAAAGAGTCATTATATTCTTGCTGTCTCCCTACCATGGTGACCTGAAGGAGGGCTGTGCTCAGACAGTGCCTGCTGTGCAGATTTGGCTCCCAAAACACATAAATTGTAGTTATAAACTAGGACTGAGTCTTTTCTGCAAGGAGTTTATAAATTTCCAGTCTAGCCTTGATGGACACCAGTGTGTGTCCATCCAAACTGTTTCCCCATCTAAAGCACAGCCTTTGGCTGTGCAAATACAGCACTGAATAACAATACTGTGGTTTTCTGTACTGTAAGCATTGCTATTCAGCTGATGAGACCAAGGAGGTAAAAAGATCATGTCACACATTTCAGATGGCAGTATTTTGTGCATTTCCTGTTTATACTTCAAATATTAGGAAGCTAAGAAGTTGGTAATTTCATTTACAGATGGTTTGGCTGATATTGGCATCCAGTATTTGTCTACCTCTGCTGTTTCCTGTATTTGTCAATCTTTGTGTTTTGTCCACATGCTGGTCCAGGATCTTTCTTCAGTTGTTATCCACAAGGTGATTATAGGAAAACTGAGCCATATGTGACTGTGAGTTTAACTACTGGCACATGAACAGCTAACATGCTTTTAAATGGCAAGCAAGCTTCATGGAAAGTATTTTCAAAAAGGAGCAAAGGGGAAGTGAACTAATGACTTTATTTGCAGGAAGGGTGAATTGTCAAGGCCAAGGAGTACCTGTCATTATTCATATATCAATAAGAGAACTCTCAATATCCAAATTTAGTTCAGTTCTTACTATCTTACCATACTCGGTTGGATCAGACTTCCTTTAAATCAGTGTGATGGGGCTATTAAACGCATACACTTCCTGCAAAAGCAATACTTGCACTTTTCAAATTCTTTTCAAATAAGTAAATTAATTTAAAAATGAGAGTGGGAGTTTTAACAGCATAAAATTAGGTTTGGCTCAATGTTCATTCCCTGATAACAGTGCAGCAGAATAATTTGTGGGTCAAGGAAAGCTATGGGATCTTCATGCATCAATATACAATACTTTATGTTTTTATTGAAATAACTTACCTTTGCAGCAAACAGCTCACTCGCAGAGGTGGTGAGGACTAAGAAATGAACATCAACTTGCAATATCTCACCTTGCATTTCATTGATGACCTGACCCAGACTCTGCCCTGGACAAGGACTGACTCTAGCAGCTTCTGACTTCTGGGAACCCCCATTCCTGCCTGGATCAAGCCCTTGAGCACTTCAGATATTGGAGCTGCATGTGGGGATGGGCGTGGCAGCCACTCTGCTTCTGAAAGCAGGTTTCCTCAGTAAGTTCGTTAATAGCAGTAAAATTCCAAAAGCCTTTCTGTTAACCATAGAGAATAAATAAAGCCAAAAAACAAATGTGAGAATGGTTTTATTCAGGACAGGTTTGAATTCAGCATCTAATTTAGCCAATATATTTTGAATTATATATAGATTTAACATTTACTCTTCAGAAGTTAAGGTTCTTTAAAAGGTCATATTTCATTTTGCATTAGAACATGGTGTGTTGGCTTTCTGCTCATGGTTTTTTTACACATATGAATGCTTAAGGTAAAATGATTTCGATTTCCAAAAGCAGCAAGTGTATAGACACTTAATAAAAAGATAATTTCTTCATGCCCATTTCTAGTCAGTAGGAATTTTTCCTGTATCAAGCAGCAAGGTAGAAGAATTCAGGCTGATTTCTTCAGATTTTCATCTCAGATTCTCCAGAAAGCAATGAATATCATAATAATACAAAACTACTCTTTATGTTCTGCACCATTTCTGAATGATTTTCCTCTCTAACTTATCATGCCAATCTCAGCTGGCCACTTTGTTTTTATGAGTTCTGGGAAATCAAAACACAAACCAATTTTTCTTTAGCAGTTGTAACTTCAACCAGACAAAAAACATTGCATGTGTGAGTCCTCCTCCCTTCCCCTTCAGTTTCAGAAATGTGACTGAAGTCAGTGGAGTCACTACTGTGATATAACTACCGGAGTAAAACAGAAGAGAACAAGGCCCATGATATTTACACTAAATTTTACGAGAGTGGAGTGCTTTTGACTCCGTTAAACTGAGTATGGACCCAGCTATGACATGTCAAATGTTCAGTACTAAACTTAAAGATGCATCTGCTTAAACATGCAACATTACACTGGTTTAATTAAAGTAGCACAACCCTGGGTGTGCATACCTCTGACAAAAGTGGCTGCCATGTAACTTGTGGGTCAAACAGTAAAGCTTTGCCAATTTGACCTGTTTTGGTTCAAGTAGCCGAGAACATCTGCCTGCAGGTCCTGGTTGCAGATGCAGGAAGCTGTGCTCAAAGCAGGGCACTCACCCACACAGTTTCTCTGGAGGAAGTCATCTTTTGCAGATGAGCTACAAAACTGCAGCTCCTTGTTTGAAGCTCCAAAGTAACCTCTTGGGAAAAACCAGTACAGTCCCTGCAGTCATGGAGCTGTAATGCAAAAATCAACTCTGAAGCAGAGAAAGTGTGACTTGTCGTTGAACTGGAACTGAAATCACTGTAAAGTGCTAAAGAAAAAGAGCTGGAGAATGCAGAAAGACAACAAAATGCGTGTGCAAGTGTGTGTGTATGTGTACGTGTGTGTGTGTGTATGTGTGTGTGTATGCCTAAGAGAGAGACAGAGACGTGACTATGCTATGGGAACAAATTCTGTCTTCCATCTGATCCATCATTAGCAGACCATTTTTTACATGGGCAGATAGTGATAGAACAAAGGGGAATGGATTTTAACTGACAGAGAGTAGGTTTAGATTGAATGTAAGGAAGACATTTTTTATGTTGAGTGTGGTAAGGCTCAGGTGGCAGAGGTTGCCCAGAGAAGTTGAGGATGCCCCATCCCTGGAAGTGTTCAAGGCCAGGTTGGATGGGACCCTGAGAAATCTGGTGTAGAGAAAGGTGTCCCTGCCCATGGCAGTGGGGTTGGCACTAGACTATCTTTAAGGTCCCTTTGAATTCAAACCATTCTGTGATTCTATGATTCGATGACTTCAGGTTTATTAAAATCACCTGCTAATTGCAGTCCAGAGAATAGCCATAGTCTCCTACTTGTTTTCCTAGAGTTTTGTGGATGACTCAATTGAAATATGATATTTTTGGTTTAATGGTAGGCAAAGGAACATCATTTTTCTATCATACTACTCTAGAGGGAAGCATTTCTCTGGAGCTGGCTGCTGCCTTGTGTAGATGCAGCTACCACATGGAGCATCTCTGTGCCATGCTCACTGACACATCGGTCTGCCTGAACACACCAGCACCAGAAACAGACTGAGGGAACACCCAAAGGGAAACCACAGAGCATCTAAAAATGCCAGGAGAAATCACAGTTTGCAGAACATCATCTTTTCCTGGGAAAACCTTCATAGCTCATCAGCACGCCTCAACTAGCAGGCACGGGAGGATCATGCCTAATTTAGTTTTGCAAGTATGTCACTGGGCATTGGAATGGAAACTTACCTAAAGTTTAAGACATTGAAAGAATTTAGAAGATCACAACCTTTAAACATAAGAAATGCAAAACAAAACTCACTGTAGGTGCCCCAGCTCCAGCCCTCTTGGAACACAGGAACTGCAGGGGGTGGCCGCCTTCTCCCAGCTAGGGCTCGTCTCTACTGGTGTCAGTGACGTGAGAGAGGCATGCAGCTTTTGAGGTGAATCAAACCATCCTAAGTCAGGAATTTAGTGTCATTAATCTCATCCTGAAAACAGGCTCCTCCATTCTTGTGGGATGAGTTTTAGAGCTTAAAACAGGTGAACCTAACCTCATCTTTGTAACTCTTCCCAATTAGAAAGCTTTGAAAGTAGCCTGCAATTGTAAATGCATTTTGGGTGGCAATCATCTCCCGTCTTTAGGACACTCAGAAATTAGATATCCAAGCCTGAAATAGTTGCTTCAGGGTTTCTTTGTCATCAGTGGAGGAAAATGGGCACCTCTGGTGGGAGACATTTTAGGAGAGCTGGTAGGCTGCTTGGCTGAATCATCCTCTGGAAATGCTCATGTCTTCTGAAAAGGCAGGTCACTGCTAACAAAAATAAGAAAAAAAATGCTTTTTGGGAATACAGAGACTATTTTATGAGCTAGAAATGCAAGGGCTTGCTAGCAGGTGGAGAGCCTAGGGTGATTTCAGTAGTTGCAGTTGCACTGCTAAAAGCATTGGACAGAAGTGCAAGGGAGGTGAGTCCCAAGCTGACTTACATATGTGCCAAGCAAATAAAATCCCACAAGTTTTTTGATCTTGGAAAAAATTATGATTGTGACTCCCAGAGCAGTCCCTGCGGATGGGACTTTGAACACTGTCCAATCAGGGTATTTGCACAGCAGTGGACATTTGATGCAACTTCACAGGACTGACACCTGAGCTAAGGTGTCTACCTAGGAGCTGGCTACCTAGCTCTTGGAGGGTGGAGCGAGAGAGACGATGATAGAGATTTCTGTATATACATATACATAGAGAGAATTCAATTGGACCAGCATGGAAGGACCTGCTAAAGCTCACTTTTTGCTCCAGCATACAAGTTAGAAGAGCAAAGAAATCAGTATGGTTGCATGAGACAAACTAATTTTCTCACTGAAACCACTGGGCTGGTGGATGGGAGGAGAAGCTGACATGCTGCACCATGCGTAATTCATATTTCCAGTTACTACAGGCTGAGTCTGTGCTTGTGCACTACAGATTTAGGAATTTATGTTGGTAAAACAGCAAAGCAGTTTTATCTGAAATAGATATTTCTCTATCAGAAGTTCATTGGAATGTGGCATAATAATTCAGTTTTGTGCCCAGGTACTGTGTAGGTGTAGCTAGTGGGGAGTGTTGGTTGCCTTATCACTCAATAAATACATTTTTGTTAGCTACATGCTAACCCATGTGTAGGTAAAAATGGTATATGCTTTACTTTTATGGATAATGTAGTGTTAACTTGGTCAAAATTTTCCTAGCTTTTCATTATTAAATTGCGTGCAAAGTCCATAAATAGCAACAAGAAATGAAAGAGTGCTTCACACTCAACATCTTGCTGGATGAAGAGTTTTGCTGGATTGGAAGTGTTCTGGGTTTGCTTTTGTATCACTCTCAACACAGTATTAACGAGGTAGCACTACAGCTTCAGATATGCATGTGACATCTTTTAAACCTAAGTAATCGTATTAATTTGTCATAGCGCTCTGCAATTTCATAAGGAAAGAAGACAAATTAAAGGATATTCATTTCTACTGACAGAAAATACATATCATGATATTTTTGAAAAGAACATATTTTTAGATGCAGAACACACATAGATGCAGCTAATTATACAACTTTCTTGCAAAGTTATGTTTCATTTATTTCTGAGTAGTCTCTTTAATTTTTATAGGCCTACACGCATGTTGGAGCCTTAGGGGGCCTATATATACCAGCCAAAATGTATAAAACAGCTCAGTGCTGTATATGCTGGTTACAATTTCTCTTTTAAAAATAGATTCCTGGGTTAGAAAAGGGGATAGAACTGAACTATTGAAACTAAAAGAGAACATAGGCTTGAGAACAAATGGACATAAACTGCCGATGAATGTGTTTAGACTGGAAATTAGAAGAATGTTCTTAACTATCAGAAGGTGAAAGCATCCTTCTAAGAGTAAAAAGAGATACAGAAGATGTAACTAGCTGTGAAATGTACCTCGGTTGGTTTAGCACAATCTTATGATGTGATTCCTTGTGGCAGACAGCAATTGAGTATGATGACCCAGGAATTCTGATCCAGCATTTTCTGGTTCTAGAACAACATAATAAGTACTCTTTATGTAAATAACCCCCTTAGTTCTTCACAAGGCATGCTTGGATCCACAGTAATCACCACCGAGTTCATTATGTTCAAGCATTTGGACATGAAAGCTGTGAGCTAGAACCAGGTGCCCTTCAGCAGAGGTAATTGGGCTGGTGGAAATCGTTGATGACCTGCAGTGACTTCGCTGGGAGGCGGGAACATGAAAGTGCTTGTAACGTGTCCCTGAGCAGCATCAAAGAAGACATGTTAATCAAAGGGGGAACAAAAGAGGGCAGAAGAATGACTGATCTGTGAAAAATACTGTGTCTTTCTTGTTAGCTGGAAAGTCAAATTACAGCAAATGTCCTCAGTGATCACAGACTTTGAAAGCCTGGGAGATGACATAAAGTGAAAAGTGGTTGTGAAACAGGTAAATTAATGTCTAGATGCACAAGTGGTAATGCTGGAAAGAAAATGAAAGTGATGGTACCTGATTCTTGAAGATGTCAGGTGTTTATACCCCAAGAGTAAATATTTAAATTTAAATTGAAAAATATTTGAATTTTGCAATGAAAATTATTCCAGAATTATGAGAAACACATTACCCCTCTGATGCAATGAGTATACTATTCTCCTGCACAGTGCTAATAAGGGCCCATGTGGGATTTACTGTGGAGGGAACACCCTGGACTTGAACCTCCCACATCCCACAGGCATGGAGCACCTTCACAGGCTGAAGCTATGGTGAAGATTTTCCTCAGGACAGAGAAATTTGGAAATGCTATCAGTAGCCCTTCCACATATCCAGTAAGTTTCATTAAAAGCTGAATAAAATTTCATTATACTACAGTAACCTCTAAAAATTATATTAGGGTACTCATAGGCATCATTAATGTCAGAAACAAGAGGCTGGACTTGAGGGCCATCAGCCTGCTCAGCTCCACTGCCTTTTGCTCTTGCCACGGGCTAGGGACAAGCACTGAGAAAGCAATCAAGGGTTCTCTTGTTTCTCACGGTCTGGCTTGGAATTAGATGCTTCTTATGACTGCTATTTCACTAGTTGTTTGGTGGCTGCAGAGCTACTGCTTCAGGAAAGCAAACAGATGGTTCTTTCCTCACACCCAAAATATCCCAGTGTCCATTATTCAGGTGCCACAGGACTGCAGCAAAACAAGGCAGTTGCTCGTGCAAGATGGTACACTCAGAAACAGAGAGCTGCTTCTGGTCATGTCAAACTTGGGTGTCTCATGGTCTCCATATAGAAGTTGTGAAAATTCAAAGGTATTATTGCAATAGCTTCCTGGGATGTTCTTCAAGCAGAGATTAGAGAGGGCTTTTCAAGAATCAGCAAAGAAACAAGAGAAAAGTAGTGTCCATGAAGTACATCATAAACTGCAGAAGCCATCCTCTGTAAGGACCGAGATTGCCAAAACCAACTCACATTGCAATTACACAGCTAAATCTTCCACCCATCTTCACAAACTTCAGGCAGACATGGGATTCAGAGACTCCTCTTGAATTTTAGAATTTTCTCTTCATCTGTTGGAGGGAGCTGTCTCTTTTGTGACTTTTCTGCCTTCCTTTTCTTTGGAGGTGCTTTCCTGTCAGGGCTGGTCTGGCCAGGGGGAGCTGCAGCACCCCCAGGGGGGGAACGTGGCAGCTACACAAGGCTGTTGGGGGAGCCCATGAGCTGGGACCTGTTCGGAGTTACCTCCCCTCCCACATTATCACCATGTAGGGGGCTTCTCTGTCACCCCACAACCTTCCACCTGGACTAGCGGAGCAAGGACAAGCAGCTCCACGGGGCTGTGGAATTTCAGGATGGGTCCTTTTGGCCACGTCATGGGCATGCCCAGGGAGGGTGTCTGCTTCTGTTCTGCAGCAAAGCACAGTGTACCTTGATGGGGGGGTATATTTGAAGGGGTGACGCAGCATGGCAGTGGAACTGGTGCAGAAACTCCTGGCTCCATCCTGTACCCGCTGCTTGGGTGAGAGGTGGTTGCAGGATGTTGCCTCTCTCCTGTCAGCTTAGCACTTAGCTTCCCTCCAGAGCATTTTAGGACTGTGCTAATTCCCTAAATTTAACTAGTGATGTCAAAGGCTCATGTTAGCTCCCTGCACCAAGTCCTGTGCCCACACATGCCAACGTGAGCCAGGAATAACTCCACCATCACATAGATTTTAATCATGTCCCAAGCGATGGCACCCAATGTCCAGTTTTGTAACAGAGAGTCGTGAAGCTTTCCTGTGCAGGTGGATCAGCCCCACAGTTGGGGGTAAGGAGATGCTGGGGATGGGAAAACTCACAGCAGGAGAGCTGGATACAGCTGCCAGTGCAAGAAGAGACCTCTTGAGGTAAGCTGGAAATGGAGTGCTGTTATTTATTTATCCAGTGGTGGCCAGAGAGCAGGCATGGGGATGGCTGTGTTTGGTTTTGCTGCTGAACTGACAAATTGAAGGAGGAAAGGAAACACACTCCAATAGGTATCTAAATCGATGTTAGTTTTCGGTGGTGGTGGTTTTGTCAGTAAAATGACGAAGTAGAGAACAGAAAGTTCTGTTCAAAAAAAATGTTGGATGGGGCTGGAGGTAACAGTTTCATTTTGGGTGCCAGGTAAAGGAAAATAAGGGAAATAAAGGGCTCATTTCACAAAAGCACTGGAGAGGTGGCAGCCCTTCTCCCCCTCCCCACCCCCTGCAGCTTTCAATCCGTCCCTCTCCTTCTCTTCCTGTGCCCAAGAGGCAGCAGTGCAGCACCCCACCAGTGCTCAGGGTAAGGACTAGCTCCCATCCATCTCCTCCTTGAGCTGCCCCACGAAGTGAAGTCCGGAAAGGCTTTGCTAGGAAAAGTGTCTGTTTTCAGACAGAATATGCCAACCACAGTGGGCTGGCCTTTTTCATCCCGTTGCCTGATGTAACCCTCTTTCTCCATTTGTCTGCTTTTTTGGGGGAGTGCAGTGCTTGGAGCTGGGCAGATGTTTAGCAGAAGACCTTTCTCCCACCAGTTCAGAAGGACTGATAAGAAGGACAAGCTGTGAGGAACAGGAGTGTTGTCCTGAAGGTGTTTCAGTGGTGCATTTTCATTTGTGAGGATGGACTCATTTGGAGCCAGTAGGGAAAAGCAGTCACAGCCATGTGGTGTTTTGCTGCCTAGGCAGAATGTGGATGGGCAGAAGGGCTGAGCCAAGTTAGCATAGAACATCCATCATCTCTGCATTTCAGTTTGGCCACAAGCTGTTAAACATCCACTGGAGCCTGGAGCCCTTCTTGTCTCCCAGAGCTGAGTGGCAGAGAGGCTGGATGGTGCAATCCTGGCCTGGGACATGCAAATCATGGAAAATCCATGGAGAACTTCCCCCAGGAGTAAAACAGTCCATGCTATGGCTGGGAAAAAACACTTCTAGCTTTGTGTAGCTTTTGTTCCCCTCAACTTCACAGGAGGACCAAATCTCACCTTTGTATATTTTTATTTATTGATTTTGCTAGAAAAAGAATTAGAATTTAAGATCATAACCAAAGGGTTAAGGTGCTGATTGCTGCTGCCTCCCAGGTGGTTTTTCCACACACGAACTAAAAATTCCAGCCTAAGAAACTTTTCCTGGCAGAAGTTTTGTTGAAAGTAGTACATTCCTGAAATGAGGGAGAAGGAAAAGAAAAGATCAGTTGATATTTTCCAGGGAAATATTGATTCCTCTGGCAATTCAGAGGCCGTGGGGTGGGCACAGAGGCTTCAGGAGCTGCTGCTGACCCCCATGTGTGCAAGTGTTGGGTCGACAAGGCTCTTCCATGGGCAGGGAGCATCCCTGCAGCCTCTGTGGGTCCTGGCCACTGTGGACACAAATGACAGCCCTTTGGAAAACTTCAGAGATGTGTGCAGGCTACAGTGCTGAGAAAAAAATAGCAGTGGAAACCCCACTGGCATGGCCCAAGCCACAGACAGCCAAGAATGAGATGTTACAGCTTGCTCAGGGGGGAAAAGAGGTAGATTTGGTTTCCTTCAGTTTCCATACACAGCGCATATGTAAAGTTTCATCCTTCATGAAAAAATCTTGAAGAAAAAGCCTAAATCTTGGTGTTGCAGATAACCCAAGCTGTACATTCAATGTGGTTCAGTGTCCCCATAGGTGAGGAGAAGGTGGGCTTGCAAGGGACCCTGTCTGCTTGTTGGAGAGAGATGAGGCTGAGATATGGAGGGAAACAAGGACTGCCATAATTTCTTGGGGGGAGCTTGAGTTAAGTGGCTCCTGGAAGGAAGGAAAAGGGAAAGGGCAGCCTTTGTCACACCATCTTTTGTAGAAGAGCCATGGAATTGCTCCATACCCTAGAAGAAAATACCTCCAATTTGCTCAGCCCTACCAAGAATGCTTCTAGCATATGGGTTGCAGAAAGAACAGAAAAAGGCATGAGAGCAATTTCTTTCTTTGGGGGAGAGGGAGTCAGGCAAAAATTAATATATTTAATAGGATTTAAAGTTTATTCTTCCTTTAAGAGTGGTAGCAAAAGAAAACCCTAAACAACTCTCTGAAAAGAGTTTATGTCTACAATATTTCTGATTAGACAATTATAGTGACCAATGTGAGTAGGACTGACTGTTAGAGTGAAGTGCCTGGTAAAGCCACAGGAAGCTTTTTTAGTTTATTGGCAACATCACAAACATGTCAGTACTAATGGAGGTGTCTTCTTGGCTATTAAGAAGTGTAGGGCAGTTACTGTGTACCATACAGTAAAAAGAAAGAGCTATTCCCATCCACTTACTTTGGTCCATCATCTCTTAAAGTCAACAGGGAGAACATCATTGACTTGACAAGGGCTCTCTTTGCCCCACACCTGAAGCTGTTTCCATTTGATAATTTCTACCACCAGTGTTGGATTGCTAATGAATTTTTCAGTAATATGCATGTGAAAGTAACACTACCTCAGGGGATGATTAAGTCACCTGGTGTCAGTCTCCAGGATGCAGCTGGACACATCCTGTTAAGCACTGTTCTTCCGTAATTGACCTGAGCAGACAATGTTTATGGTTGTTCCTCACCGATAATTCATATTGGTTACACGGCATCAGTGTGTTCATCAGAGTCTCTTGTGAATCATCAGGCCATGGGGTGGATAGTTGTTACTTTGTTTCCTTGATGAGAGTTTAAGTAACAGGCACAAACAAAAACCCCATTACTGCTTCAAAACACAAGTCTAACAAATACTCAAGTGGTAACGTGAAAGGAAAGGAGATGACAGCTGGAACAAATGCTACTGCAATGTTGATACTTTTCCAGTGGCAACAGGATTTTTTCTTAAGCAGCAAGTAGACCTGGCTGGAAAATGGCATTTCTCTTTTGTGAGCTATTTAGAAGTTTCAGCTTTTGGGTTTGTTGTGATGTGGAGCAAAACCAAGATCTTCTCCAGTTTTTCACAAGAACTAAAAAGAATGAGGCAGGGGCTTGGTGACAGGGACTGAGCCACCACCATGCTGTACCTAAGACTGGTGGCCAAACCCTTGCTCGGTGTGATTAGTGGTGGGGGTTATAATTGTGCCCTCCTCATGCCCAGTGAGCAGTCCTGGCTCACCTGTGCCAGTGGGCAGAGGGGACCCTGAATCAGGTGGACCTGAGCCCTGGATGCATCCAGGTCCTTCTGCAACTAGAGGAGAGACCTGAAGAGGATGTGGGCTGGAAGGTGACCACAGCATCCCACTACACAGTTTGCGGGGAAGGGCAGGCAGCAAGCAGAAAATCAGGAGAAAGCGGTTGGTGGCTGCATTTCTTTGATCTCACTGGAAGATGTTAGATGCCTGTGCCATGATTGACTCCAAAGGCAGAGATCACACCCTCATAAATCAGCACCAGACTCTTGGGTGTAAGGTGACAAAAGAGATTTGTTTTTCTTCTCCCTACCACCACAGAAGGACTTTCACATTCCATTTTATGTGGTAGAAGTGAGCAAGCTTGCAGCTTGCTGTCATATTGGGGTCCCATTTGGTCTACTTTTTAAACATTCCAGCCTACCAAAGCAAGACTTGATTTTCACTCTTTCACCTATGTGAAATCATCAGTGAACATCCATCTATGTGTCTGTCCCAAAAAGTGTGCCATGAGGCCAGCTGGACAGTCAGCCAGGACCCAGGCCCCCCACACTGGCACCTCCTGAAAGCCAGCATCTTTCACTGGCAGAGCTGGGATTGGGGTGTCCAGTGCTGGGCTCCTGCAGCCAGGAAAGGCATGCAGGTGCTGGATGAGCTGGGATTGAGCATGGGCTTGCCCTTGGATGGAAAAATATGGGGCTGGGGGAGATCAGGGCCACAGGAAGCTGCAGGAAGCAAAGGTTCCAAAGCAGCCCTGAACTGAAAGAGGAAAAATGTGAAGCCAGACCAAGTGTGGAATGCCATAACCCCTACAAGAAGTCAGATAAGGAAGGAAGGACAAGGCATTATTTACACAGGCCACTGAGGTGTGGTTTGGTCATTAATTCTTCCCACAGTCACCAGTATCATCACCGCCTTACCAACCCCTTTTCTGCTCTTGTCTGATCCTGGGGAAGCAATTCATTGAGATGCTGTTGGATTCCCTCTGTATTTTTCCTTTCAGAGCTCTGATTTTGTTTACCATAGAATGACAGCCCCAAAAGCAGCTTTCTCTGAAGGGACAGCTGTAAATATTTTATGTCTAACTCAGTCTTCTGAAAAATACTGCAGCTTAAACAAGAAGTTTAAGTGTTTCACACCTGCCAGCAGAGATCCTGCATGAGCCTCCATTGCACTGAAGGATGTACTTGTGTTTTGGAGCAAAGAAGTTTCCTCAGTCCGCCCTGTCCTTCACCAGGGAGAAAATGACATTGATTATGGCTGTGTTGTCTATCAGGGTATCAATGAGACAGAACTCCTCTCTGACTCCCACCACTGAGTAACACAAGTGCTGCCCATCTCCACCTGCCCCACAAGTAACCTCAGACTCTCTGCTGCCTGAGGTTGGCCTGGGACTTATCTCCTTCCTACCATCCTTCCCTTCTCTTCCTGTCTTGGCAAAGATAACCCAGCAGTATTTCTGAATGAAATAGCATTATATGCATGGCACGGTCTGGGCATGGGGACAGGAGACAAACCAGCCCTCAGCCAAGAGACTCCACTGCTACTCAAGAAGCAGCAGTGCAGGAGCCCACCAGTGTTCAGGATATGGGCAATCTCCCAGCCTCATCCCTGAGCTGCCCTGTGAGGTGAAGCCCAGAAAGGTTTTCCTAGGAAAAAGTGTCTGTTTTCAGATAGAATTTTCCAGCAACAGTGGGATGGCCTCTCTCATCCTGTTGATTGATGTGATCATCTGTTTCCATTTGCTCCACTCTTTTGGGGGGTGCTGTGTTTGCATCTGGGCAGATGTGTAGAAGAAGACAGGCCCTGTTCTGAAGACCTTTCCCCCATCAGTTCAGAGGCACTGGTGAGCAGGACGAGGTGTGAGGGATGGGAGTTTTTACATGGGTAAAGTTCAGGTGATGTGGCTGGAGAAAGAGCAGGAAGCTGGTGATATCCAGCACCATCCCCTGTCCTCAGCACAGGATGGGAAGAGGGGAAAGGTACCCCTTTTGTGAGTAAACCCTTCTGCAGCAGATGCAACACTGGAGAATGACTGCTCATCTTGCCTCGCCTCGACTTACCTGGGAGCTTGGCTTGGGCTGAAAATATCCACTCCATTTGTCTTTGAGGCAGATCGGTGCCACTGGCTGTAAATCCACTGGGAAGCTCGTGACTCACAGCATAAGAGCCATGGAGCGCCGTGAATTACGTGGCACCAGCTGCTCACCTTTCTGAAGGCAGTTTTGGCTCTCTGGGATGTTTGCGCAGGAGCAGATGAGCCTGTGCCATGGTGGGGTGACCACAGCCCTGCACAGACATGCTGGGAGAAGGGTAAGTGCATGCTCCGAGTCAGCAGGCCTGGAAAAACCATTAGGACTTGGTGTTACTGTAATTGCAAGCCCACTATGTAGGAATTTTTTTGAAAAAACAAGCCTAAACCAAAGTCTCCATTACACAAATGTCCATCAGTTGACTTCTGCCCAAGCAGAGTGGTTTCTCCAAGTTTCTCTCACTACGGAGTTGAATCCTTGTGGTATCCTCATCCTCAGGACGCAGCTTGGTGCACCAGCACCTCAGAGGCTTGGTGGGAGAGCTTTGACACTGCCAGGGCTGCTCCTGCTGCTTTGCAGCTGCAGTGAGCGAGCCTGGATGTGAGGATGGCCTTGGGACATACCAGCACAGCCAGGGCTCCTCTCAGCTCCTCACCTGCACACAGGTGGCAGCACAGCCAGAATCACTGCTCCACACACTGCCTGCTGCCACAGCATGCTGGCAGTACCCAAAATGCCTCTTGCTAAGAGTTTGAATGCTTTTTCCTTTGTGGCCAGAGCTGAGATATGCTTTTAGAGGAGGTATAGGAATGCAGGATATCTGACGGTCTTTGTTAACCCAGCTGATATCTGCTGCTCCTGGACCTGCTGGCTTCCTGAATACACAGGCAGACTGCAATCCACCTCATGCCTGGCAGCATCCCAACCTTCCCTCACCACATGAAGATGCCAAACACAGCTAGATACTGACAGAGGCATTAAGCACTACTGGCCAAAGCTGGAGTAGGGTGATAAAACCAAGCCCCAGACTTGGCTCAAATGCTGCACAGCACATTTCTCTTTATCATTCAGTGCACATTGGTGCTTGAAGCCCTCTTGGCCCTGGGAATGGGAGCTGTTTGAATCCCAGGTGTGAGGTTTTCTGTCTAACCTGGTAGCTGGAAGTACTTAACAGCTGAGCTCAAAATTTTGAAATAATTTCCTGAGTACCGTAAGTCATCAAGAGAGATGATTAATGGAGCTGGTTTTTCAGAAGATGGAGCAAAACCCAAGATCTGTTCACATCTGCCAGAACTGCTTGGCTGCCTACGCTCAAGTGGGGTTGCTGCTGTCATGTAGGATTTAAAGCTTCGCTTCTGAGCTGTCCTTGTTGTAAGTCATCTGGGAAAACTGGCAACTTTGAAAAAACATTGCAGAGGTTGAACATCTGCTGGAGCCATTCTCACTATGGTAAGACCATGCTTTTCCTTGTGAGAAGGTGGTGTAATCAAGGCTCCTTTCACTGTTTGCTCTTCATTTTTGGCCTTATTTCCTTCCTTATGCTTAGTACAAGGGCCTTCTTTGGAAAACTCACCTACGTGGTATTCCATTCTCTCATATTATTTATTCCTCTTCTGAGACTGCCTGAGGTGGCATTTGATCATGGCAGACATTCCTTTCCTGGTATCACTTTCCCCAGGTGCTTCTGACTCAACGGAAAACCCAGGAAGACACCCACCATCCTTATCAAGATGTAACTAGCCCAGACACTGCTGCATCACATCATTTTTTCATTCTGTGTCACCGATGACTCAGTCTTCATTAACAGCAGTCATCAGGGACTATTTCACCCTACATTTCCTCCTGGCTAGAGGCCACCCCATAATCTGTACAGCACAATGAGCTTTGGATTGACTCTTCCAGTGCTGTGGTTGCTTTTGAGACTGTGCTGCTCCTTCTCCTTGATACTTCCTGCATGTGGTGCTGCAAACTGCTGAGGAAGGCAGGAAGTGGACAGCCTAGCATCTCCACTAGCTTGGCATTGGGGACATAGGGATTAGCAATGCCTCTGTTTGAGGACATCTTCTTGCAGGGCTACTGATGACCATTGAGGGATTTATATGGCTGCTTGGGGTTTTTTCCCCTCTGCCGTTCTTCTGCGGGTTACTTTCCCAAAGATAATTACGTGACTCAGGAAGACAGATGCATACCTTGCATACTTGTGGCAACCATAATATGATAGGTGGTGTAGAGCATTTTGAAGCTCTTTGAACACACAGGAGCAGCTGAATTCCCGTAACTTACCTGCCCAAACCAAAGCAAGTCCAGGCAATGGCTGCATAGTTTTTGTGGAGCTCTTACCCAACAGAGGACAAATATTTCCCAGGAAAGCTTTGGTCTTGCAGCATCGAGGCACAGACACTTTTTGTTACCAGAGAAATCACGGGTGTTTTGTCAGGTAAGATTTACCATTTCTACTTTACCATTTCTTTAAAGGTCTTGTCTGAACTGAAGCTGGAACAGGAACATTTTCTCTTAGGACTGCAAAAAAAAGGCAGTTGTGTGTTTTCTGAGAGGTCATGGGAACAGCACAGAGAAATTATTCTCTCTTAAGTAGATAAGTGATTGTTACGGCTAAAATAACCTGCCAGCTAATTGCTTGTGAAGATAACTGGCACAGCTGAGGTGTGATGGTGTTTGGAGCTATTAGTTTAGTACAGCCAGCACTGCAATAGACACAAAGGGAGACACAGGCTTTGCTTCAAGCACTTTAATGTTTGAATTGTTGAGTTGCAATTCAATTCACTGATTTTGGAAGAAAACTAGAGAATTAAGAAAGAGAAATTTTATTCCATGTGGTGACTTGGAGGATCTTAAACCCACCCCAAATCTGTGTAGATACGCACACCCAGCACCTCCTGTGCTTTGTAATCAGAGCAGTGGTCCTGGAGCACTGCAAGGTAGACCCTGGCATCCTGCCATGCCTGTAGGCTGGCTGGGACAAGTTCGTGAACTCCTTTGGGACCATTTTGGGGGGTACACTTGCTCAGAGGTGAGAGAAAGAGCTTGGCTGAAATGGAAGATAGTATTTTCCAAGGTTTTCAAGATTTTGTCTGGTTCCTGGTTATGTGTGTAGGTGGTTGTTCCTAGGTAGCGATGAGCTCGTCAAAGTAAATCATGACATGTAAATAGGAATGTATTTATTGATTTGCCTCCTACCTTTATATCCAAAAAGATATAGAGAATAGAGAGGAGCTTCTAGCACCCATCCTCAGCACTGCAGGTGACCTGAAACTACCCACTTGCCCCCTGAGACCAGACTGGGACAGGTCCTTCGAAAGGGCTTTGTCAAACAGAAAGCTTATAAAAATTGCCTTGGGGTTCCTGAGCAACGCTGGGATCCTGACTCTGAGCCCCTTCCTGCTCTGGTCATCCTTATAGGCCTGAACCAAGGCAGTGACTATGCTTTGGGGAAAGCTACCTTTGGAGGAGATTGTGTATTTCCCAGCTCCTGAATGTTTTTTTTGTCAGGGCAAGGGGAGCAATACAACTTACAGCTTGCCCTGACATGTGCCTGCTGTGTGTAAACCCGCAGCTTTTATAAAAAGGGCTCCGGTCCTGGGGACTGTGGAGCCTTCAAGTGCTTTCTGACTCTGGGCTTCTTCTTTAGCTATCGTAAGATCAGATTAATGATGTATTAGTTCGAGATAACTGCCATGAGATCATATAATTAGCTTGTGATCATGCTCTGTGCCAGCTGGCCGAAACTCGATGCTTTTAAAAAAAAAAAGGTCTTTTAGATTAACTACAAATAGAGCTTTCTGATTGATGACATTAACAAATAGTTCATTAGTCACCTTTTGGGCTAATTAAAGGGGAGCACATCCAAGGCATAAAGAACAGCTGTGGGTGATTAAAGGCAGCCATCAGGCTGAGCTCTGGGGTATGGGGGAAGCAGTTTATTACTTTGTGCCTTTTGCTGTGATCATCGTGTTCCAGGTTAAATGAATTTGTAATGTCCCCTCAAAGGCCTGATCCTGCCCTGCTCAGCTCTATAAGGCTCGTCAGACCTTCTTATTCCCGCTCTTGTTGCCCTCGGGGAGATGAGCAGCTGCAGGAAGGCAATGCCTTCCCAGGGCAGCCATACCTGCTCAAAAGCAGCTGCTGCTTGCCCAAGTGATGTGACTTCTTCTCGACACTGCTCTCTCATTCTGCACACATGGCCTTTTTGACACAAAGGTTTTACTCTGAGCAAAACTACGAGTCAGGGGATACTTTAACTTCTCTGGACTCACTGTGAGTAGGAAGAATCTGGATCATTGCGTAGGCGCCATAAGGACATTTATATCACTTTGGTGAGCATGGGGCTGGATGTTCCCAGCTCGTGCCTGATGAGAAGAAGGCTGTGTGGCTGTCCCTATGTTATTGCAGGGTACTGGAAACATCCCAGGGAAAGGCATCTGTCTGGTAGCATTTCATCCCACATATGGCTGTTGCAAGGCTGCTGTCCCAGTCCTTCTCCCACAGTCTGGCCAAGCTCTCTCCCTCTCCTCTAGCTGGACAAAGCTCTTTTCTTCAATCCCTGCTTCCTCTCTTAGCCTCAGGTCTGTCTTGGCTGCCCACCTTGTCCCTTTGGTGTGGTTAGTATCCATACCAAACCCCACAAATTGCTCGGAGGCTCAGGTTAGGGTCAGTGCCCTCTCTTGCTGGAGAACACACTAGCAATGCCAGTCCCCACCATAGGGTTTGCAACATGAACAGAAACAGATTTTTCTCTCCTATCTCAGCCTCCCTCACTAAACTAATACCCAAACCCACTGTCCTCAGTATCCTCCCTGCTGCCCATCTGCCAGACCTTCTGTGGCTTGTGACCACCTCAGCTGTTGTGTAGCCTTTTTTCTTGTCACAGTCCCTCCCAATGTTCAATCTTACACCAGACTGCAACAGGCTGATGGTGACTCTGCAGTCACTTGCCCTGGCCTGGCCACCAAGCAGTGTGGTGGTGTTGCTTGGGGCTGCTATGGTCCCAGGAGCCAGCTGTGTACACCCCACAATGCCAGGCTCGCTCAGGACAGATTCTGCTCGGAAAGGTTCATATATGATCTCTTCCTAGGTGTTACAAGGGGTTGGAGAGGTTGTTCATCTAAACAAATAAATCATTGAGTGCAAAGGGCTCCAGTGTGCGACTCTGAGGGCTCAGACCAGCAAGGTGGTGTGTAAGTATCGCCAGCCCTAAGTGATCACCACCTCCAGCTGGTCACCAGCTCTAGCAATATCTGGATCAGACTGGACTGAGCATCTCGTGAAACTGTGCAGTACTTTGTTCCTCATGGAGAAGGGGAGAAGTAGCTGAGTCTGTGTCTTCTGGAAGATGCCACTGAATTTTACCCCCAGTCAAGCAGGTGGATGGTGTTAAATCTCTGCAGTCGGACCACATGCAAGGAGAGATGATAACTCTAAGAGATGTGATATCCTTTGTACAGCATCTGCAACTCCACTCAGCAGCACCTGATTTTGGTGAGCCACGTGGATGAAGCCAATTTTGAGGGCAGTGCTTGTGCAAACACTGCCAGCCTTTACTTGTCCTCCAGATCAAGCCCCTGCATGCTGTAGCATTGAGAGTTTGACACTTTAATCTCTTGTCTGCCTGGGTTAGTCTCAGGTCATTACCTTTTATTTTCCTGCTGTTCTGGCCATGTGAATTCTGCAGTTTATGGTATTAAAAAAAAAAATTCCCTTTTCAGCTGGTGAGCGTCCAGAGGAGCTGCATGGCAGATTGTCTTGAACTGGAAATGCTCCAGAAAAGGAGCTTAACTGGGGCTTGTGCTCCGACAGCCACTTCTATCAGATTAAAGGGGTTGTAAAACTTTGCTGAAATGGTCATTACAATATTACACAATTTTTTTCTGTGGTTTGGAAGAGATTTGCAGGTTAGATTGAAAATAGTGCTTTGTGATCTGCATGGGTGTTATTTAGGTATAGTAAAAACTGTGGAATGAAAGGGGTCTTAACTCATTCAGCCCCCTTTTTTTTCTTTTTATATTGTATCATGATATGACAGAGCAGGAATGTGAGTCTTTTCTCACCTTGTTTTTCCTCAGAGGACTGATGGGAACTGTAGGTGTGTAAAACAAGCCCCCCTTGCCTTAGGAGGAGACTGAGAACCTTCACGCAGACCTTTTGTCAAAATCTCACATATGACTTGTCTTCTTTTTGAAAGACGGAGGTACCAGGTGTTGATTATCGAATGCAGCAAGGCCAAGCCCTTCAAGCAGCTGCAGCTGCTCATGTCCCAGCCCTTGTGAGACACCAGGTTGAGTGGCGATGCATCCTTCTTCAGTTCTGCATTTTACTGAGAGGCCTATTGTATGAACGTCAATGCAGCTAGTGGGCCCTGTTCTACGTTTATACCCATCACTTTGCCTCCCATCCCATCCTGTTGGGCAGCCACAGCAGAGGGTGGGCATGATGGATGCTCTGTGGTGAGACAGGGACCACAAACCCATCCCTGATCCTGTGATGCTGGCTATGAAGACCTGACACCACCAGGTTCTGCTGTGAAAGGAAGTGATGGATGCCCCAAAACTACAGCAACGACCAAGGTTTATGGTCTTTTAGGTGTTTCTTATTGCTGGTGTTATTGCTCCCAAGAAATTTTGACCTTTGCTTTCTCTAATATTGGTTGGACCTTATGTGTCAGTGAAGTCGGAAGGTTTTACATTTGCAACTAATTTTCTGTGTGATGGGAGCTCAGGACTCGTGTCTATACAGTTTCATGTCTATATGGTTCTGAGCAGAGTGAGACAGCAGGCAGAGAGCTGAGGTCTGTAGGTCTGCTTTTTCATTCTTTCAGAGAAATGAGTAAATATGGAAAAGCCATTTTATCTTCTATGCTACGTTGTTAAATTGCCCTTTCCTTCTTCTCTCTTATATTGAATTCTCAGACAAACCCCTCCCTTGGCAGGTAAAAAGAAGAAATTGCCAGCAGTACACATTGATGAGATGCTTTTCAGTAGTGTAACTGCACAAATAATAGGTTTTTCATTTCAGTGGCTGAAGGGAAAAATTGAAAATACTTTTTGGTTTGGGTCACCCCCTGAAGGAGAATGTTTCTTTTCTTCTTTGATTTCTTTTTCAAAAGCATTGCACGAGACATTGTGGTTTGAGATTACTTACTGCTTTTCATAACTTAAAAAAATAGAAGAAAAAAGAAAATAAAAGCAAACTAGGTCACTTTCAAACCAAAAATGGCATTTGAAAGAACAACAAAAAAAAGTTTTATTTTTTAAATGTCAAAATGGAGCCTTGCTGCTCTTCTCAGAATTTTTTTTTGTTCTCTTTCAGCTAAAACTAATTATATATCCACCTTGAATTTGCCTGAAGTCTCAGTACCTCTTAATTGCACTTCAGGTGAATTTACTACATCAAAAAAACTCCAGTCCAGCTCTGCCTGCACACGTAGTGACCTGTCCTGCTTGCTGCTCAGCAAACACATAGAGACAAGTATTTAATTCTGCTTAATTAAGGTGTTGAGCAAGAGACTGTATGAAATGACCTGTTGCAGGCCTGGCCAACCAGGGAAGCACTGGCACAGTCATGGTTCACGCTGGTGCGAGTTGGCAGTGGGCTGAGGCAGGGCTTGGGCTGTGTCGTACCGGGAGCCATTGGGGCAATCTGTCCACGTGGGGCTGCTGTCCCTTCCTGCAGGCTCTTCCCCCCACCCCACCAGGTGCAGCATCTCCCCCCAATAGGGTGGTAGCTAGAAGGTATCAGTGCTTGGGAAATGCAGTGGCATGGCTCAGCCGTGCTTTGCTTCTCTGTGGAGATAGGGCCCCCTCTTTCTTTACCTCATTTCCCAAGGACATGGTGCTGGTGTGATGGTGCCCCTCCATCAATATCTGCCTGTTCCTCCCAGGAGTGCCTTGAATTAGGGTGACAATATTAAATTACAAAATAATTCCTAGAACAGGTGATGAAGAAAATCAGAGGCTGAGATGACCGGTTGCTAGTGTGGTAGGTCTCATTTGGCTCACCTCACCATGAAAGCAGCTCTACTGGTGCCATTTGGGGTCTTGGTTTGCTTCAGATAGTGCCAGGGAAAGTCCTTGTTGCCACCTCCTTTTCATATCTTACCACAGAGGCAGAAATGTTTTACAGTAACCTGTTGTTACATCCCAACACCGTGGTGTTCTTCCTGATGCTGATGCTAGAAGGACTTTCTTGCCTCCCAGATCCATGTAATCCTGAAGACCCTGGGATGCATTAAATGCCCCTGTGTGCTTACCCCAACAGGGATCATAAAACAATAGAAACATAGAAAGGCTTGGATTGGAAAGTATCTTAAAGATCATCCAGTTCGAACCCCACTGCCATGAGCAGGGATGCCACTCACTAGATCAGGTTGCTCAGGACCCCATCCAGGCCTTGAACACTTCCAGGGATGGGCAGCCACAGCTTCTGTGGGCAACCTCTGCTAGTGCCTTACTACTCTGTGAGTAAAGAATTTCTCCCTAACATCCAATCCAAATCTCTTCTCTTTTAGTTTAAAACCATTCTCTCTTGACCTATCACCATCTGCCCAGGTAAAAAGTCACTCTTTCTCTTTTTTATAAGCCTCTTTTTGGTACAGGGAGGCTGCAACAAGGTGTCCCCAGAGCCTTTTGTTCTCCAGGTTGAACAACCCCTACTCTTTCAGTCTGTCTTCATAAATGAGATGCTCTAGCATGGACCCTCTCCAACAGATCCACATCTTTCTTGTGCCAAAGACCTTAGAGCAGAACACAGCAGAACAGAGCACACACTCTGGTTGGGGTCTCATGAGGGCAGCGTAGAGGGGCAGAATCACCTCCCTCAACCTGCTGGTCACACTGCTTCTGATGCAGCCCAGGATGCAGTTGTCTTGCTGGGCTACAAGCACACACTGTTGGCTCATGTCCAGCTTTTTATCCAAGAGAACCCTCAAGTCCTTTTCTGCAGGGCTGTTCTCAATGAGTTATTCTCCCAGTCTCTACTCATGTCTGGGATTTCCCAGATGCACAGGTCCAAAGAGTTAAGGGAGGAAAAATATCTCCATGTGGATTCCCAAGTGCAGCAAACCTGTAGGTTGCACTGAATGACTGATAGTTGGGAAAATAATTCAGTATCTACACCAGAAAGGAATGTTTTAGGGTAGGGAGCTCCAGCTTAAACTGCTCGATAATCTCCATTGTTCCCTGGTAGCTCATAGCACCACTCCAGGGTTGGGGTAGCTGCGAGAGCCGATGGCCAGCAGTAGCATTGGCTTGTAACGTGTAACTGATCATAACTCCCAGCCTGCAACTCCTGTCCACAGAGGGGCTGGGATGTGGGAGCAAGGACCACCACTCCTGCTCACTCCCTTCGCTGATCAGGACCTGATGGCTGGGCATGTAAAGCCAAGACCCACATCCCTGATAGATGCCCTCATGAAACATCACCCTGCTCAGAAATAAACCCCTATCCCTGCAAGTATCATAATGGATTAGGAATTTCTAAGTGTTGGTCAGACTGATAAGAGAAAATGTAAGAGGTCCAATCATTGTTGGCCTTTTGACACAGCAGGGAGACTTGTCAAGGTGATAAGCTGAGGCTTGGCAGAGTCAGCTACTCCTTGATCCAAAAGTTCCCTGCGAGGCATGTGGATTTTTTCTCTAATTTTTTTATTAATTTTCTTTTTTTTCCTGTAATATTGACATTTTCCACTGTTGAGGTAAGCTTCTCACAGCTGACCATGGTCTAGCAGCATGACAGACACTCAGAGTATCTTCTGGTTATTCCCCAGAGAGAGCAGCAAGATCTTGCAAGCAGATCTTTGGTGCTGTGGATTGGAGATGGACCTTGGTGAAAACTGGAAGCTGGATGAAACAAACTGGTTGTCTCATGGTGGGATCCACCCCTTTTCCAGTGTGAAAGGAGGTAGGATATAATTGCTGATTTTTAATCCACCCGGTGAAAGTGCTGAGAGCCTTCTCAATGTGCTGCTACCATGCACTGTGCTTGCAGCGGTCCCAGAGGTTTTGCTGGGCTGTGTCCAAAGCAAGGCAGTACTAGGTATGAAAGTGGGAAACCTCTGGTCCAGTCACATTGCCACAGGCACTTGATCTGTGGCTTGTTTTCCTTCTCTGAAGTGGCCATTTGCCAGAAAAAAAAAAAGGTCCCACCATCCATCTTTTGGCAAGTTAATACGCCACCTGTGCTGGATGTGACCACCCTCACTCTCCACAAGCAGGACTCTGTAGATGACTGTGGTTGTGGAAGAGTGACAGGAGAGCTGATAAAATGCTCTCTTCTCTCTTCAGTCATATTTGTGTGGGACAATTTAGGATGGCTGCGGGGATACATGCTGTCCCAGCAATGATAAGGGGACTGAGGGCTGTCCTAACTGGTGCTTCCTGTGCAGGACCATTCAAGGTTTCAGCTCACCTCAGCACGGCACAAGACCTCCCAGCTCAAGGCTAGGGTTTATTGCTCTCCAGAAACTGTCAGTCTCAGGAAAGTTCTTTGGGGCAGATACAATGGGAAGTAGCCAGCAGACCTATTTCCTCTACTGATTACTTTCTACCTAATTTCCAGCCAGCTGCTTTTATTTGCTTTTTAATCCCTGTTTGATCATTTGGCAGGAGCAGCCAGAAGTACTCCCTGCTCAGCCCCAGCTCATTTTTATCACCAGAGGTCCTTGTCCCTTGGGCCAGCACAAACTGCCCCTCCATGGGCAAAGCTCCTTTTTTGTCTGGAATGTGTTGTGCCCCGACTAAAACCAAAATAACTACAGCCTTCCAGATGGCAGCACCTTGGGAACGGAAACATTTTGCTTTGGCAAAGTGCTTGCTTATCTCCATCTGTTTCCTTTGGCTTCCTGCTGATAGCCCAGATGCTGGGGAAAGGGGAAAGGGATCATCCAAGATGCGGCATTGCCTGCTTTTCCACAAGAACTGAATTAGAAAAGTAGCTTTATGCTTTTGAACCCATAAAGTAGATTTATGCAGTTGAGTCTCCCCCAGACAAGCACCACTGGGCAGCAACCTTATGATAGCACATCTTCTGCTTCTGCAGGTACCCTGTGCAGGGTGCTCCCAAGGGACCAGCACAGGGATGCTTACTGCAGTCCACCCTTTTCCCCCATTAGAACAATCTCTGCTTCTGTTATTTCTTATAAATCTTTGCTATGTGCGTGGTCTGTGTTACTGTTTATAGAAGTAGTGGTCAAATACCTGTTGAATGCAGAATTGCACTGTGCTTGTGTGTGTAAAGGCAGATGATGGCAGAGTCACTGCCACCAGGAGTTTATAAAAATCCAAAACAGTCGAATGTAGATATATGTTGGCTGTTGGTGTATGCAGCCCATTGCTCTCCTAAACTAGTGGCTTACAGCTTTTTCTAACTGGTGGGCCTAAGATCATTTTATAGCATGGGGCAATAACTCTTAAGTAAAAATTGCTGTATGGTATATGCACCTTTTCTTCTTAAACATTCTCCTGGAACCCCTAGGAACATAGGGGTCCACAGATTCCAGACCAAAAGATTTTTAAATCTGGTCCATGCATTGAAAAAATGTCATAAACCATAAAGGAGAAAAAATCCTGAAACATCAACCCCCCAAAAATCAACAGAAAAGACCCCACCCTCTGCAATTTTAATTTTTTTTTATTTGCATTGAGTTTTTGCAATTTAGCATAATTTTTCACATGGAAAGAAATGTTTGAAAATAACAAATTTCCCACCAACTCCAAGGTACAAATGGCATTCTACACTTGGCCACATATTCCTCTGTGGCTGCAGATCTTTCTGGCAGTGAGAGATCAGTGTGTGCTGTTCTCTGCAGCTGAGAGCAGACAAGAATGAGTAGGCTCATTATGGGATTGGTTTGGGATCCAAAATAATCTTGTACAAGCTTTTGGTGAGAAATGTCACCAGCTCAGGGCTTTTCAGAGCCCGTGGTCTAACCTGCCACAGGCACTGAGTTACAGCAGTGCTATTATCAGATGACTCAAGGGTTTGCTCAGCCTCTGAAAAATTCTGGCCAGGGCATTTTCCTGTGCCTGCTGGTTAAACCTGCTCCAGCTGCTGTTGTTGGAGTAGACTGTAGCATGCAGGAAAGCTTTACTGTGGGCAGAATGCTCCTGGCCATGCCCTGAGCGCCAGATGAACTAGAGAAAGGGAGCAGAGAGCTGTGGCATGGCAAAAAGAGGAGCACTGCTGGGGGATCCTACTGAGGGCAGAGGTGGGGCAGAGGAGCTCTTGCTCTTCAGTGATGCTGGAAAAGGCATAAGGGTTCTTCCTGACAAGTCTCTGTCTTGACCTGATTCTGCAGTTTTTCAATAACAGATTTAAAAGAAAACCCACAACACACACATGGAAGCTGTCAGGGTAACCGGAAGCAGGCTGAGCTTATCTGCAGTGTGATTAAAACAGTGTTTTCACCCCAGCTCTCCCCATCTATCTCTCAGCTGACCTTTCTGAACATTTGTTCTTCTTCCCTCAGACAATGATCTCTCCGAAGGTGGTCCAGCCCTCTTTGCTCTGGATCAGCTGGGTAAGTCCATACATGATACATTTTCCTCTCTCTGTTTTTTTCTATGTTGAGTAATTAGAAGATGACTTAAACAGGGCAGCTGCTGAATGCTTTTTGCTGCATAAATTTATCAGCACTGGTGCCTCCTTTCTGTGTTGCTTTTGAATGTCATCCATCAGAGGGATGGAACAGCTCAATGCTAGATATGTTTAATACCTTTCTGCATTAAATTGATGCAGGGTTTTTTCCCCTGGGAAAAAAGCTGTCACCTTTCTGATGCAGAGCACTATAGGATGGTGCTGCTTCTTTTCTGGGGGTTTGAGCTTAGCCCGTAGCTGGCACTGGAGCTTCTGTGACTTTCTGGCACCTTGCAAAATGATGAGGGATTTTTTTAACCCCAGGAAGCAGAAGTAGAGGTGTGCAAAGCAAGAGTGAAGACAAGACATTCAGGGAGAAAACAACCTCAGATGGGCAAGGGAAGCTGAAGTCTTCAGAGGTGAATCCATGGTAGAACCCCACCTGGCAGTGATCTCCATTTAACCCCAGGGCCAAAGTCAAAAGATTTTTCAGGATATGTTATGGGTGCTTGAGGTAAGGTAGGGGTGAGGACTTGAACTGCAGGATGGGAAGCTTCTGAAGGATGGCTTCTGGCCACGCAGCCGTGGAATTCTGATGTGCAAGGAAAAGGCAAAGTCACAGAACCACAGAATGTGTAAGGTTGGAATGGATCAGAGTGGAGTCATCTAGTCCAACCTTCCTGCTCAAGAACAATCAATTGCACAGGATTGCATCTAGATGGTATGGAATATCTTCAGGGAGGGAGACTCTGCAACCTCTCTGGGCAGTCTGTTCCAGTGCTCAGTCACCAGCACAGTAAAGAGGATCTTCCTCATGTTCAGGTGGAACTTTCTGTACATAGTTTCCACCCATTGCCTCTAGTCCTATTGTTTGGCACCACTGAAAAGAGCCTGGTTCCATCCTCTTGATACTCTCCCTTCAGATCCTTCTAGGCATCAATGAGGTTCCCCCCTCAGTCTTCTTGAGGCTGAACAGGTCCAGCTCCTTCAGCCAGTCCTTGTAAGAGAGATGCCCCAGATTCTTAATCCTCTTCATAGCCCTCAAATGGACCTGCTCCGGGAGCTCCATGTCTCTCTTGTACTGAGTAGTCCAGAACCAGACAAGCCCCCAGGCCCTCCTGAGAAAATTGGTAAGGCTGGAGATGGAGCAGCCTGGTGGGACCACTGTGGCACACCACAATGTCCATCACCATAATGTGACCAAGCACTAGCCCTTCCTACCAAGGAAAAGACACCTTCTGCTTCACTTTCAGGGCAATGAATTCTCCATACTTGAAGATATTCCAGAGCTGTCTGGAGATGGACCTGGGAAACGGGGTCTAGGCGGCCCTGCTTGATCAGGGGGTTGGACCAGGTGAACTCCAGAGGTCCGGGCTAACCTCAACCCATCTGTGATACCGTGACTTCCCTATCACTCTTGAAACCCACTTTGTTCCCAGTAAAGATGATCCACATGCACCCACTGGGACGCTCACCACATATGACACTGGTGGAAACTTGGGATAGGAGGGTAAAACTGCAGGAGCCCAGAGAGTGATTTTTATTGTGTATAACTATCTCCAATGTCTATTTCTGTTGCTAGGAGACAGATTCTTGAAAGAAAATCCTATAAATACAAAAACCGCATGATGCCTCACTGGTGCTAGAATGGGTGGCACATCCTGTGTTGTCCTAACTGGCAGTTCCGTACACTTGATAGTATTTTAAAGGAGTCTGTGTGAACTCTCTCCACTTGGTGTCAGGATAGAGACTGCTCTGACACGCATTCACCCAGAGGAGTGTCTTTACAGGGAATGGGAATAAAACCAAGAGCCTTCCCTTGGGCACCTCATTCATTACCCGACTGTGGTTAAAACAAGTCAAGTAACTTTAAAATGCATTTTCTGTGACAGAACTTACACCAGCTCCTTTTTTTTCTCTTGATCTTCCTTGTCTTATCCCTTGAGCAGTCCCTTTCCTCAGTGACATGTGTTCATTTCTCCTAACCTTGACAAACCCTCCAGGTCTTAGCAAACATATTTAGTGACAAATCAAGATTTGGTTGATTTTAATTGAGTAGCAAATAAATGCAGTAGCAGCTAGACAGATGATTTAGATGTACAAAATGAGGTGACCCCTGGTCAAGGGGCAGGACCCTGGAGGGGTAGGGATCAGAGCTGACACATGGGACAACTGGTTGCTGGCATCCTCCTTGTGTTAACAGGGAAACAGTCTGTGCCATGCAGTATGATCCATTGCCTTCTGAGGTGGTGGTTGGCATCTCCCAGGGCTTCTGCACAGCCCTGCTCCCATCTGAGGGGCAGGAGGATCTCCTCAGACACCACTTTCCTCTGCTCAGCAATTTAGATATCCCTCAATCTGGAAAAGATTATTCAAACCAGTGTTTGTATCACCTTACATTTCCACTCTGCTTTCCAAACATAGCACAAGATGTGATTTCTCCATCCAAGGTAGACAAGACAGATAAAGGATGTGAGATAGCAGAACAAGTAATGGAAAACTGATCTCTCCACTTGCCTCCCTCCCAGCTGGTGAGTTTTCAGCTGGATTAATCTCCCTGACCCAAGTCAGGCGCAGCTGACTAGTCTGTGGTGCCAGGCAAGCCAGGCAGTAAGAGCAAGCACATTTTGGAGGGGAAGAAGACAATGCCACCCTAGTAGCAGCTTGGATTTATGCTGTGTTGAAATGATTGTGTAGTCAGAGAATACCAGGTCAAAAATATTCACACTTGGTCAAACCAGCCACCTGAGCAACAGGAGTAGAGGAGCAGAGAATAAAGCAGTATTATAATAACAACATCTGGAGACAAAACATCAATATTGTAAGAAAGGATCATCGGGATAAAAATCACAGAAAGGCAGGTCTGAGCAGGACTTCAGGAAGACAGCTGCACTCCCCTCCTGCCTGAAGGCAGGGCTAGTGCCTCTTGTTCATTCATCACCTTGTGCGGAAGACCAACCTGTCCTTGTCCTAGCAGCCCTCCCAGGCAAGCCACTCCAGTGCTTCACTGCACTGGAAGCATTTCCTCAGTGTCTAAATAGATTTCTGTAATTTAAGCCAAAGGCAGGAGTAAGCAGAGAAAAGGCCTTCCACGGGTCATACTGAGGGTTTCTTGCCTACTTTGGAGGGACTGAAAGGGAATCCAATGGAGGATCAGTGAATTGTATCCCTTTTTCCTGCTTATGTCTTCCTTGACCTCTAGTCCTGTGTCCAGCTTTCTGGCAGCTTCTCCCAGCTTGCTGTACCCTGCAAATATAAAAAGATGTGCTTGGATTTTGTGTCCTTTATGGAGATGCTGATCGGGACCAGATTCATGAGAGGGCTTTTGTGTCACATCCTACCATGGGTAACTAACCTCTCAGAAAAGTTTTGACCAGTCATGCACCCATCTTTTCATATTTTGTTTTAGTCCAGGTGTTCCTCTCTTGCTTTTAGTGATACCATATGACACGGTATCCCAAGCCTTACTTATACATCAACACATACAGCATCTGCACCTTCTTGCTCATCTGCAAGGTTTATTACCTCATTGCAGAAGATCAGATGAGTCTGTCTAGCTCTGTTCTTGCTGAATTTGTGCAGGATGTTATTCATACTCTCCTTTTCTACATGTTTGCAAAAATTTTGGTAATTCTGAAACTTCCAACGATGGAATTAACAATGACTGAAAAATCACTTCTTGACTCTTCTTTCTGTCCTTGTCTTAAAGACTGGTGCTCTGCTTGCCCTGCCTAACCTTTGGAAACTTCTCTGTGGTCTGCTGCTGTGTAAGTCAGTGCATGGTCCACCTGTACCTTGAGCAGTGAGCACATTTCTGAGATTACCTGGAGAAGTACCAGGTAGGGAGGCAAAGGGGACTGAGGGAGAGAGCAGCTTCTCCAAAACAGACACTGAACAAACTACAACTGGATGTTGTGGAAAAGAGATACTTGAAGGAAGATACAGCAGAAGTACAAGAGATATGAATGATATAGAAGTAAATAAGTGCAAGAGAGATGATATAGAAGTAAATAAGTGCAAGAGAGATATGGGCATAATGGAGATAGTCTAGCAAAGAGCCACAAGGATGGTGAGGGGACTGGGACACCTCTCCTTGGAAAAGGCTGAAAGATCAGGGTCTCATCAGCATAGAGAAGGGATGGCTCATCAATGTCTATAAATAACTTTCAGGGAGGTTGTAAAGAGGTCAGGATCAGACTCTTTTCCATGGTGTCCAGTGCTAGGACCAGAGGCAAAAGGCACAAACAGAAACACAGGATGTTCCCTTTGAACATCAGGGAACACTTTTTTACTGTAAGCGTGACCAAGCACTGGCACGGGTTGCCCAGGGAGGTTGTGGACTCTATTCTTGGAGATATTCCAAAGCCGCCTGGACATAGTCCTGGGAAACAGGCTCTAGGTGGCCCTGCTTGAGCAGGAGGGTTAGACCAGATGACCTCCAGAGGCCCCTTCTGATCTGAACCAGTCTGAGATTCTGTGGAATAAGGAAAGTACCCAAAGGAAGTACATTTTCATGCAGTGCAAAATTCCATTGTGCAGCTCGCCACCACAGAATGTCCAGGATGCCAAAAGTATGAACGGGCTACAAAGTGATTAGAAAACATTTCAGAAGAAAGGTCTATGAAGGGCTCTCAAATTTGATGATGTGGCTAAAACCTCTGGCTCAGGAAAGGAAACGAGATCATGTACTAGAGGAAACAGCACTTGCAATGTTCCTTGTATTTTCTCTGCAGTCATCTACTGGAGGCCACATCAGACAGAGGACACTAGGAGCTCTTAAACTTTGCAATAATCCAATGTGGTCCTTCTTGTATTTCCTTAGGTCCACGGTGTCCAAGAAGAATCAAAAAACGTACAAACCCATACCTTCTCTTTCTTTCCTTTTTTCATTTGTCTCTCCTTTCCCACAGCTTTGGCTGTGGGATTTCAGAAGATATGAATCAGATGGTGACTGTTGTGTTCCTTTTTTTCTGTGAATCATTAAAACAGAACATTTCACACTTGCTCTGTGGCCCAGCACAGAAATGCTGCATTGTCTCCTTGGCAAATCCTGAGGTGGAATTTCTGGCTGTGGAGAAAGTGATGTCAGGGAGAGAAAAACTCTCCCAACAGGGAAACGTGCAGACTGCTTTTCTGTCTCTCTCTCATGTTTGGCATGTCTTCTCCCCATCTTCCATTCCCTCATCCCTCCCCTCTTTTTCACCTCCTTCCCACACCACTGGCAATTTTTCTGCTTGCTGTTTTAAGATGATTTAACTGAATATCAGAAAAAAAGAAAGAAGAATGATTGAAAAATGCAAGGTGAAGGCCCCCAGCCTTGAGTAGAGTAATGAGAATGTGATGAAATAATAAAGTGGGAGAGGAGGGCATGAACCTCACCCTGCCAAAATCGAGATGGAAATGCTTGTGTAGGAGATGCAATATCTCAGTGGGAACCCCTAGGACCTGCGCCTCACATTTCCCGGCAGCCGACCAGAGGAGGGATTAGCTGGCTGTGCTATTTATATGTTCACCCTCAGCACGGTGAGCCTGCTGGAGGAGGCTCCCCACAATAGCAGCTTGCAGGAAACACTGCTTTGGTGATACTGTGTGCCTGGGGAATAAATACGCCCAGAAATGAAATCCCATTGGATAAATAAAAAGGGAAGGAAAGAGAAGGCCCTGGTCCCTCCCTGTTTGTTCCCACTGCTTTGTAGCCATCCAGCTGTTTCTTTTTCTTTGTTGTCCTGACCTCATCCCATATTGGAGAGAATCCAGAGAGCGAGTGCTCTGCTTAGCTGTCTTCTGCCAGAAACCAAAGAGCTCAAGTTATTAGAGAAAAATGAAAGCTCTTTGGCAGAACTGCAAAAACAGATGTGTAGATATATTTCTGCTGCCTTCAAATACAATGCTACCTGTGAAGAGTGTATCAGAGGAGATCTGATAAATAAACACAGTTGTTGTTGTTGTTGTTGTAGAAATCTTAACGGTGGCTAATAATTTACTAGGATGTGTTTCTTTGGGGCTCCCCGAACCACCAAGTTCACTGGCTTCCAGGTTTCAAATTGCTTAAAAACTTTCTGCAGATGTGGTTTAGAAAGTGCTGCTCCAGCGCTGCAAGAGGATCTGCCTCTGCTCAGTAGTTAGAGATGCTTTAGGGATGGTGAGAGTGGGAGATGTGTCTCAGAGGGGTAGGTGAAGCCTATGAATACTAAGAAGAGATAGGGTATTGTCCACGTGACATAATGGTAAGGGCATCTTTCTTGTCAAAGGCTTTGTGGCTTTTATTTACTAAATTTACCTGGGTAAAAGTTTCTGTGCAGTGTATTTCTTGATTCAGCTCTTGCTGTGGTCTCAGAGTTCGTGCCCTTCCCAGCAGTGGTGTTAACAGGGCCATCAGCCATCATTAAAAGCAGCAGTGACAGCAAGAAGTGGAATTGTGTGCAGGCATTTGGGGTTGCTGCAGTGTCAGGCAGAGCAGGACAATTATTTGTTTGCTTGCAGCATTAGGAATCTGTGGGATTACATGCATGGTTGGCCGCAAATGTAACAAGCATCAATACCCCAATGCACTCGTGGTTTGGGATGGCCACATCCCTTCTGCAGGGCCTCAGGGATCCGGCCCCGAGTCTGTCAGTAGCAACTACTGAGAGATCCCCAGTCAGCAGGTGTTTGGGTTGGTGCAGGGATGCTGAGTGATCCAGGGGGCTGCTAATGGCAGAGCTATAGTGGCACCTGGAAATGCTTCTCCCTTCCCATTCACCTCACCAAAATGCTTGGGAAATCCATGAGAGGAGTTTATTTTCCAAGGCAGGATATAACAGACACGGGATGCATGGATGACGTGTGTCCATAGCTACAGGGAGAAGCAGGAAGGAGGCAGTGAAAAGAGATGGCACTGTCAGCTCCACCCTGCTGACCTGACAACTGGAGTTGTGGTGGCACCTGGCCCTGGTTGAGCAGGTTAGAACCAAAAAGGCTGGAAGAATTAATTTCTTTCCTTCCCCAAATATATTAGAAGAACCACATCAAACAAACAAACAAACAAACAGACGAAGAAATATCAAAATAGTGGAGCTATACCCAAATTGGGGAAACAATATATTTTAATATATAAATAAATAAGCAAATTAATAAATTAATATAAAAATATATTAAAATAATGGAGGTGCAAAGGGGAGAAGCTTGGCTGGTGGTTGCCTTGGCCTCCTCGGCAGACACAGCTCCCCAGATGTTATCAGATGTATCAAATCACAAGAGATTAGGGAAGTCCCTCTCCAACCTGTTGTCCTTTGTGACCACTTATGAGTTTATCAAATCAAAATGGAGTTGAACAGGAAAAAGGATTTTGAAAATCATGTGGAAATACACACCAGGAAATGAATAATATGGGAGAAAATTGAAATTACACTCATTCTTCAGCAGAAAAAAATGATCTTTTCCTTGGAAACGTAACAGCATGGCTCACCAGGGCCTTGCAATGCTACTGAAAGATAAGACAGCAGATAATCCTTTTTCTTGACATATTTGTTTCTCTAGCATTGAAATAATCTCTGATCGCCATGCAGTAGCAGGTGAAAGGTGAGTACAGACTTTGGGGCCAGTATGAGAAACAAAATAAGCCCTTGAACACGCTGGACTCACTTGGCCAAAGGCAGTACAGCCAGATTGTCCCCAGTTCCCCATGACAGAGACTGGGAAGCAGAATAACCAAAATAATGTGTCCCATTTTGCCCAATCTAATGATAAAGTTGGAACATGACAAAAAGTAGCACTTGAATTGCTACTTTGAATGGGGCTCAGACAGCAGCGCCCTCATCCCATTTCATCCACCGCTGTGAACAGGCACCTGACAAGCCAAGGGCAAAATTTCACTTTCAGTAACAGCTGAGCTGGTTCATGGTTCACCTGTGTCTATAAGCAAAGCCAACATATATCTCTTGGGAATTTAGGAGAGGTCAGCTATACAATCTGAAAAATCCAAGGCAAATTCCTCCAGGAGACAGAGATGTCTAATTATCATTAGGTTTTTGCAGAGAATTTAGGCATTCAAAAACCTGAATTTGGGCTTAACTTACTCTCAAATACTCAGGGTATCTGCAGGTGACAAGGGAAACCGAACATTCCTCTCTCATCCAAGTCTGGTACCCTAAGCACTACTAGCCTGTAGTTTTTCCCCTGAATAGGTCAAGGATGCAATAGTTCCCCTTACCCCCTCACTGCAAACAGCAGCATATTTGCAATTCACTGGTCCCCTGCTTAAGTTTAACCCCAGCCTGTAGTAGGTGACCTCAGGGAGACAGTTAATAGATGCGTCAGTTTCAGAGACACCCACAGGGACAGCACCACTTTGGCGTGCCAGCATGGAGGCAGGGGCACATCTGAGGGTGCTCAGCTCACACCTGAAACATCATTCTGGGGTAACTGCTGCCATGGAGATGCACCGCTGAAACATCATTCTGGGGTAACTGCTGCCATGGAGATGCACCGATGCGGGTACTGAGGAACCTGATTTCATCATCAATGTTTTTTCCTCCTTTACTTGTTTCCCATATACTATAGCTTTCCCATGTCTTGCACCTAAGCAAAAGCCAAACTCTGAGCAAAGCTGGGTTTTGAAATTCAAAAAAGCAATGCCTCAGATTGCTGTGATTTATAGCACTCTCCCAGTGCCTGGAGCTGCTAGGAGTCCTCTCTGCATCTATCCAGCCCTGTGGTTATGGTACTGGGCCAGCTCCTGTCTTGCTGTGCCTATTCACAGAGCTGTAGTGGTACTTCCTGTGTTCTTCTTCAGCCTGTTGCTGCATTTCTTTCTACCTGCTTTTATCCCTTTGGCACAGTATTTAGGGGGCAGAAGCCACCATCAGTCCTTGGGAGAAAGAAGTACAAATTGAATGGATAATTCTGGGATCACTGGGCAGCTTGCTGGACTGAAGGATCTTGAAGCACTAAGATGGGGAAACCCAAGCAGCGTCCTGTCAGCACCAGTTGTCCAAAAAGATGCCTACCCTGTGAGGCAGTGCTGGGAAAAGGGTATGGCAGGAGCACCCAACCCAGTCTGTGCCCACACAGCTGCAGGGATGGGAACAAAGTGTGGTGCCAACACCCAAAGAGCTCTCCCTCCATGTTCCCTGCATCAGACCCTTGGCAGCAGGGCTGGAGTGGTCTGAGGAGACAGAGCAGTGGCTTGCTCCAGCCCTAATGAACACATATCCCGTGGAGCTGGGGTGCCAAACTACAAAGACACCTTGAGCTGGCAAATGTCCTGCGTCCCCATTATCGGAGTGCTTGTGTTTGGCATCAGCTGTAAATCCTTTGACACTGAAGGAGATGTGCCCCTGCCGCTCATGTGAACAGGTGTGATGGAGCAGGTGGGCAGCAGGGGAAGGGACTGTGCTCAGGAATGCAGGGTTGGTTTAGGAGGGGAGTACTGCCCCAGTGATATACCGCCCAGTCACTCCTCCAGGCACAGGGAGCAACTGAAGTCCTGGGAGACGAGGAGGATGCCCGGGGTTGATTCACTTGACTGGGGTAACCCCCATCAACTGTCCCGCGAGGGACCAGGGAGCCTGTGGCGGTACAGAGGACGGGATTTAAGTCTCGAGCATCACCAGGCATGAGGCGGGGCCGCCGTGCTGCCACACAAGCTCACCCCGGACGCACTCAGGTGTCTTCAGTGGCTTGTCTGGGGCTGCGGGGCTCCAGCAGAGAGCTCTTGGCCCAGCCTGAGGACCGGAGCTCCCTGCAAGCGCGCCTGCCCCACTGCCTGTCCCGGACAGCCGGCAGGAGGGACCACTGCCCAGGCGAGTGTGAGCAGCCTCCCCGCCCCGCCCCGGGAGTGCCCGGGCCGCCCCCGAGCCCGCCCCCTCGGCTGCGCCCGCCCCCGCCTGTCC
>NW_020897702.1:14408514-14614795 GCF_003984885.1 Neopelma chrysocephalum | reverse complement strand
GGCGGGGAGCGACGCGGATGGCCGCGGTGCTGCCGGGGGCGGCGGGGCGCGGAGCCGGAGGTAACGCCGGGGAAGGGCAGTGGTGTCCGTGTGTCTGTCCACGTACGTGTCCGTGTGTCAGCGCACAAGTACGTGTCCGCGCGTGCATGCTCGCACACACGGGTGTCCGTGCGGACCTGGGTGCGTGGGGGGTGCGTGTGCCCGCGTCCACGTGTGTGCCGGGGAGCACGCCGGGGGTGCGGGAGTGCCAGTGCGAGATGTCCCTTCTCATACCCGCCCGTGCGCGGTGCCGTGCCCCGCCGCTCCCCGGGAGGATGCGGGAAGGCCTGGGCAGCCCTCAGCCGGCTTCTGGACCCAGCGCACCTCGCTGCCCCCAGGATGCGTGGAAACCCCAGGCGGTGCGGGAGCGGGGCCGAGCCCGTCGTTCCCCGCCCCGCCGCACTGTTAGGGCCGAGCTTCCAGCCCGGCGGCCGCAGCTGCTCCTGCTCCTCCGCTCCCTGAGTCCTCCCTGGGCACTCCCGCGAATTTTCCCCGCTCCAGGAAAGCAGAGCGGCGCGGGGCGAGCAGCCCTCGTCAGAGTGGGGTGTCCGCAGGATATCCTGAAGGAGGAACGCGCCGAGGCTCCGCCGCCCCGGCGCTCCCGGGGAGAGCGAAGCGCCGGCCGGGACCGCGGGGAATGTTTCCAGCGGCACCCGGAGCGGCCGCTGCCGTTCCTGCAGGAGCGATCGCGATGTCCCCGTGGGTCCCCAGCGCCGGGCTGTCACCACCCGTCCCAGCCGGGAGCACCCACCGAGGAGACTGGCACCGTCCCGTCTCGTCCCGCCGGGTCCGCGGGAGCGTGGGGCGGCAGCGCCGGCCACAGGAGACACGCAGGAGGGGCCTCCCACGCCGGAGGAGCGTTTTCTCACGTTGTTGTAGGGGGATGGTGCGAGGGAACTTTTTTATATTTAACCTTCCTACCCATGCAGCGAGCAAAACTAAACTTCGGCTAAAAAAAAAAAAAGCAGCATTGAAAGAAAAAAAACCCACGTGAATTTAGCCTGAATCTTTCTGCCATGTTTTGTGATTCATAGTTTTAAGTACAGGAAGGTCACTGCTTGGGCTTTTTCCTCTTTCGATGGAAAGAGGGGTTATTTTTCTCTTTCCTGGTGCTGTGTGAGCATCCCGAGAGCCGTGGGCAGCTGCTGCCTGAGACTGAGACCTAGTGGCTGGGGGTCTGCAAGACCCTTCTCAAGTATCCACCGAGCTCAGGTTTTGTCTTTTTATGTATAAAAATAAACCTAAAAGCTTCCTGAGAGAAGGGTGGCTGTAAACATGAGTCCCATGATTTTTCCAGGGTACAGCTAGCTGGCAGCACCATTCCTGCTCACAGGTGTACATGGAGATACAAAGTTATATATATATTAAATATATATAAAAATATATGTAGATATATATTTATGTAATTTTATATATTTACATATATAGGCATATATGGCTACATATATAAAAATAAAAAATAGACCACTATATATATTTATGTTTATTTCTATTTTTATACATGTTTATATATAATACAGATTTTTGCATATATTTGTAGTCATTGCTAATGGCTAGAAAAGCTCTTTAAAAGGTCCTATAAATACCTTATTGAGAAATTTTGGAGTGGTGAGGGCAGGGAATATTGGGGGGGCAAGAGCCGTGGCCCCACCACCCCATGTCCTGCCCAGCCTTCCTCATCCTCAGCCCTGGCTGGAGAAGTGGTGGGAGGGGGTGAATTTGGGGAGGCTGGTTTTAGGTTGTTGAACACGGAGATATGTGCTCCACAGCGTTGCTGGGGCTAGGCCTCCCAGTTTCCCAAGGCTGTGTGGGGCCAGTGGGACCCTCCCCCCCCATCACCTGCATGTCCATCCTCCTCAGTCCTGATGTCTGCCAGCATTTGGCAAGGGGAACTTTGTTTTCCTGCTTCTTTTAGAAAGTGCTCAGCTGCTAGAGGAGGGCAGCTTCAACCCAAAGTGGCAAGTGTTGTCTCTCCAAAGCCCATATATCTGCAGGATTGGTGGTTGCTCTCATTTACTTTTTATTTCCACCTATGACATTGTGGACAAGCATGGGGGCAGTTCCTGAGTCCGGCGCCCCCCCCCCCCCCCCCCCCCCCCCCCCCCGCCGGTGATCTGGACCAAACCCTGTGCGCATTTGCATCCTGGATTGAGGGATGAGTGCACAGATACAGCTCTGGTGCTCCATGCAAGAGCTGCTTTGTGAGGAAACACCAGCAGAGAGCTAAAGCTTTACATTTCTCCAGTGAGGAGACACGGAAGGGGGTTTATAGGGGTCCCAGCAGCAACACCAGGGGATTCAGACAAAGCTGGACTCTATGCACGCAGAATTTCAGGATTATGCAGAGATGTTACTACTGACCATTGCAGCTTTCCTCAGGAAACGAAAGCCTGAGTCCACAGTACCTTCTTTTTTCACTGATAGGTGTATAACTCGCTTTAAAGGCTAGATCTGGTATAAATGATATTTGGTACTAAGGTGAAAGTGTGTGCCTTGCATAGCTTCCTTGTCCTGGAAACCATTAGGAGAACGGCTGCATACTTGGGTTTTCACACACAGACTATCTGCTAATGTAATAGTCCCAGTGGAAACTTTAGTGCTCGGGAATATTTTGCGGATTTGAGAAAAATCCCAGGAGGATTTTCGGTTTCATACAGCAATTGCTTTTTGGCAGCTTTGGGATAGATGTAATCTGGTTCCCATTTGTGTCCTGAATTTTTAAATGGAGCAGCCTGCCTTTCACTCAGGGCAGAAGTAGAAATAGATGGAAGTAGACAAAAAACAAAAGTAATAGTAACAAAAACAACATCACCTCTATTAAAAAAAAATCTTAGGGCAACTTTTCTATTCAAATGTTGCATTTAAGAAGAGTGTATTTTTTTGTCCTTCTAGTGGCTTTTTCAGTAGGTGAGATGCTTCTGTGGGTGTAAATTGGGAGTAAATCTGTAGAAGGTGGTGAAGTTGCTTCGGATTTGGATCAGCACATGTGAGAACAGAGTTTCACCACACAGTAAGGTGTATCCCGTGAGCGGCAGAAGGTCCTGCAGCATTTTCTGGCTCTCGGTGGCCTTGTCTAGCTTGGATATGTCCCACCACAGTGTGTGGCTGTGCCTTTCTGGACGAGTGTCTGTACCACATCTTGGAGTTGTAGTGTGTCATTCTCATGCAAGCGAGGCAGGGATGGCCAGCATGGGACAAGGCAGCACCTGCTGAGGAGGGCGGTGTTCTACAGGGGGATGCCACATCTCAGCAACACAGCGTGGGATTAAATAATTGAGCAATACTTGGGATTCATCTGCTCTGACCAATTTGGCTAGCACAACGGTAACTCCAGTGATCAAGTCTCAGGCTGGAAAATAATGCCATTGTTAATTTCATATAATGAATGATTTAATGAATTAAAATGCTTTTACTGCAATTCAGTCTCTATTTAAGACCTAAACTAACTGCAATAATTAAAAAACTATTATGCCTCTGTTCTCCTACTTTATTTGGTATGTTGCAAGCAGATATTTCAATTAAGTCTCTGCTGGGCCAGGGTATGACATGCGGGTCCCCCAAACTGCATGGAGGGCAGGAGGCATCCAGGTCTCCCCCAGAACCTGGTCTGGACTGCTGCATCCCTCAGAAGCAGGGAGGCACTTCTCAGGGGTCATTCCTCCCCGTGATGGCTACGTGGGATGAACAGAGGGTCCCTGCCAGTGACATGTCCTGTCACCTGGGATGTGTCCCCCCTGCCTGCAACGTGCACTGTTTTGGGGCCATTTTTGAGATGATGACTTCACGTCATTGGCTGTTACTGTGATTTTCCCTGTTCTAAATCTGAGCTGAGCCATCTGGGAGCAAGAACTAAAGGCAATTACCTTGTTAGCATTTCTACATATAATACCTTTATTAAATTTCTGCATTTTAAAAGTTGCTGTGTATACAAATTGCAAGTAATGCTTTAATAAGAGAAGACTCGTAATGTATATTGGGTGGGAAGAAGGTCTAATTTCTTTTTGCCTTAAGTTTTGACACTTAAGGATAGTGCACAGACTTCGCTCAGTGTAGGGTTATCACAAGCAATTCTTCACATGGGTCAGATGAATGTGGATCCTTAGCTGATGGTTGGTTGCTTGTGTTAGAAAAAATGGAAAAGCTCTAGAAATCTGAAGATCCATACTATAGAGTTCAATGTCTGCCTTTTCAGTTAGAGAGTACTGTACAGTCTTTGTACTGTTTTTGTTCTGTCCTTATCCCAGGCTCCTTTGTACACTGCAAGTTTGTGGGAATGACTCAGGGAGAAAGCTATTTAACCTAAAGGACACCACTGGCAAAAAAAATAGATGGATAAAGAGCAATGCCAGTGACTGCGAGTGGGAAGCAAGAGGAATATTTGTGTGTATCTGAAGAAGAGAGATCCTGAAACTTCCTCCAAATGGGCTGAAAAAAATTCCTCTTCTTCAAGATGCTGTTTATTCAGTCCAAATGAGAAGTTTTATAATGTAGTTGCTCGAAGTAACAAGGAACTAGACTGAATGATCCACAGTCCTAGGTCCTATTTCACTTCTGGTTAATTAATGGGAGGGCTTAAATGTCCAAGTGGCACGGATCACGCCAGTGCTTTTCTGTAGCATGATCGTTTTTCAAGGCAGAAAGTACAGCAAAGTTAATCATAGCTTAAACTCCTGCTCTGCAAGTGTCTTGTCTGTATGTTTTAGCTGATTGATGATTTTTTTTCCCCCCAGTGGAAGAAAAAATTTCTTCTCTAAGAATTTACGTGATGAATTTTTATCTTGGAGGTTTTTTTATTGCTTGGAAATCAGAATTTATGGTGTAGTGAAAATGTCTGCAGACAGTCGTTGTGCTGACAAGTGGTGCAGCTGTAGCAGAAGCGTTGTCTCACTTGTGAGCTCCATTTCAGCCTTTGTATTTCACTCTTTTACTGACAGTTTCTTCCCTTACTTTCAACTCTCAGTAGTACTTACCCTTTTATCTCAGAGCAGCAACACTGACATGAGTCGTCATTGTGCCACTGGCAACTTTGATCAAAGCAGAAGTTTCAATTATTGATTCAATTCTTTGAATAAATTTAGGCTGGCTGCATATAGTAGACTCAATGTTATAGCTGCAAAGGCAGATTTGTAGCTTATAATACATAGAGACCTTAAAAATGCACGCAAAACCTAGCGTGGCTGCCTAAGGAATATGCATCCCTTCCTCTTTCGGGTTAATGCCCAGATAACTGTTTAGTGCCTGGAAGTGTGATGATAATACTCTGCCTGCATCCTGCCTCTCCTCTGGGATGAGCCTGAGATGGGGGAAGATCCAGCGGGTTGTTCTGACGTTATAAGATCTGTAACCATCTGAGATGAAAGAGCAGTGACAGGCACTGTTTGCCCCCACACGCCCGCGCACCTGATTTCCATTGGGAGGGCGGAGAACTGCGGGCATCCAAGGGGATCTCCCAGGCAGGCAGGCTTGGCTCCATGCTTTCCTTTATCCATCTGATCTCATGCCAGGTTTGGGAGCTGCTTTCAAGGCACATTTGCTTCGCTTCTCCTGTAGCCTTTTTTCTTGTCTGCCTTGGTTTTTGCTGGGGGGAAGCACATATGAAAATAAGCACGTGAGGCTGAAGCTTCATGAAAAGTGTTCATCCTTGTAGGCAGTTAAATTTGGATGTGTTAGCACGATTCCTTGGGAGAGGTGAGGCTTGGCTGCCTCCATTGCCTGTTCTTATTAGTCTTTCTAGTGCTTTCTTGGATGATGTACTTTCTGGAGAGTGAAATGATGGTAGACTCAGGATGGTAGACTCCAGGAATTCTTCTTGAGCAAGGGAATAGCACAATGTGGATCCTGGAGCCAATACTGTGATGAAGATTTCTTTCCCCATGGTGGTGAGCTGTGGAGGGGGAGCTTGGTCTGGTGAATCCTGCCAGGCACAGGGTTACAGCTTCTCCTGGCTTTCATGTGGGAAATGAGAGGTGCTGTTCACTCACATCTGGTGTACATTATATGCGTTGGAGTTCTGTCCTGCAAGATGTTGCTCTGCTCCTGTGAAAATAATATTAGTGATGCTTTTTAGTCCTCTCAGGACTTGGGAGCCCTGGCAGTGGATGCGAGGTTCACAAGCAGAATTTTGGGGTGTGAGAATGAATTAGCCACCTCAGAAGTGATCGTTGGCCCCAGAGCTGACCTAGAAAACTTGTGCATTGACTGGGGACCTGCTGATGCAAAACAATCACCAGTGGCTGCCTGAGTCTCAGCATTTCATCGGAGCTGGGGATGCAAAGGAGTCCCAGCACTACTGAAGGAGAGCTGCTGAAAGTACCAAGAACATCCCTTGTGACATTGTTGGAAGTCCAATTTTTTTACCTAAACCAAGAAGCAGGACACACTAGTTATTTTTTTCCGTGCCAAAGGAAACTCAGATCTTCCTCCCAGCTTTGGGAGAGTGGCATGGCTGTGTGGCTGAGGTATGACAATCCCTGCTCTCAAGACTGGGCCAATGCTTAGGAGTAAGGTTCCTGGGCCAGGATGGAGTGTCCAGACCCACTGGAGGGACTGATGGGTCCATCCTGGGCAATTCATGGCACAGCCTTCATGCAGCCCCTGAAACCCTGGAATGCTTTGACTGTCCTTTTGTTGTTTTCCTGAAATAATTATCTTCCTTTGTTGACCTGAGATTTTTATGCAGCAACAGGGAATAGAAAATATTTTAAATGTGGAATAAAGTAGTTATACTTTTTTTGGCTTGACTGTGCGACAGAAGGACAGATGTGGACTTGGAAACGATGTAATTTTTGTTCTGTAATTTTTGGACTTCCCTTACAAACTGTGGCAGGGTTTATAGGAAAGTGCAAAGCCACCTTACTTTTTAATTTCAGATTGCTTTGGATGGTATTTGAAATACCTCAGTCTTTTTTGAACCGCTTGGTCAGTAGGGTACACATTGGAAGAGGATTTTTTGGAGCACAACTCTGTGGTTTTGTTTGGCTGGGTGGCTTTGTGTGGCAGAGAAGGAGCCATATGTGCTGGCAGCATGGGCTGTGCTGCAGGCAGCCACAGTGTGGTACCTGGGTGGGCAGTGGGGTAAAATGCAGAAACTCATTACCTGGGCTCTGCCTTGAGGTGTTGCCTCTAAATAGCAGCAAACTGTCTTTGCACGTTGGGCATCTTTTGGTGTTTTACTGAAGACAAGAGTAGTAGTACAGTTTGGCTATAAGAAAACCATCTTCTCTGACTGTTTTTATAAATTTGTTTCTTGGGATGCTGTTATTGCTTTAAAAACATGACTTTCCTCTAATGTCACAGCAGTGAGCTTCCTATGAGGTTTTGCTTTAGATCCTTTTCAAAACCAGACTGAAACCACATCAGAAACAGGAAATAGTTAAGTGTTGCTCCTCTGTCTCTGGGTCCTGGCTGACTGTCTGGTGTTAATCTTAGCAACTGATTCATTTAGATAGTTCTGAATCTTCAAATGAATTCTACTGCTATGCAGTAACCTCCAGAATAATATGTCTGCTTCTGTACAGTGTAATGCATGCTTATCTAAAAGAAAAAGGAAAAGAAAACAAATGAATTGGTGTCAGGCAGTCAGATGTAGGAGAGTTGGTAGAGATGCAGAAGTGAGGGCCTGGAGCAGCTACCCAATTTAGAAAGGACTGAACTAGGCCAGAGATGTGGTCATGTCTTACAGAGCTAGCTATAAGGGACACTGGATATATGGCAATTGAAGATGTGATGTCTATGGACTGGATTGCATCCTAGCATGCTGGGGCTGTGGGGGGCTGGGTTGGCTTTGGGAGGGGAGAGGAAGAGGATACAGCACAGCTGGCAGCTGCCTGCAGGCACCTACAGACATGATGAGGCCAGTTCTTTTTGGTAGTGGCAGTCACAAAACACGGGGCAGCAGCTGTGGTTTGTGACTTAGGATGTTTGGACTAGATATGGGTAGAAAGCCAATCCCCAGGGACATGTCCTTGGAGTGGTGATGGTCTTCATTCTAGGTTGCCCTCAACCGGCTGCTAACTCATGACTGCTGGACACCACTGGTCTGGCACCAGGAATCAGTTAGAGGGATGAAAATTGCTCTTTTGGTGAGCATTGTAAAGGAATGAGGACGTTTGGGGAAGGAACAAGTGCCTGAGCATGGGACGGGCACCTTGCATTCCATATAGAGCTGGGTATAGCAAAGCTTTTCCCTTCAGAGAGGGGAGCTGGGATTTGGGAGGCTTCAGTGACGCCAAGGGGGGAAAGAAAAAAGGGTTTTGCCATGCTCCAAATGGCTCATGAGGCTTCACTAAACTTGCAAGTGGTACCTTATTGCTCATCATCTGGATTGTGGCTGTATGCCAAGGACTGATCGTTTGGCAACTATTTTCTGTATTACACAAAAACTGCATTTCTTTGCCAGTTACATCTGACATTTTATTAAAACCTACTGTGAATGAACATAAAATATCGTTACATCATTTTTAACATCATAAAACATCATGACATGGGTACAGCAACGTGCGATAGTTTTTGGCTGGGTTCAAGCTACTTGATTTTGACTCTGATGTAACAGAGATCAGAAACTGATCAGTTTGGCAAATGCTGGAATTTACCTATCTTGATTTTAGTAGAATATTGCTTTGCCACGACAACCAAAGACAAGTTAGACAAGTTTAGGTGAGAATTTCTGCTCTTATTATAGAAAAAGACTGTCTTTGTTCTCCATCTCGGAAAATTTGAAACCATGACTCAAGGGTACCTACAGACTTGAAATGCAGAAGGCAAGCATACGGTTTTACTAACAGTTTATTTCTTTTGAATTCTGTTTGGTGAGTGGTGAGGCCAAGCCAGTATCTGCAGGCTGTTCAGGTTGCCTGTAATGCTTGAAACTGCTCATCTTCCTTGGGTGTGTAGATTTTCTTTGTTTCACCCCAATCTACTTGTTATTCATAAAACAGGCTGAGGTTCAAAACTCGCTTGTTTCATCCAGGATTTCAAGATCCAAGGCAGGACTGTGTGTGGAGAAGCAATGAAGGATGTCTTTAATCCTATTCTCTACCAGAATAGGCCAATAATTTTGGAAATTAGGGTTCTTGAGATTTTTCTTGAGTCTGTGTCAGCATCAGCACAATTTCCAGACCAGTCTACCATGCTTGTTTTCACAAACATATTTGGCTTAGATCTACTCAAGCGAGCAGTCTTTCCCTCTTGCTCTCTAAATATAGATAACTGCCATACACATTCATGCATAATATGAATGGTAAAGTGATGAATTCGTTAACATTTCGCAGAAATGCCTATTTCCTCTCCTCTGGGCACAGAAGAAAATAGTATCTTCGTGCCTGTAGAAAAGACAGGCTGGATCCTACCCCCCCATGACCCTCCTGCTGCCTTGCTCCATGCAGTTGCGTGGAGTTAGCGATGACCTGTATGTAAGGAGGGGAGCAAAGCAGCTTCCCTGTGTCATATATGCCAGTGAGCATGCAGTTAGCTGAGCGGAAAGCAAGCAGTCAGGATTAATAAATCCAGGTCATTCGTGACCAATTGCTTTTCCTAAATAGTAGGGTGCTGCAGGTCTCTGTGTTTGTGGGCTTCCTGCCCCACAGGGGTGGACAGATGCCCCATTGGGACAGATGGATGCTTTGCTAGTACCACTTTGAGCACTCCACCTCCTGCTCAAGCAAGTCCCTTGGCAGTGGCCATGGCAGTGGCCATGGCAGAGATCAATGGCCATTTCCTTAGTCTAAACCTATGACAATCAGTGGGGTAAATGGAAAGTGATTTTACTGTGTCCCTGCTGTGCCAGGTTCTTGGGGTCAGGAGATGCTCATCTCCAAGATTTGAACCTCAGAGAATCTTCTCTTTACAAAAATGAGGGAATGCTCAGAAAAAGTAAGTAGAAAGTAAAAAATCATAGAATCATAAAACGGCCCAGATTGAAAGGGACCTCAGCAGATTATCTGGTCTAACCTTTTGAGGGAAGGGGGCAACTTAGATGAGATTATCCAGGACAATGTCCAGTCGCATCTGGAAAGCCTCCAGTGATGGAGAGTCTGCCACATCCCTGGGGAGGTTGTTCAGTGAATGACTGTTTTCACTGTAAAGAATTTAATTCTTATGGCAAGATAGAACATCTCATAGTGCAACTGGTACCTGTTGCCCCTTGTCTTCTCCATGTGGCTCTTTGTGGAGAGAGAGCCTCTGTCCTCTCTGTAGTCCCCTTTAAATACTGGAACACTGTGATGAGGGCTTCCCTCTAGGCTTCTCCTCTAGGGAGGAAGAATTTAACTCCTTCAGCCTCTCCTCATAGAACAGGTTCAACAGCCCATTTTGTGGCTCTCCTTTGGACCCTGTCCAGTCTGTCTGTGTCTTTCTTGAATTGTAGGGTTGTACCAATGTCATTTGTGGCATAAATTATGAGGTCAAGCCAATGTCATTCCTGGCTTAACACTGCTGTGATGCATTTTGTATCAGCTTGTTAAAACAAGCACACTGGAGAGTACCCCTGAGAACAGATTTAGGATGAGCCTTGTTCCTTGCCAGGAGGGCTTGTTCTTGCTCACTGATTGTGAAGGGGCTGGGGCACTGTAGTGACTCAGTAGCAACCAAGCCCCATGCAGCTGCTTGCTGGCTCCTCCCTGGTGGGATGGGGGAGAGAATTGGAAGGGTATAAATAAGAAAACTTGTGGGTTGAGATAAAAGCAGTTTAATAAGTAAAGCAAAAGCCACATGCACAAGCAAAGCAAAACAAGGAATTAATTCATGACTTTCCTTGGGCAGGCAGGTGTTCAGCCATCTCCAGGACAGGAGTGCTCCATGATGCATAACACTGACTTGGAAAGACAAACACCATCACTCTGAAAGTGTCCCCCTTCCTTCTTCTTCCCCAGCTTTTTATTGCTGACCATGATGCCATATGGTCTGGAATATCCCTGTGGTCAACTGGGGTCAGCTGTCCCAGCTGTGTCCCCTCCCAACTCCTTGTACACCCCCTTGCTGGTGGGGTGGAGTGAGGAGCAGAAAAGGCCTTGACTCTATGTAAGCTGTGCTCAGCAGTAACTAAAACATCCCTGTGTTATCAACACTGTTTCCAGCACAAATCCAAAACACAGCCCCACATTAGCTACCGAGAAGAAGGTTAACTCTATCCCAACCAAAACCAGCACGGTCCAGCCATCAATGTCTGTGGGATGCTGGAGCTGGGACATGCAGCTCCTGTGCAGTTGGTCTGCCAGACGAATTCCCATGGCCCTCCAGCTACATCCACTGCTTACCTTATTAAGAACATCTGGACAAAGTGATTTATAAACTCTCTCCCTTGATAGCACTGGTTGTATTTTATGTCTCAGCAATTTTCTGTATTGCTAAACTATTACTCATGAGCAGATTTTGTGGTAAAGCCTTTCACAGACTTTAGCCCTATTGAATGTGTGGCTGTTTCCTCACCTTTTTTTCTTTTTACCCAGTCCCTCTTTCAGTTTTACGCTGGCTCTCTTGGCCTCATGCCCTGGGGACATGCCTTGATTTGTGAGCTTGTGACTTGTCACTGTTAGCTCTTATAAGCCCTGCTTTGTACCTTGAAGACCAGGCTGGTTTGGTGCATGAAACAGCACTGATGACTTGGTGTTTGCCTCTTGTTCCTCAGAGCTAATGTGTTATCTGAGAGGTGAGGACAGAAGACTTGATTTGCTCAATGGCCTCAGAAGGGTTTCGCCACACCTAGCCATGCTCAAGAAAATTTTTTTGGATTTCTGTCATAAGTCGTGGCTTCATATTTTATCATTCAAGTGGTTTCTTTACTGACATCCCATTCATTTTTCTTACAGGCTCCACATCTGTTTGTTACAAGCCTACCAGCCCAGTCCAGGTACTGGAAGATGCTGGGTTTCTTTACCAGGATCACCAGTTGTTTGCTGGCAGGCATGACGTTTCTCCGCTAACAGCTGAAGTGATCAGTGCCAAAGAAAAAGCTGGTAAGTGCATGGCCACACTTCTGTATGAACCCACTGCATTTACTTCCCAAAGCATAAATTGAGCAGTTTAGACCATTTACAAAAAAAATTTATGGAGTTGAAGGCCAGCTTCTAATCCTTGGTAGAGTCAAAGAGGAGTTACCTTTGACTAGAGTGTTATGACCCATCATAACTTGTCACCTGTGCTTGTGGAGGTGCAGCATTTCCGCTGGTCCTTCAGGGCATGGCTGCTCTTCACTGCACAGCTGGACCAATGTCCATGGCTCTTTTGCTGATGGAGCAGGACCGCAGGCACCCTGTTGAAAGCTGACTGTAGTCGATCCCTTTGGACCTCAGTTAGAGGCAATTAAAGTACATCTCCCAGGATGCTGACATGACTAACACAGGAGTGGAAATCCTGATGTATTATAAAGAGCTGCCTTGACTGCATGATGTGGCTTTATCCACTTTCCTCACGCTTGTCTCAGGTATTGCCTAACAACCTAGACTGTAAGCTTTCTGATATGTTAGGGAGATATTATTGCCTTTCTGCAAAAATGTCCAGTGTGGTGAGGCTGCTGTGTGCTGTCATAACGTGAATAAAGCAGTAAGAGTTTGCTGTAACTGCAGGGATACATAAAGCAAATGGATACTTGGCTGTTGAGCACACAGGTAGATGGAGATGTGTGTGTCTGTGTATCTTCCTAACTCAAACACCATTCCAAGGAGCTGACAGACCCTTTGAAAGCTGGTGACCAGGCTGCAACCCCAGTGAGTCAGGCTGGCAGGCAGATAATGTTGTTTCAGGGAAACCAGAAGGGATGTATCTTGTAGCATAGGCATGGAATGAAGCAGTCTGGGAGTCTTCTCTCCCTCTTGAGCCCCACAATCATCTTTAAGGCTTTGCCACAGAATTGTTAGTGGCAATGACCTATTCTCGTTGTTGCAAGTCAAAGGCTTTTCTTTCCCTCTGGCCTCTGGGTTGCATGTGGTTTATCCCACAGCATGTGTGGTAACTGATGAAGCCTCAGGGAAATATACCTGACCTCAAGAGAAAATTTGTTTTTTAACTACTTTCAAATGCCAAAAAACAAATGTAAGTCCTTCTGATCAGCTCCTCTGAGGATTGGAAACAGCAGGAGAGAGAAAGTTACCAAGAATGATCTCAAAAAACTGAACTGGAAACAGCACCTCCTCATGTCTAGGGCCATTGGAGGACTCTGTTGGAGCTGGGTTTATTCTCAGTTTTGTCTGAACTGGAGTCTTTCAGGAACATCCCTCTGGGCTCAGACATTGCTCAGGCAGATATCTTACGGCACTTTTGGGATGGGAGTGGAAGGAGGGCTCCAGGAGGGAGGGATTTCTATGTCATAGAATCATAGGATATGCTGAGTTGGAGAAGACCCGTCAGGATCATTGAGTCCAACTCCTGACCCTACACAGGACACCCCAAGAATCACACCATGTGCCTGAGAGTGTTGTCCAAATGGTTCTAGATGCTTAGCTCTAGGCAAGCTCCACTGTGTATGTAGTGCAAAGATGGTGCCATTGGCTCTGAATGACTTCAGTAGCTTGTGTTAGGGTTGTGCAGCTGCTCTTTTGAAAATGCTGGTGTTACATCTACGACCATAATGTCTTCCTTGTGCTGACCCAGGAAAATTACAACAGTTAGTATTGACTCCCTTAGAAACAGCATTATCAGCCAGAAGGGAAATGGCAGTTTTAGAGGAAGATGCCAAAGCACAGATTATTCTTTATTTAGACTGCTAGGACCCTTTTATTTTCTGTGCCATTTCACAGTTTTTCTGTGACGCATTTTACAGTTTATTTTGTCATGGCATGCAGTACACCTATGGCTTTGGTCATCAAAAATACAGCATCTTGTTTAGTATTGGCATACAGGCTGCCTCTCTAAGCTATGCAAGGCATCTCCAGGCATCTTCTGTTCCACTGGAACAGGCTTCCAAGAGAGGCAGTCGATGCCCTAAGCCTGTCAGAGTTTAAAGAGAGATTTGGAAAATGCCCTTAATAAAATGCTTTAACTTTTGGTCAGCCTTGAATTGGTCAGGCAGTGGGACAAGATGATCATTGTAGATCATGTCCAACTGAACTATCTCATCCTATGCTGTCCTGTCCTATCCTATCATGTGCGTTTTAGAAAATACCGAATTTCCCTATGACATGGCCTGTCCCTTGTTGACTTGGAAGGGAGTTCAGAGCTCTGGATATGGGATGCATGGAGTATTATGGAAGGGAGGGCCAAGGAGGGGACTGGAATATATTTTTAGGGTTCACTGCAAACAGAATTAGGATCTAGGACCGAGGGGATGAGCAGGGAGGAGGGCCCTGCCTCCTTTGGTGGCTTCCAACCATGCCCCCTCTGCTGTCAGGGCACTGGCCTTGAAGTGCATCTGGGACAGAGTCACAGCCATGGGAGGTAGCAGGTAAGAGAGAGTGGGATACTGGACTCCTGGGCAGCAGAGCTAATGGCCACCTCTCTCTCCCTGCCCAGCCGAGGAGACCCTCTGCACCCTGCGTCCACCCAGCTTCCGCCGGGTCCCAGAGACGGAGATGCGAGGGGCAGAGGAGGTGGCAGCCGGCACCGTCCTGCAGCGCCTGATCCAGGAGCGGCTGAGGTATGGCAACCCCAACGAGAACATGAACCTGCTGGCCATACAGCACCAGGCGACGGGCAGCGCCGGCCCCTCCAACAGCACTGCCAGCACTCTCTCCTCCGCAGAAAACCTTGCTCCCGAAGACCTGCCAATGGTCCAGCCGTCAGGGCGGCAGGAACCACAGGGGCAGGAGCACCAGGGGGACGGTGCTGCGATGGAGAAGCAGCCCCGGGCCCCGCAGCCCCCGCACGGCACCGAGGAGCTCCCCACTTATGAGGAGGCCAAGGCTCAGTCTCAATTTTTCCGTGGCCAGCCCCCGCAGCCGGCCACCCCTGCCACCCCAGGTTTTTATGGCTCCTCCAGCCAGAAGTCCAGGACGGAGGGGAGGCCGACAGTGAACCGGGCCAACAGTGGGCAGGCTCATAAGGATGAGGCACTGAAGGAGTTGAAGCAGGGCCACGTCCGCTCGCTGAGCGAAAGGATCATGCAGCTCTCACTGGAGAGGAATGGGGCTAAGCAGCACCCTCCAGCCTCGGGAGGCGGGAAGGGCTTCAAGGCAGCCCCACCACCTGGCAAGGCCACAGACCCACGGGGCCCACCGCCCGAGTACCCCTACAAAGCCAAGGCAGCAGCCCCAGGCAGCAAGGCACAGGAGCACGGGCTCTTCTATGGTGAGCAGCCGACACAGGACGTCCTCAAGGCCACCTATGCCAACCCCCAGCCTGCCCGGGCAGAGCTGGCCCTGGTCCGCTACCAGCCTCCCCCAGAGTACGGGGTCAGCAGGTAATGCCCATCGTGGGGGGGTCTGCAGGGGCAACTGGTCCTGCCCTTGCTGGAGGAGCCAGCATGTGTGGGTCTTGGGCTTTGTGTAATCACAGGCACAGTGGAGACCGTGTGGTGTGGGCATCACACCCTGTGGTGGGGACATAACATCCCATGGCCGGACTGGCAGGGCTGGCTGGTGGAGGCACCTACATCTCCCAGAGGGCTCTATAAAGCTTATACGCCACTTACGCCCTACTTAAATCTATCCCACAGAGCTTACGTGGGGCTTTCACACTACCGGGCCCCTCATGCCGGGCCTCCCCGTGAGCACGGGTTTATTCCAAGCGCATTAAAAATAATCCAGAGCTTTTGCTGGCTGTGCGCTGATCCCTGCAAGCAATGCAGGTCCTGCCTTCAGAGGCGAGCCCATGCATTAAGGGCTCCTTTTCCTTGCAGTACCTGAATGCAAGTGTTTCTCTGTCTCATCACTGTCTCTTTGACCTCCTGGACAGTTACTTTGCTGGATTTGGAAGGCTGGAGTTGTTTGGTGTGAATGTGAGTAGTTTTCATGTTGCAAGCTGCCTCATTGGGTCTTTCTGACCCCAGAATCTCCAAAGATTTTGTTGGCATCACCTTAAGTTGCACACAGTATATTTACCACAGCACAGGCACAGAGAAAAAGTGGTGCAGCTGACTTGGCTCTTCCTTTCCAAAATGTGTAAGGCATGAAATGCAGGAGGAAATGCTCTGCCTTTCCATGTTTGCCGAAGTGACAGGCTTTGTGTCAAGACAGAGAGGAACTCGGAGGATGGCTTTGGTGACTGTTGCAAGGTGGCTGTAACAAGTGGAGTGCCTGCGCTGAGCATCACTGGTCTTCCTTCAGCTACACATGTGTTTTGATTCCCAAATCAAACATGTGCAGAGTTTATGCAATTTTTTAAGAGCAAGACAGTACTTTTAAGACCTCAGCAAAAATGTCTGTTTGTGCAAAGAAAGAGCTATACAAATGTGAGGGCAACAGGGGCCATACTTTCCTGCAGCCGTTCGCGGTACCAACAAACATCTCCAGGACTGTGCAGATTCATCCCCACTGAAAATGAGCTTATTTGGGTATTTTTATCACTCTTGGAAAATGCTGGTTCAATACTCACAGAGTCTGTTCTGCTGAGTCCGTATAAGTGAGCAGACCCAGGTGCTACATACACTGCTTCAGCTAACTTGGAACAGCTGTGGTGTCAAGTGGGAAACCCTTTGGGGCCACTTCCAGAGCCTTTCCCCGGTGCCTGATCAGCAACGTTAATGCTGAGAAAACCCTTGATTTCAGTACTGATTTCCATGCCAGTCCTCAGCCTTTGCCAAGGTGCTGCAGGATCACCCCAGCAGCTATGGGGAGTAACTCACTAGCTCATGATGGTTGTCACTGCTCATTCTTGATAAGGCAGCACAGTTTAACTCCCAAATCACACTGCAGAGAGGATGCCTGCTACCCCTGTGTGCTGTTTTCTTTGCATGATGGTGGAGAAATATCCCTCCAGTCAGGTGCAGGGGCACCAACGGGGATATGCTATGCAGCAGGGATATGCTGTGCAGCAGAGGACTGGCAGCATGGCAGAGCAGAGCTGCTGAGTTTTGCAGACTTATTAAAACAATCTTTAGTGGTATCTTTTTTGCATCTCAGCAAAGGCCTTAATATCTCTCGGTCTGCATTTATCCCTGCTAGCTGCTCCAGCATGCTTTTACAGATGTAGGTTAGGAGGTTGGCATGGTGGGAGTTGTTTCACCAAAGCTAGGTTTGTTTTAAGGTGTATGGTCTCTTATATGCTTTCTTTAAGGCAGTTTGGGTCCTAATGTGCAGATGGGTATTTTCGGGTCCTTCTTGGCTCCTTTCACATGGTGCCTGGATTTTGGGGGATGTTTCCTGCATATGTGTTCCTGCTGGCTGCCTGTAAGGCACGAGCTGCTCGTTTGCAGACTGTATCTTGAGGTCTTGCTTTGCACAGTGTTAGTGACTGGGGGGAAATCTGGCTGTGCAGATGTCAGACAGCAAGCCTCTGGGTCTCAGCAAAGTGGTGGTCTTCATCCTCATCTCAGGCTTCTTTCTATATTTTTTGAAACAGGGATGTCAACCTTTCCTGTTGCTTGGGTGCACTGAAATATTCATTGCTGACATTACCTGGACTTGTTTGCAATCAGTATGAACTGGTTTGGTTTCTTCTGTGCTTATCCCAGCTCATAATTGGCCCGATGGTCTGCAGGATTCCCGCTGTGGTCCTGCTACCCAAGAAGATTTGGCTGACATAAGCTTTTAGGAAGCAATTGTAATCCCTGTTTGCCATTCATCACTTGTCATTTCTCCATCTGCAGCAGCTGTGCTCCAGTGCATCCCTGTGCGCATCTCAGGCTCCATCACAGGATGGGCTTGCCCAGGTCTGGGATGGTTAAAATGCAATTTCACAAAGTGATCTCTACTCCAAATATTCCTCTTTGGAGAGGATTAAGTGAGGTTAACCTTGGGACATCCAGGGACATCAGTCTCTACTAGAGGACTTGCTGGGTGACAGCCCCTGAGCGCTTGCTGGAGAAGGGATGGGGGTTGTGTTATACTGCTGGGTTGCTCCCTAACACAGACCTTCCTGTGGCTCTGCCCTTGCTCACTGCTTCTTCCCTTACCTGTGCTCTGGGGAGGCTCCCTGCCAGCCACCTGGCTGGGATGGAAAACCTTGATAGAAAATGTTGAGGTAGGAGACTACCTGGTTTCATAAGGTTAACTGAAGGGGTGGGATGGGGGTTGTTTTTTCCCGTTATAGGGCAAGTGAGGTGTGAAATTCCAGCTTTCAGCTCATCAAGGAGGCCTGGGAAAGAAGCTAATGGAAACAACTTTGCCCATGGTCAGATGGGAATCTCATGTATCGCAGTATCTCCATTCCTCTGTCTTGGTCATATCAGTTCCCCAACCCATCCCTCCTGGCATCCTCTGGACAGGGACCATGCAAAAGGCTTCCGCCTTCCAGAAAAGAGAGGAGAGAAGCACAGAGCTGCGTTGATCCAGAAAAAGCACTCACAGATACCAGGGATGGAAAAAACCTATAGGATCCCCCCCAATCCTTCTTTGACAAGGGAAATGTGGCTGAAAATGGACAAACACTGGCAGGGAACTGTCAAAGGAGCTGACATAACTGTAGCTGCTGCTTAATTTCCTTTTTTGGTTTGGCTTTGGTTTTTTTGCTGTGACTGGTTTTAAAGGAAACACTGCCTTTATAATCATCAGGATGAAATCTTGAAATTTATTCTAAAGGGTGTTTTCCTGAAGAACTCCCGAAGTCATATGATGCTGCAGTAATCTCAGAATTTATATAAATTAGATTTAGTGACTTCTGCTTTATGGACATCACAATTGCAGAGCAGAGCTTTAACCTTGAAGTTCAAAAGACAAAATAGCCAGAAGGCAAATAAAAATGAACCAATATTTTTCCTTTTAAAATACCAATATTTTTAGGCCAGTTGCTTGACGCCTGGGGCCTTGAGTCACAATTTCTGAATGCTTTAAGTTGGCCAAGTGTAATGATCTTTACAAAACCTTTCCTTTCCTAGATGTGCAGCTATTCCTTAATAGTGTCTTTGCTATCTTTCCTTAGGTGCATGTTCAGAAAGTTACAGCTTGTTAGGTAAATGTGCTTGGAACTAATCTAAGTTAGTCTTTTGCACAATGCCGTGAATTAATTCCAGTTTGTGAAACATTCAGTCCTGGTGATTATAACACTCTCCATCTGGAGAATTCATCAGGGCTTTTACAGACTTGTTCCACTAGCTAATTGCCATCTCTGGCATAGATCTGCATCTTAGTTTCAGTCTGTATTTTCTAGTTACCAGGGATTTTCCAATATCTTTGTCAGATAGAGCAAGCAGCCCTCTGCTATCAGTCCTTTAATACGTTTAACAGATGGAGCCTGAAGTCCTGTACTTATTTCACTGTTGTCAAAACCCCTTTTTTCATTGAGGAAAGCCGACCTGAACACTGTTTCAGTACCAGCTGGACCAGAGGCTAATCAGATGTAGTAACACCTCTGTGATGCGACTCAATGTTCCTTGTTTGTGTAGCTCATTAACACTTGCTGTTGGCACCCCAGGATCTCCCCATATAGCTTGTTATCCGGTCAGGCATGTGAGGGTTGTCACAGCCCAGGATAGTATTTCCCCCCCTTTTACTGTAGCTTGCTGTATTTTTTCCTGGGTGGATGAACTTAGACCTGCTTAAGTCCATATTGTTTCTCTGTGTCCTGCTTAAGCAGTGATCCAGATCACTTGGTGCAATGAATCCTCTTCATTGATCCCAGTGGCCCTTGTCAGATCCTGATATCTTTTATCCTGAATGATTTCTTTATCTGCACTAATTAATAAAAAGCGTGTATAATGCAAATGAAGCCTTGAACTGGAAATACCACTGCTTACTGAGGGGGCTTAATTTGTGGCTACATGCGGAAGACAAATTATCATGCAGGGAGCTTTTAATTCTGATTTAATCCATGCATTTTAAAAGACAGCATGCAGAATCAATGAAAAGAATAAATCTGTGCTGTTTTTAAATACATCCCATTTCTTTATGTGCCTCATAAAATTCCACCCTGCCAGGATGTAGAAGCCTATATTTAACTGCTGGAATAGTCTGCGGTTTCTCTGGTTATTTGTGTATTTAGCCCCCCCACACATACTCCCGCTGTTTTCAGACAACCTGTTGATATTTACTGATTCAACCACATGTCTGTGGCTGCTGACAGGACTACAAGGAGCTCCCTTTCTTCCCTGAGACACCCCAGGCAGGCGGGTGAGCTGGCAGCGTGGCCGAGCCGAGGGATGTCACACCCAAGCTGACTTGTGCTGGTGTTTCTCTGCAAGGATAGCCCAAGCATGAGCGTGGGTTGGAGGCTGCACTTCCAGCTGACGTGGATGCTGGCAGCCCTGCAGAAGAGCTTTGTTTTGTGTCCTCTCCTGGTCTAATATGCCTTACATTAAAATAAAGGAAAGAGAAATGAAGCTATTCCCACAGCTTGGGTGATGCTCATGTCGTTCCTCCTTACCCTTCTCTGTTATTATCCCAGTTGCTTCCTCTAGTTGTGCAGAGCTTTTCTTTTGCTGAAAATCAGCTGGGTTTAGAAAGAGGATCTGTTCTGGATGTGAATCTCTGTGAGGAAATACAGTATCCTGTTCCTCTCTTAACTATGGAGGATGTGTTTAATACAGCGTGTCTTTTCAGATGATCATTTTGCCCTGCAAGTCTTTATGTAATTGCCCCAAAGAAGCCGGGCCAAATCTTTCCAGCACTAGCAAATGTCACTAACAAAACAGTTAATTCAGGAGATGTGAATCCAAGTCTGCAAAATGGTTTCTGAAATAAACCTTTGTGTTTACAAGGTGCTGCAACTATTGCTGGTTCCATAAGCCAGAGAATATACCATAAGGGCCATGTCTGAGCTATGGCAAATGTTATCCCATTTCGGGTTGTAGCAGCATTTAATGATGGGTCTGTAATTGTGTTTCCTTGCGCCATGACCATCAGACTGGGCTTAGTGACTTTCCCTGGATCCTGTCTTTTTCCTGCATGGTGATAACACTGTTTCCTCTATGTTATTCTCAGTGAGAAAGAATAGCATTTGAAGTCTGCTTCATGACTGCAAAAGTCATAGTGAAGTCAGGCAGACACCTGAATCTGAGGTTGGTATACAGACTGAATGCTCTCAGTCAATGGGCAGGAATAAGCACCTTTCACACACTTCTTTACTTGCATTGTAAGGTAAAAGCCTAAGGCAGTTTCTGAAAACTGCACCCCAGAAACGCCTCTTCGATGACTCAGCCAGAGCATCCCCAGTAGATGCATGTTAGGAGATAAAGTTCCTTGGGAGAGTCTTTGAGAGATGAAATAGGCCAGTCTGCCCTAGAGGCAAAGGAAGGAAGAGCATTCCGAGAAAGATGAGCTAAATAGGTTAGAGGAGGGCATTTTAATTATGAATGTAAATGCTGTGGTATGTTGGAAACAAAGTCCTTTCTCCACTGACCCCTCTCCCTCCCTACATAGAGGAGAGCTTCACTGTGCCTGTAGCAGGGCAGAGGTGGATTTCCTTTCCAGAATATTTACAGGCATTTTCATTTTATTCCTAATACTGCCTGGCTTTATTGAACAACAGCTCTTCTGTATTTATGATTTCCTGACCATCAGCAGCAAGTGGACTTTATAATTAGTTTTCATTTTGGGGTTTCTTATTCCTACATACAGCTACAAATTCCCCCCAAATTCTTCTATGTTGGTCATTCTTGCTCCCGGGTTTTCCAGTATAAGAGGTGTATTAAGACTATGCCTAAATTTGGGGTCTTGGGTGGCCCCAAAATCTGAGGAATTTCTTATGAAGGTGAGGTCCGTGGTGAAGTATTTTGCTGAAGATGCTGTATTGCAAGCTATAGGTAGCAGGCTGTTATATGTATATTGCAAGCTATACATTCCTGAAAGGAGAGAAAGCCTGGTGACCTCAGCACAGTAGCCCTTGAAAGCCTCACTGCCTGCTTGTGCTCCCTTTTCAAAAAGCTGGTTTCCTTATCTTTTTTTCTTCTTTACATTGCATTGCAGAAGCGTTCAGGGGCCCTACTATAATAATGTCAACCAAAAAAATATGTTTTTAATATAAATGTAGCTGAGGTGTTGCAGAGATATCCAAAACTCATAATGTTCCACAGTTTCATGCTTTTAAGAGGGATGATTTTTTATGAGAATGTGTTTGGCTGAAAGATTCTAATGTGCTGTAATGCCGAATAAGATCAACATTTAAAATACAGTGGAAGCATTTTGAGAATGTCATTCTTTACTAAGCCCGAAGTAGCTCAGGATAATCCTCATTGCTGCGTTTCTTTGGAGCTTTACATGAGAAGTTGGATGGGAACAAAGCTGATGTTATAACACTCCTATTTTTACAAATGTTGATTTGTTAATGTGAATTGTTGTGTTGATTTTATTGCATATATACTCAGAGATTTTGCAGTTGGTTAAGTCAGAACTGAATTGAAACAGATTAAACAAGTAAAAGGAAAGTAAGAAACATGTTAATTATGTTGAACAGCCATGCTTCAAAAGGCATAAAGTTGATTGTACCTGTTCAGTTTCCAAGTTGGAAAACACTTTGGAGAATCCCGGCTGTGGCTGCTGAGACTTTGGTGGCTGGCTGCTGCTACAAGGTGTAAATCTTTAGTAGCTCAAGAAGTCATTTGCAGTTCAAGAAAATGGAGATCCCTGGGATCTTTCCTTCCTCTGTAGTGTAAAGCTAGACAGACTAAAGTGATGAAAAAATGTTAAATTGATGAAAGGTTGAGATTTCCCAAAAGTGCAGTGTGAGGAGCTCCTGCAAGGGTCTAAAGGGTGTATCGATGAACAAAGATTGCTCTGCTTTGTAATGAAAAAGAAAAATTGATATCTCTACTGTTTTAGATTCAGAGTTCAATTCAATTCTATTGGTCTATGCTATTCCCATAAAGAAGTGAGCAAATATTTACCTGCAGCAAATCTGTGTCTTAGTAGGGTGTAACAGCCAAGCTTTTTCTTGGTTAAAATCAACTGTGTCCTTTTTTTTTGGTAAAGACAAACAAACTCACGCTGATCTGGATTAATTGCTATGGTAAAATGCGTGAGCGCAGACTGGCTGTCAGCAGCGTTGAGGAGGTGCTGCGTGCTTGGTTGCATTCACATTTGCTTGTGGAGCATCTTTTGCATTGTGAGTGACATCCCTCACTCATGATGTCATTTACTGTTCAGATTTTTGAGCAAAAAAATATGGAAGTCCCACAACAGGCACGATGTCCCTTGCCATGCTTCACATGCTGGAGCACCAGAAGGAGTACTGTGGGGATGGTGTGAGAGCTATGGTGGGCTGTCCTAGTGATTTACAGAGAAGGGTGGCACAAGGCTGCATGGGCTTACTGGGCTGGCATGGCCTCAGGTCACCAGGCACTGCCAGGAGACATGATTTAGTCTAAGGAAGGTAAAACAGGCCTTCCAGGTCTGTGTGACCCCCAGGGCATCCTGCTGCAAGGTCTCAGTAGCAGGCAGAAGTGATGAGGCTGGAGAGGCAGTAAACTTCGAAAGGAGATGAGCAGGGAGCAGTATCTTAATCCATTGCTGGTGTTTGGAAGCTCTGGAAGTACATTGGGACTACGGCCTTGAAGGGGAAGGCATTTTGCAGCCGGTTGAATTGCTAGAGGGAAGAGATGCCATCCAGAGGGACCAGGAGAGGCTTCAGAAGTGGGCCTATGCGAACCTCATGAAGTTCAACAAGGCCAAGTGCAAGGAACTCCATCTGGGGCAGAGAAGACGCATCATCAGTAGGCTCGGGAACAAGGGGATAAAGAGCAACCTTGCAAAGGACTTGGGGATGCAAAATTAGACAGGAGCCAGCAATGTGCACTTGAAAGCCAGAAAGCCCAGAAAGCCAGTTGTATCATGGTATGACTAGTAACTGGAAGGAGACGACTCTCCCCCTCTGCGCTCGTGGGACCACACCTGGAGTACTGCGTCCAGCTCTGGAGTCCCCAGCATAAGATGGACCCATGGGAGCAGGTCCAGAGGAGGGCAGAGAGATGATCAGAGGGCTGGAGCACCTCTCCTATGAAGACAGAGTGAGAGTTGGGTTGTTCAGCTTGGAGAAGAGAAGGCTCTAGGGAGATCTTACTATAGCCTTCCAATACTTAGAGGGGGCTTATAAGAAAGCTGGAGAGAGACTTTCTACCAAGGCCTATAGTGACAGGGTAAAGGGCAATGGTTCTAAACTGAAAGAGGGTAGATTTGCCTTAGATAAAAGGAAGAAATTTTTTATGCTGAGGGTAATGAGGCACAGGAACAGTTTGCCCAGAGAAGTTGTAGATGCCCCAGCACGGGAAGTGTCCAGTGCCAGGTTGGATAGGGCTTAGAATAACCTGTTCTAGTGAAAGGTGCCCCAGCCTATGGCAGGGGTGTCGGACTAGACGATTTTTAAAGATGCCTTCCAACCCAGACCATTTTGTGATTCTATGAATTTCTGTGTGTTTTGTTGTGAAGTGTCATACAGCACCTCCTTGACTTCCTGTCTTTGTGAAAGTTTTATCCACTTTTAGTAGACATGTAGCTCCTTAGTTATTAGCCTGCACCTCTGCTAGAGAACTGGTATTCCTGGGGCTGAGAGCAAACCCTTCTGGCCCTAGGAGCTGCCCAGGGGGAATGGCCTCTCCTGTGCTCTTGAGCTGCCTCCATGGATGTTTAATTTACCAGGAGAGACACAGCCTTAGGGAATGTCTATGCTGTGCAAGTAAAAGCCATCCCAAGTCCAGAGTGAGCTTAGCACAGGCTTCCTCAATGCTGGCTGCATGAAGCTTGGATGGAATCTTCTTCCCAAGGACACTGCTCTGTGCTTCTGGGCAGGTTAGCAGTGTGCACATGTACGCTCTTTACTCCATTTCAATACCTTTCAGTGCCAAGGTGATGCATTGGGCAAAGCTGGGATGGGAGCATGAGGCTGTGTGTGTGTTGTGTCTGGGGGCCTGCAGAGCCCCGTTTGTTTTCACTCTAGTTTGGACAGAAGACTAAATTTCTGGCTTTCTTTGCCATTGCGTGTCTTGGTGGAGACAAGTTTGGTAGAGCAGCGCTATTCACTTTTAGGGCAGGACTTTAAAATTGCCTTCGCTTTTCAGCTTGTTCTGCTGCAGTTGAAGGTAGTGGTGGGTTACTGAGAGGTTTTGAAAGCCCTGTTTCAAGAAGCTGTGTAGGTGCTGAAGACAAGTAACCATAATTACTATGTATTAATAGAGCACAAAATTGTCTGTCAAAGAAATAGCATTCATGGATCTTTGAGGCCAGGTGGGGTAAATACATCTGTTCAGTATGTCTTGTGCTTTGTGTAGGGTACAGAAATAAAGGTAATGATATCTACAGCGTAATAGCTTATGGTTAAGCTAAAATACAAGCTCCAGAATGTGTTTGATTGCAGACTTCAGGTGGGGTCCAGCAGCATATTTTCTAGCCAAACTGGACTCTGACACCAATGGCCCACATGGTCTGGGTTGAGTCTCTTAAACCAGTGCATTGTAGAAATTTCACAGCTTTGGCCTCTGGGCTGAGGAGTGGCTCAGCCTGTGCACAGTGAGATTCTGCGTGGGGCTGCTTACCCTGGCCGAGGCTCCGAGACTGCCTGTGCAATGGATGGAGATGTCTGCTTGAGCAGACAAGCTTTGAGCTGTGCCCTGCCTAAATTTTTTCTTTTGAAATAGGGATCGTCTCCCTTCTTGAGCTTACACGGCTGGCATGTGGGACAGAAGGGAGGGACTCCCATTCCACCTGGCCACCAGCTGCAGGGTTACCCTCACTGCTAAGAGATCCTCCTAGGTTATGCCCCAGCATTGCAAATTGTGACTCTGGTGGATTAAAGAGCCCTCCCCCATCAGCAATCCTTAGTCACAAGCTGATCTGCCACCAGCTCACTTCTTATTCTTCTCTGATATGAGCCCGGTGAGTGATGGATGCTCTTAGTCAGGGAGCGACACAATGAGGTCTCCCACTGGAAGACGGGTTTTGTGGCTCACCGTGATTGACCAGGGCTGTGGCTCCAGCAGCTCCCCAGCAGCCCTTCCCTTTGCCGCTTACTAAAGCCACTCAGGGACACTGCGTCACTCACATCACTTCCTTTTGCCTCGCAGCTTGGCCAATCAGCTGGTCTTGCTCCAGGCAGGGAGTGGTGTTTGAAGGGTGAGTAATGCATCCCATGTGTTTCCTTCAAGCCTGCCGGCTTATGCTTCTCAACAGTGGCATTTGTGGCAAGGGGAGGCAGGAAGAGGCTGGCTGCTGCTGAAGTATTGGTTGTGCACCTAGGCAAAAATGCTGTTTTAGAGTCAGTGCTTCCTTTATCTGTTCATGCCAGATGTGTACGTCACTGTCAAGGGCAGGCAAGGAGACAATTTACCCAGTCCCTGCTGTGATTGTTGGTATTTAGGAATGACTGAAGACCGTAATCATGACCACACAGTTACAACACTATTAATAAACTGTGCAGTCATTAGGTGAAAGCTCCTGCACGCATTTTGAGGGCGCGCGGCTCTAACGCCTCCTCCATGTGTGCTTTCCTGCAGCCGACAATGCCAGCCACCCTTTCCACCGCCGCCAGCCCAGCAGCACAGCCCCATGTCCTCGCAGGCCACTGCAGGCCCTCTGCTCCCAGGCTCCTTGCCCTCGCTGCCGGCCCCTGCTGCTGCCCAGACTCCGACGCTACCGGGCCAGCAGCTGACACCCGACGCCTTTGCCATAGTGGAGCGGGCACAGCAGATGGTAGAAATGCTCTCCGAGGAGAACCACGTGCTGCGTCAGGAGCTGGAGGGGTACTATGAGAAGGCAGACAAGCTGCAGAAGGTATGTGGAGAGGTGGGGATGGGGCCTGGGCAGAACAACCATCTTGATGTCTTTGGGTTCCCCAAGGTGTTCTTCATAGTTGTGTCACTGCAATGGGGATGCACCAGTGGCCATCTATAAGCACTGCCTCTCCATAGTGGTTTCCCAGAACTGTAATCCTATGGCTTATGGGCTCACTTGACTTTAGGGCAAAACAGGGCAACCCATCAGATATCTCTCAACTGGGTATTTTCCCCTCCCATCCTTCCATGCTGGTCTCACTGAAGCTTTTCCTGGAAGTCTCCCACAGGCAGAGTCTGCTCCTGTTGCAGCTGGGTCCTGCACCGCCTGCACAGGTGTTAGAGCTGCAAGTGAGGACCATTTCAAGAGCACATGCACATCTGTCCCAAGCAGTCTTGTCCACCAGAATAAGCTTGTGTGGTCCTCTACGCTCTTTGGAAGTGTAACAGCCATCGATGGGCTCATTATTTGGAAATACATTAACTGCGTTGTCTTAGAGGCTTTCACTGACTGCTCTGTGGGTCTTCAAGAACTGATATTAGACATCCATCTTTGAACATGCTGGTTTTAAAAGCACTGCCCCCTTACCTGAAAGACCATTTGGTAAAGATTTTGCTCAAAACCCCTTTTTTAAGAGATCCTGCACCCTCTTTTCTGTGTGCATGCAGGTTTTTTCAGTGGAGAAGGGCAATATCTTGAGTGCTCGGGTGAGAAGATGAAGAGTCCAATCAAAAAAGTAGAAGTTGCTTAAAACTGAGACTCACTAAAGGCAAAGCAGAGATGCTCCCCAGGTCTGCTGGCTTTGGGTTCCAAGGGTTCAGACCAAATAATCTGTTTAGGATCCTACACTGCTACTTTATTTCTGTTTTCCCACCACTTACACACCAAGGAGCTTAGACTGCAGGTCTTTTCTCACTGAATTTAGGAGCCTAAATAGGAGCTCAATTTTTTTCTATGGTGTGCAGATCAGTGTGTTCTTGGAGACACCCTTCACAGGAGAAGAGGCATCTCTGAGAGACTATGTCCCAGCCTCAGCTTGGGGAAAAATCTGTGACAATCTGGTCAAACAGGTTAGAAAAAAGACCCTTTGTTTTGTAGCTTCTGCCTTTTCTGCCTTCTCCTCTGCAACAAGATGAGCTGAGTTTATTCACAAACTTTCCTAAACTTAGTTGAAAAATTTTTGCAGCAACGTTAACTATTTGTGAAGACATCTGCAAAGACTTTAATGCTAATTTCCCTGTGGCCTTTGCGGGCAAAAAGAAATATTCCAGCTATTAATTTTACAAAAGCTGCGTTGTTCAGTAAAAGGTATTTGAGTGCAATGCCCTATAAATATTCCAATTTTCTTTTTCACTCTTGGAAATTACTCTCTCTTTATCTTGGATGCACTGCAAGGCGATTGCATCAGACACCAACAGAAAGGTATTCAAGCATGGGCTGAAGTCTCACTTCAGTCAACAGAGCATGGACTTGAGTCCCATTGACTCTAGGGGAATGTAAGTGAAGTATTAAAGTGAAACACATACTCAAGTGCATTCTTTCTTCAGGAAACCAAATCCTTAACGCATGGTATCCCTCCCATGCTGTTGTTTGAACACAAGGACAGGGCAGGCGCTCCTCTGTTCCCACAGTTTCAGCTGAACATCACCTCTGAAAATGTGATTGAGTTAAATTACGTACTTTGGGTGTGAAAACTCTTCCCTCTTATTGGAAGTGGAAGGGTCAGGAGGAGTAATTCTTGTTTGTGCATAACAGTTTTATTCTAGGTACGACCACCCTCCCATCACTTTTATTCATTATAGAATAGAAGAAATTAGAGAAAATCAACTTGACTTGTAGGACTCCCTGGGCATTTGGACGAGCAGATCAGCCCTGAGGCTTGTCATATTCTCAGTTGTGTGTGAACAGACTTTTTGGCAGAGAGCTGCAAGGTGATAATTCATCCTTGTTTGACAAATTGACTGGTTTTCTTACCTAAAAGGAGTTGGAAGAGGAGTTGTGCACATTTCATTTTGAGCTTTTTTTTTTCAAAAGCAAAGTATTACTTTCCTTTTTCTGAGAGGTGTTATCTTGCTGAAGTTTAATTGCCAGGCTGGGCTGGCTCTTCCCCATGCCATTTGTGTGGGTTGTTTGAGTGGGTCAGCTCCAGGAGCTACCAGGCAGAGAAGAGGCTGAACTGTTTTTTTTCTCCATAAAAGAAGGAGAAGGAAATCCCAGAGCTGTTGAGAAACACCGACAGAATTTGTGGCTGTTGTTCTGCTCTCCTTTAATTTTATTCAGTGCTGACGGATGTTCTTTCTTTTCGTACAGTAAGTTTTTGCCTTTGGGGCTGCAGGAGACTTGCATGATGATGTGTTTTGGGAAATAACAGCATATAAAGGGCCAAGCAGAGCCCTTGTGGTAACCAGCAGTGTTGGGCCAGACTGCTGGGCTGTGGAAACCCACTGCTGTGCTGGCAAGTCTGCTTTGCTGTGGTAGGAGTCTGGCTGCAGGTTCCAACGCAGACAGTGGGGTGACAGCTGCAGCATCCCTGGCAAATCACACCTAAAGCTTAATGAGAGGGACCTAACTCCACAGCAAGTGGAGGTGAGCTTGCACCCTGGCTTCAAAAATCACGAATCTGTCCCAGCCATGACTCAAGAGGCCAAAAAAGTGCCAGATTTAGAAAGGTATGTGGGAGGCTATATATATCTTGTGGTTTCCAGCCTGTGCACATTATCAAGCTTTTCTCCACAAACACAAGGGCCAGGCATGCAGGAGCAGATTCCCACATCAATGTTGATCATTCCTGCAGCAAAGATTTTACCAAAGCTGTATCACTTCACATGACATTATCTTATTAAAAAAATTAGTTGGATGGATTAAGCTGGACAGCAAAACTCTGCCCAGAACTAATCTCCTGACAGCCTTTTTGGCTCAGGTCTTAAGATGCAAGTTCACTGCTAAGGGCTTCCTCTGCATACCCTGCCTGCAGTTTGCCAGATTTAGAGGAGATGAAGTTAGGAAGATTGAAAAAACAAAACAATTGGTTCAGTCTGTTATAGAGAGTTTCCTCTTGTATAACGCAGTCTTCAGTCAAGGATGGAAGGAATGAACCACAATAGTTTAAAATTAACATGAGGTCACAGCTGAGCTTAACATACTTCTAGTGGCATACACAGCTTAGAGATAAGTTTTGTATCAGGGACCTGGCAGAATAATAAATGTTGCCTCCTACAACCCTTTCTCAGAGAGCATACAGCCCACACAAATACACCGTTTCCTTTGTTTTTCCTCTTGGATGGCATTAAAGCAGCCACCTCGGTCATAGAGGAAAAGCAACCAAACAGTTCCATCAAGTCCAATGGGGTGTTGTGGCATGGTGAGCTGCCCCTCAGGGCATTTGCAGGGGTCCCTACTGCAGGAGCCTCCAGCATTATTGGGGCTTCACACCATCCTCTGCCAGGGAAATGGGTCATTTGTAGAGTTGGTGCCTGGTGTGACACTTGGCATGAGCATCGCCCATACCCTCACGTCTCATCGAAACACGCTGGACAAACCTTGGGGCAGGACACATTCCTGCAGGGCTTTAACAGGACCTCTCTCTCTTTTCAGTTTGAAATAGAGATTCAGAGGATTTCAGAAGCTTATGAGGGCTTGGTCAAGACCACCACTAAAAGGGAGTCTCTGGACAAAGCAATGAGAAACAAACTTGAAGGAGAAATTAGGAGACTTCATGACTTCAACAGGGATCTCCGTGGTATGTTACAGTTGCTTGTGTGTTTTTTTTCCTCTGGTTGACATGATGTTTCACTTACTAGCTCCAGAGCAGCAGGCTTTAAAACAGTGACTTCACACACTATTTAGATAAATGTAATGAGAAATAAGGCCCTGCCCCTTGGCATAAGACAAAACTGCTGTCACCCCCCTAGTGGCAAAAAAGCCTGGCAAAATATGAGAGTCAGTTCCTGATGGTGCCTTTGTGTTCAGCACTTGCAAACATGGATTTGAGAGCAAGGCCACCAGTCACAATGTTGTGTCCAGATCTAATGACCTGAAGAGCAAATTGCAATGTAGAGCAATGCTGTGCTACCCATAAATCTCCAAGTTCAGTGCCTTCCCAGACCAGTGGCAAGTATCAAAGGCCATCTCTTTTTTGTATTAAAAACATAATATTGAGGGTGTATCTTTTTGAGGAAGGAAGTGGAGCGTATGTTGGATGGTTGTTGCCAATCCAGGTTCCTGATGGGGTACTTTGGTATCTGCTCGTGCAGTGAGATGCCCTCTGCAAACTGACTTACCTTTTTTGCAATGGTGCAGGATGCGTCATATGGTCTTTTTGGAGGAGGGAAGAATCTGAAGGCAGGATCTTCCCTGGAAACTTCCCAGGAAATTATCCCTGGCTACAAAATACTCCTCCTGTCCTGTGGGCATCCCCAAGGGTTGGCGTCAATGGGGTGGGGGCTGCCTTCCCTCAGGAGGCACCAGAGGCAGCTCTTCACTGCAGGAAAGCACCCATCCCCTTGCAAAGCTGGTTAATTCAGATTGCAGATGCCTCGTTGCATATTGGACAGTGTGAGAGATGAACTGCCTGGACATTTTAGCTGTGAATGGCAGAGGCTTTTCCCCCAGTTTCTGTAAATCTGAATGACACAGCTTCATGGAAGAGGTCAAAGGCTTCATATTTTATGTATGTGTCAGCCTCCATTTTAATGTCCTCCTTCAGAGAGTCTATTTATATTGCTCTGCTGGCATGCATCTTATTTTCTTGGTTGGCCTACAATTTTATATACATATATTTATACTTAAAGTATTTCCTGTTTTCTGCAGAACGACTGGAGACGGCCAATAGGCAGCTAGCTAGCAGAGACTTCGATGGGCACGAGGATAAGGCAACAGAGGGCCTTTATGCCACTCAGAGTGAGTACTGTGCCTATCTGTTTGGAAGGTACATATATGTATATGTGTGTATATATAAGCATACACATGGTGAAGTGGAGCTAATACTTAGCTATTAATTGTTATTGTGCTTGTGGCTTGGTTTTACTCAGCTGATTCATCACATACTCTTATTTCAGCTGCAGACTGGATTATGTAGGTAGGGGTTTTTTTCTCTCTGAGCATCAGAACCAAGCAGTGTGAGTTAATGGTAACACAGCTTATTTTTGAGAAATATTTATCTGAAATTGTGAAGTGTTGCTTGCAGGGTCATCTCTAGAGATGCTTGCTTCTAGGAGAAGCGAAATTCTTCTCTTGGCTGGGAAAAGCCCAGAGCAGCCTCTGCTGACTAGTTAGCAGTGCCATGGTTTAACCAGCAAGAGAAAGAGCAGAGCTGGACCATACCTTTCACAAAGGACTGAAGAGACAAAGACTTTACAGCTTCTACTGTATGAAAACATCTGTTTCCAACAAATTTTAGGCTTCCATAATGACTGGGCACAGTGCTGCAGATTTCCTTGCCATGCACTGATGTGTGTGAGATCATCCAACCCAAAACCCAAGCAGCTGGATGCTGTGTGGCAGTGTGTGACTTCTTTTGTATCCTGACCATCTTTAGCACACATCCAGAAGGGCTTGATCACCTGAGAGCTGCGCAGTATCTTGTAAGCTTAAATCCTGTTGAAGCTCAATGCTGCATACAACTAAACCTGTTTTATTTATCGCACCAAGAGCTTCCTTGGAAGATGAGCCGCTACTGCAGTGCAGAACATCCATCTCCATTAGCAGTACAGTGTTTGATACTAGTCAAAATGCTTCACCACCAGCCTTGCAATGTCCACCAGCTGCTCCAAGTGTTGGAAAGCCTTCTCCTGGCTCCCACCGGCAGCAATGATGCCAGCACAGCTGATCATTTGGTGCATGTGTGTACAAACCAGAAGAGAATCTGGTGATCTTTTCCATGACATGTTAGCTTTGCCATATTAGCAGATGGCATAAGGATGTGTAGATACTGCTGTGAATCCAAGGGGATGATTTGTTAAGGAAGTAGCATTACTGTGTAAGTCTTGTCATCCTTGGGAAGAGTTCAAATGGGATAAACTGCAGAGCGGAAATTGGAGACTGGGATCTTCTCTCTTCATATAGAGACAGCCTGGTAGTGTTGCTATATACTGTTGGCTACAAGGGGGAGTTAAATCTCCAAGATGGACTCAATTTGAGTTACTTTCCAGTACATAAACATGCTCTGTGCTTCTGCTGGTAAATAAATAGCAGTGAAACTTTGTGCTGTGTGCTCAGCGTATTACTGCAATCAATTCACAGCTTACAAATAAATATAGCTCTCCAGATCCTATCACATAAGACAGTCTGGATGCTTGGAGTGTCTCCTGGCTAGGCCAGAGAGCTAAATGTTAGCAATGCAATGCAGAGTGCTTCCGAGAATAGAAAAATGGGCATGTGTAAAGCAGGTTCTCTTCAGTTATGTTCTGTGGGCTGCTGGGACACTCACAGAGATGATACCAGGGTGTCTGCCTAAAACACCCTTCTGAGAGTCCCTAAAAGGTTTTGCTTGAAGTCCTCTGTTGCTGACTACATTTATATGCTGATGATTGTGAGTCTTCCCCAGGGGGAGACCATGACTGAGGTTGGGTTGCACCTCACTGCCAAGATGGGGGTTTTCACAAGCACAGTTTGTACCCTCCTCATATCTTTTAGTGGGATACACTGGCAGAAAACTGAGAGTCGGAAAACTGAGTTTTGTCTGCCATGTGTACACTTGTCTACTGAGATTAAAATAGCCATTTTTAGAAGAGAAAAAAATTTGTCATGAAACTGATTTTTTTGGTTTTTTTTCCTAAGGGTCACACCTTATTAAGACAGGTATGTAAATGCAAATCTTAATTTTCATTATGAAGCAAAAGCATATTTCTAGTCCCTATGTATAACCCAAGTTATACAAGAAAACTCCAACATTGACAGGTTCCTAAAAGTTATCATTTTTAAGCCACTCTCATGATGAGTTGAAGAAGGAAAGATAAAATTCTTGAGGTTGGTAATGCTGAAAACAAAGTTTTATGTGGTAAAACTCCAGTAATAGGAAAAAATCCCTGAAAAACAAGTCTGGCAAAGCAGGATGTGCAACGATCATTTCTCAGTTCCTCACAGAGCTCTCCATTAGCAATGCAACAGTGCAGAGCAGTCGTGAGCTCTGAGATGGAGACTGGAGGTGACCAAAAAATCTTATTCTTTATAATAGTAATAGGCGAAGCCAGGCCACGTGCCTGGAAATATTCAGTGCTAGGCATTTGTGCCTAAGAGAAATGCTACTGTTGTATCGGGGTAGGAGAGAACTCACACCATATTAATTTCCTGATAATTATGTGATGTTTTGTCAGGGAAAAAGTTTATTTTAAGGAAAGACATGAAGCAACAACTGATGAAGGCATATATGCCGATACCGGCAAGAGAAGAGACTGGAAGGAGGAGCCTGAGAGATTCTGTGGGAAGGGAGGGACAGGAAGATTGAGGATGGTTTCAAGGGTATAGGGCAGAGAGAAAGCTTATGATATAGCATATCATGGGAAAATATGTTTTGGTGAAATCTGAGAGTTTTGTGTGGTTTTGTGGGATTTCTGGACTCTGGGAGCAGGGATCTTCAGAGAGTCTGTTTTTTTGGGTGTCTGAGACAGATTGAGGTCTATGCCTATCCACATGGCTCTTCACCTGTTAGTGGGGGTGCATGGACAGTTTTGGCAGTGTGTTGATAGAGCTTCATGCTCCATGGGAATGTTCAGTTCATGTGCTATGAACTTGTGTATCTATCTCTGTCCCAAATATCCTAGGCAAATAAATATTCCCATTGAATGTATCCAGCCAAAGAAAATGCTCACAACAGATGTTTTTTAAAGTGGGGTTTTGGACAGACTAAGTGCCATTTGGTATTAAGACAGGAAATAATCAGGAAATAATCTGTGTTGCTGCTCCAGGCCTCCCTTGTCCCAGCGTAGTCAGCTTCAAACCACAGCTACAGAGAGCTGAGTGAGGCTTGGGCAGAGGGACAGGTGGACAGATTGGCAGACAGTGGCTTTGGTGCTCCTCTGGAGGGAAACCTCAATGTCTGGACCTGGTGACCTGGCACTAGTCAGGAGTTGCAAGGCTGACAAGAGGCTAAATAAGTCCCTCAGGTTTCACTGAGGAATGTCACGGTCACCAGAAAGCATCTGTGGAATTAGCAGCTCTTAAGTGAAGAGCCACCATTGGAAAACGCAAACCTACGTAAGAGAAATTATTAGAAGTGCCACAAGGCATGTGGTATGGGAGCCAGTCCTGTTTTCAGCAAATCTCCTGCAGCCCAATTACTCTCTGGCTGCCATAACTTGATATATTTTCTGCTGCCAACAGTGGTTATTTTGTATGAACAAGGACTGTCTTTAAAGTATGTCCATGTTACCACTCTACAACATCACAGCAAGGAGAAAGGCAGCTTGGGATGTATTGAGATGGTCATTAGATTGGTCAAATAAGTTGATATTCGGATATAATGTGTAATAAGCTGGAGTTCACATCTGAGTATAGGGAAGAGATGACACAGATTGAGTGTATCTTTTTATCTAATGTTTCTGCTACAAAGCAGGGTCAGTACTTATCTACTTTTGGTGTACCTACTCAGCTTGACAACTCAGAAAGCCTACTCGAGAAGCACTGAAGCAGATTCTTGCTTAATCTCCTTTCTTCTACGCAGCCAGAACATAGATGCCCACAGTGTGTGGAGGTACAACAGGCAGAGGCAGTGGGTGGAAAACTATGAGATTACAACTGTGAACTGCAGCAGAGAAGCCATTTGGGACCTGTTCTGTAATGGGATGTGGCAGTGACCTACCAGAATATAGAAACAGTTATTAACTGGAGTCATTTAGTTAAAATGGTGTATGCAAGGGTAGTGCAGTAAACCAGTATTTTTAGACTTTAAAGATACCTTGTATGCACTTGAAGAGAACTTAAGGTATGTTCAGCCAAGTTCCTTCTTCACTAAAAATTAATGCAAGTAACGCATTTATAAAATGTACCCCTAGCATTTTGCAGGCTGAAGCTGACATGGAGAAGTGTTGGGAGCTGTTCAGGAAATTTTTCTTGCCAACTTTCTAGTGGTGGTTATTTTGTGTACAGCATTATTTTCCTCCTTTGGGGGGATAGAAAGCTTGCAGGGCAGGCTGAGTTCTTCAAGTTCCCTGAAAGGAAATTGAAAGTGAAGATCCCAAGTCCTGTTTTGCTGTGTGTTATCCCCATTTGTAATATGAAATATGGGTTTCAGATCTGGAGCAGAGCACATATGGTCCCAGCACAAGATGGTGAAGTGCCATAGGGCTGAAATAGCATTCATCTTCCAGCTTTCTCACCTTCACATTAGCTCCTGGTTAATTTGCCCACATGTACACTTTTGTACAATAGATAATAATGTTTCTTCTGGTCAATACGATTGAAGTAAATGTATTTGCATTGAAGGAAGAGGTCTGCATGTGCAGTATAAAATTCCTTGCCAACAAGGGAAGATTAAGGCCACGTCTTACCAAGACAGCCCATGGTGGCAGTCAGTGGCGTGGTGTGCGTAGCACTTACTGGGCTTTGCTTGTGGGCTCTGCAGTGACCAGCATGCCGGTGTTGCTGCCAGGGTTTATTGTTACGAGGTGCTGAATTCCTCCTTTAAGGATAAATGGGAAGATGGCTGGGTGGCTTTTGCCTTGTTCCACATGGCTCAGCTCATATACATCTGCCCTTGCTACAGACACCTACTGATGGTGTGGAAATTAAATCTCTTCCCATCCCACCTGACATTAAGGAAGAATGTGGCCTTGCTGGGGGTAGTTCAGGTCTGAAATTGACTGGTTTTGGCCATGTGACATTTTCTGATCCTGCTTGGGGCTTCCAGCTTGAGTGGTCACATTTGGGTGGGATGGGCTAGATGTTTAGGGCAGATTTTCCACATTTCAGTGTTTTTGGAGAAACTTTTCATTTCAGTTAAAAAATAATAAATTCTGTAATGCTGTGTTTTAAAAGTCAAAAATCAAAACAATGTTTAATTGATGCCAAATTAATTTTTGGAGGAAATTTTCCTTCCTGGAGGCTTTCCAAGTGCTCTATTTTTGTTGTCATTAAGAATGAAGGCCAGATTTTGAAATCTCATATTTCCCTGAATGAAACCTTGATCCCCTGCTTGCTCCAGTCATTAACTGTTTGCATTCTAACATGGGGGATCCAGTGATTGGCCTGTGACACTCATGTTCCCTGAAATGGCTTCTCAGGACTGTCAGGGCAGAAGCAGATGGAGCCAAGCATTTCCCCAGGCAACTTGCCAGCAAAGTCAACGGTGGGCCTGCAGTTTGTTGCTGAAGAAAATGATGTGAGCAAAGCTGACTGAATTTAGCCAGTTGTGTTTTTTTAGCGTAGTTTTAACTCTTACCCAAAAAAGGGATGATTTTTCGGCACAGAGGTTTAGTCTTGCTTGTGATGTGTTAAGGTGTTTAGTAGGAGAGGAACGCTGATCACTGGATCCTTAGGTCATGCTGGTCTGGAAAGTTACCCCAGGCCCCTGTGGAGCTGAAATGTCTCCCACAGCCTCCATTTCTCTGCATGCCCAGAGAAAGCCTGTACAGATGCCTTCTATCTTACTCTTCCTTATTGCTTTCCCCTCTTTACATTTTCAGGCTGTCCAGCACAGATTGGTGTTTATTATTTGGCTTTTTCACATTTTCTGTATGTCGTGATCTCTGTCTTTGCAAATAAAAAGGACCAGGCACAGCACAACCCACATCCGTGGATCTGAGGTTTCTTGCCCATTGCAGAAGGGCAGCAGCATCCAAGCTGACAGCTACAAGCAGCCCTTGATGTAGGCTATTCTCAGGCAGGGCTTGGGTGTTGTATGGGAAAGGAGTAGTTGGTGCAAGCTAAAATTTTGCTGGGCAACGTGCTAGCAGTTCAGCAGAATGGAAAGCTGTGAGGCGGTGCTCATGTCCACAAGCTCTGCTAGTGCAGATGAAGCCCAAGCTGCCACTCGTCTCTGCTACTGGTTGTCATGTAGGGGTGGGCACTGAGGGGCTGAGCCCTGGCAGTAGAAGCTCCTTGCCGCTATGTCTCAGCTCTGTATTGTAATGGCCCTACTCGCTGCTGCTTCACATAATTTTTGCTTTTCTAGGAAGGTGGCAGCTTACCTCTGGTATATGATCTTGGGCCTGTGAGCTGTCCTTATGGAGTGGCTCTTGTTCTTGTCTTTCTTTCAGACAAAGAGCACTTGAAGGAGAAGGAAAAGTTGGAGATGGAGCTGGCAGCTGTGCGTTCTGCCAATGAGGACCAGCGGAGGCACATTGAAATCCTTGACCAGGCCCTAAACAATGCGCAAGCCAAGGTCATCAAACTGGAAGAGGAGGTGAGGCATGGACAACATTTCTGTGCTCTGAGGGTAGATGTGGCTTGCAGTTAGGCCTTTCTCCATCCAAGTCCTGATTCTCTTCTAGCCACAGTGTGGTAGGTCTTCCTGTTTCGTTTGAACTGACTCTCTTATAGAGAAAATATGTAGTTATACAATACTGAGACAAACAAGCAAGCAAAGGAGACCACAACCATAGACGTTTCCAGAGCAGAGCCTTCAACATGTAACCAAACTCATTTAGTTGATTGATGGCTGAGGTAATGGTACAACTTAACAGAAAAATCTAATTAAAAATCTGACCTGGGACTGTGATACAGACATGTGATGTTGGTGCATCCCATTTCTCTCCAAAGAATACCAGGAGGCTTTTGAGATGTGCACAGCAACACAGCAGTGCAGGGCTTGGTAACTTTACATCTTAAAAGATCTGGCTGGAGGCAGACTGACCAGGATTTAGAGGTACAGAGAGCTAGAGGTTTTATTTGAGAGCTGAAGAAAACCTATCATACCATGTCTCAATTTATTGTATTCCTTAAGGACCTTCAATCAGGAGGTGTGGATTTAGTACCTAGTTCAAGGTCTATGCATTCTAGCATGTCATTACAAAGTGGCTGAATAAGGGAATGTTTTAGGTGGCAATGCATGCTCCTACAGTCATGACATCATGCAGAGGATGGGAAGAAATACATTTAGCTCCCATCTGCTCCATAGACTGTCAGTGTCGTGTTGGCAGGTAACATTGACTTGCTGAGTACACACTAGCGAAGGCAGAAGCATAAATGCCGATTCCCATGCAGGTGGTGCAAAAATCTACCTCGTGCCTGCTGGCTTGTAGTAAATATGTTTGCAGCCTTAAGGCTCTGTCTCTAAGAGCTTGGCAGTAGCCGGGGTTTAGTCTAGTCATCCAACATAAATGTACCTCTACTGGATCCTGGATTGTGGACTGGCAGAGCTGAAGAGAGATTAAAGCTTCCCCTCTAGAGAGCTCCTAACCTCCTGCCAGGGCGTGGCAGATGTTATGGAGGTGGTAACTTCCTGCCCGGGGCACTGTATGTGTTACAGAGGGGGTAACCTCCTGCCCGGGGCATGATAGATCTTAGAGGTGACATATATGAAAGTGACGCAACAGTATTTGCCAGAGTTTGTCTGAGAGAGCCCTCAGCCTGGACAAACCCATGTTGACATGATAGTTTTTAATTGCTTTTTTCATTCTAAGGGGAGTCCAAATGAATTTTAGCCCAGCTGCCATGTTTTAATTGTTCAAGGCAGTATCAGGCAGCTTGGGTGAAGTGCAGTTAATCTGAGGCTGCTGGCATGTGCCCAAGTGCCTGTGCTCCCTTTCCCTTGTTTTTGTCCTGTTTCATAGCTAAATTAGAGCAACTTTTCAACAGTCTCCAGTGTTTCTGGATCATAATTTGACACATGCAGCAGATATAGCTGTAATGTTAAACCTTCAAGTTAAACCAGGGATTTTTACTATAATTGGGAATATATTGAAGGAAACACAAAATCACTCAAATCCAATGACTTATTGTTAACGGAGCTCTAGCTCATGCACTGCTTGGTAAACCCACACAGATTTCTTCTATCACCAGAATGTAATTAAGTTTAACAGCTTTTTAAATCAAGCCTTGAGAAATAAGCAGTAGCTACTAGGTTGAATCAAGATAAGACAGTGTACTGTGTAAATCTTCATTATCCTGAGTGCCTGCTAGTAGAAGGATTTAATTCAAAAATATGTAGGTGGCATTAACGCCACGTGTCATTTAGGAGACTGCTGGTGGAATTGTGTTGTCTGATCCATGCTTTGGATAGAAGACTGGATAATTGGAGAGGGTTCAGAAAACAGCTGTAGAATTTATTTGGGGCCCAGAAACTGTTCTTTGCTGTGAACAATTAAAGTGTAGAGGTGGCTGAGCTCCAGTCCATGCACATGAGCATGAATCACAGAATGGATAAGGTTAAAAGGGCACAGAAGGTCATCTGGTCCAACCTCCCTGCACAAGCAGGGTCATCGTAGAACGCATGGCACAGGATTTCATCCAGAAGGTTCTTAAGTATCTCCAGTGAGGAGACTCCACAATCTCTCTGGGCAATCTACTCCAATGCACAGTGACCCTCACAGTAAAGACGTTCTTCTCGTATTCAACTGGAACTTCCTGTGCATCAGTTTCTGCCTGTTGCCTCTTCTCCTATGGCTTGGCACCAAGAAGAGCCTTGGCTCCATCCTCGTGACCCCCTCTCTTCAGATACTTATAGACATTGATGAGGTCCACTCTCAGTCATCTCTTCTTGGGGCTGAACAGCTCCAGCTCCCTCATCTATTCCTTGTAAGAGAGATGCTCCAGTCCCTTTATCATCTTTGTAGCCTTCCACTGGACCTGCTCCAAGATCTCCATGTCTCTCTTGTACTGAGGAGCCCAGAACTGGACATAGTGCTCCAGGTGTGCTTCACCAGGGCTGAGTAGAGGGGCAGGACCATCTCCCTCTACCTGCAGGCAATGCTCTTCTTAATGCATCCCTGGATTCCATTGACTGCCTTGGCCACAAGGACACACAGCTGGCTCATGGACAACTAGTTGTCCACCAGGACCCCAAGGTCCTTCTCCACAGACCTGCTTTCCAGCAGGTCAGTCCCCAGACTGTGCTGGTGCGTGGGGTTATTCTTCCCCAGGTGCAGGACCCTGTATTTGCCTTTGTCATATTTCAGACCATTCTTCTGTGCCCATCTCTCCAACCTGTCGAGGTCCTTCTGAAGGGCTGCAGAGACCTCTGGGGTATTGGCAACTCCTCCCAGCTTTGTGTTGACAGTGAACTTGCTGAGGAGGCATCAGCCCCTTCATCCAAGTCACTGATGAATAAGTTAAACGATAATGGACCCGGTATTGAACCCTGGAGGACACCACTAGTGACAAGTCTCCAAACGGACTTTGTGCCACTAATTATGACCCTCTGGGATCTGCCTTTCAGCCAGTTCGCAATCCACATCACTGTCCACTCATCCAGTCCACACTTCCTGAGTTTACCTCTGAGGATATTGTGAGAGACAGTGTCAAAGGCCTTGCTGAAGTTGAGGCAGACAATATCCACTGCTCTCCCTTCATCCATCCAGAGATGGATGAAGAAGGGATTGCTGTGTAGATAGATTAAACTTTGCTATATAACTACATAAAAAGAAATAATGAGATGCAGTGTTTGGGGGCTGCAGCTGAGCAAATCAGGCTCGAAATAAAGAGTTAGAGTAATGAACACTGAAGCAACCTACTTAGGTGATAGTGGGTTCTCCATCTCTGTAAGAGTCTTTCACTCAAATCTCATACTGTAGAATTCTATTGCTCAAACTGGAGTCACATTTCTAGTGTAGATATTTTTCCAAGACCTACTTATCTTTACTCAGATTTATTTGCTTGGATCATCCCTTTTTAGCCTTAGCTCTTCTTCATCTTGATTTTTCTAATCCCTGGGACAAGGGCGCTGTTCAGGCAAGTTTGCTGATCTTGTGAATAAGAGAATTGTTTAATTAAATGCTTCTCGCTCTAGCAGATCACAGTTTGGAAACAGAACAAGAAGTAATTTGCTTAAATTGCATAAGAGAAATCCAGATTAGGCATTAGGGTAAAAGTTTTCTGGCAGTAAAGGAAAATAAACCGTGAAGTAGTTTGCAGGGATAGGTTGTGGAGTCCCTGCCCCCGGGGGGTTTTGTAAACTGATTGTATAGACATGTGCCAGGTTTTAGGTACAGTTGATCCTACCTTGCAGCAGGAAGATGGACTGGTACCTCTCCAGGTGCCATCCAGCTTTTTTTTATTGGAGTCTGCGTGTCTGTGAGGTGTTAGAGCTTAGTATCACATATCTCTGATTGTAGTCCCTCCTTCCTTATGGATACGCACTTCACTGACAACCCATTAATTCAAATAGCAACATTTTGTACTTAATTTTTTTAATGCATGGGTGATTTTTTTGCTTATGAATCTACATGCAGGATAGAAAAGTCAAGAATTGGCTCAAAAATCTCCCTGTAAATTTATGAATGTGAGAACTGTCTTGTTGCATATCTCCTACAAAATTGTTTTTGAAAGCAGAGGACACATGAGCATCACTTCACCCACATGGGCAGAGGTGCACTCATGTGCGAGTGTGTGAACCCTGGGGCTCAGAGGGCCGCTCCAAAGCCAAATTGTGGCTGCTGTGATACAGATGGACCCTACAACTTCTGGCAGGACATGGGAGAGCAGATGAGGGACACTGAGGAGCTCCCTACCCCCCTCTAATCCCTGCCGGTTCAGCTGGGAGGTGACACAAACACCTTCCTACTGCCAAAATTGCACATTCAGCAAGAAATCACTGCTGTGTCTGTCTTGCCAAGTCGTGAGCTCCTGAGGAATGCAGTCTTCGTGCTGCTGCCAGAGACTAGTGGGGATTATAATCTCATTAATTTTCATGGAAAGCCCAAGGAGCTGTAAGCATTAGCCTGGATTGCAACAGAGCTAGAGAGGTCACACTGCCAGTTGTTGGCTCTGCCTGGTGAGGTTTGTTTAGGCCAAGCTTTGCTTTTGCTGCAAACAAGCCTGTATTTCACTTCAGCTGTGACATGGATGGATTTAGAGTGGCAGAAGAGGAATTCATACCCCTTTTGGGGTATGCTTCTTGAGCAATCTCTGGCTGTAAAACCCTGTATTGGAAAATCCTTGTGTCATGTTTACTCCTTCAGTAATTGCATTGTATACGTAACAAGGGCCCAACTTCAACTACCAGGACATCTACAGATCAGCGTGGACAAGACTGTGAGCAGGATAGAGCAGGTGGAGCACTTCTGACTGCTGGCACTCTGTTCCACATATGTTGAACAAATATGCAGAACTGAAAAAAAAACCCTCTCTGTTCGGGTGCAGGCAATGTGCCAAGTGCCACCAGTTAGTAAAACCCACCAGGATTTCTCTTAACTTGGTCCAACCTCTGTGTTTGTCCAAAGAGTATCCACCAATGTGATGTCTCTTGCTTAGAAATGGCCAGGGGAGTTCATGGTTAGCAGATTCCCAGTGGTTGGAAGGTGTGGGCAGCATTCCCTTCTAAAGGGGTAGCACTGCCCCAGCAATGCCTGCTGTGCACATTCCCCATTCATCAAAGAGGCACCATGCTTCCCCAAGGGAAACTCTCAGAAGCAAATGGCTTGAGCCCAGTGCATGCCTGCAAAGTGCACAGGGGTCCCAGCAGCCCAGGGTGGGGGTGCAGGGCCCTCCAGCACTGATGACCCTCTGTACCCCACAGCTGCGCAGGAAACAGGCCTACGTGGAGAAGGTGGAAAAGCTGCAGCAGGCGCTGACACAGCTGCAGGCAGCCTGCGAGAAGAGGGAGCAGATGGAGCGGCGGCTGCGCACACGCCTGGAGCGGGAGCTGGACTCACTGAGGATGCAGCAGGTGAGGACGGGGTGGTCTGTGCAGTACCCCAGCACAGGGCCCTCGGTGTTGGTTTTAAAGAGGGATGGTCACTTGCAGGCCTGCTAGCTGCCACCTTGCTTTTGAGTTCAGGTTGTTGGGCTTTCCTCCCAAACCATTCCTTTGGATGGGGTTGTGGATCAAGTGTTCAAGGTCATGTTGCATGGGGCTTTGAGACACTTGATCTTCTGAAGTTTTGCCTGGCCATGATGAAGGGACTGGATTTAGAAGATCTTTGAAGGTCCCTTCCAACCCCAACCACTCTATGATTCTTACTCCTGATCTTCAGCAGAGCATGGGGCAGCTCTGCTGTGGGGCTGCTGGACACGGCCGAGCCCTGCCTGCTGGGAGGGCTGGGAGGTCCTGGTTTCCCTGCAGGTAGGGCTCTACCCTTGCGTGGGGAAAACATCCTTCCAGGTTTCTCTCCAGCAATGACATTGTGAAAAATCAGCTTCCCATAGAAGAAGGAGAGGAAAGGTGCAGTACATGTGGGTGTGAGATTTAGCCCACAGATTTTGGCTGATCTTTCATTGAAAAGCAAGGTGGGATGATGTGGGATTTGGTAGGAGCAGGACCTTGGGCTATATTTGTTCTGTGCAAAGCTTGATGTATGTGGTTCACAGAAACCTCAGACCGTGACAGATCTGGAGGCAAATGGTATAATCTTCAGACAATAAATTATTTATTTATCAGTCCAGTCCAGAATGGGCTATAAGTGTAGATTTGCATTTCTCTGTGTACCCCCTTGGTTTTTGGCAGCCCTATGTCCTTAGAGGGGTAGTGTTGTGCTTGTATTTTATGCACAATCATTCCTTTGTTATAACTCCTCCATCCCTAAGTCCCAAATTCCAGTCACCTGTGAAAAGGAAAATACAAAAAGCATAAGGAGGTTGCAGGAAGAATTGTCAGGCTGCAGCCCGCACTGAGTGCCAAATACATGGGCATTGGCTCTGGAGGAGGGCGAGCAGATGTGCTAAATGTATCAAACTACAGCTTGGGGAAGAACCAGCAACATAAGCAAAGCATGATGCTCTTGCAATTCTGAAGGGCTCACTCATATCTGTCATCGCAGGCATCTGCTGCTATAACCTTTCCTTATTTATAAGGCATTAGTGGAAACCAGAGCAGCTGTTACACAGAGCTTGTGCTGCCAGAAAACAGAGGGGCTGATCCTGCCAACAGGATGGGATTGGGAAATAGCTCTACGGTGAGTGTCAGTGGTTTGCAGAGTCATCAGGTGGCCACACCTGAGAGCATCCCCTTCTTGCCAGCAGCCCCAGGGCAGGGCAGATCCCCCCAGAACCCTTCCGCTCTCACAGCTGATTCCTGGAGACCCTTCTCATTCATCTCGACTCTTCCATGCTGCCATCTGAGTGTGTTAAGTCTTTCTTGCCCTGTCCACCATGGACTTGCTGTTCAAGTCTTGTTCCAGTGGCTCTTCAGTTCCCCCTTAGCCAGCTTTCCTCCAGTTTAACAAATTAATTACTTGGGGTATGACATGCTAATGCTGGTGTAGATGAAAGAACACTTGAGAAACATACAATTAAAATTCAAGTGAAGATAAAACTAGAACTAAGAAAGGCTGGAATATAGGGACAAGTTGATATGTAAAGTAACTTGTGATGGATGTTGCTGCAGTCCTTGTCTTGGGAGTTCAGGCTACATCTGTTCATTTTGGCAGAAAATTCCTCTGTAACTTACAGATTCCTTTTTGGCACTGTAACTAGCATTTGGATTTTGGGTTGACACAGCTCTCAAATGCCTGTACCCATTCTGTCTAGTAAGTTTTAAGAGGAAAGATACTCTAACTTCTTGTCTCACCTGTCAGCTTTGAGAGAAGACTTTGGGGGTTTTTTTACTGTTGTTATTTATACTTTTCGTTTATGAGCCACAATGCTGCAATGAATCATGTGGCATCAAAATACCCCAGCTTTTTGCTTCAGAGCTATCTTCTCTGAGTTATTAAAATTATAGCCACTGAGACATTTTCTCATTGCAGAGAAAAAAAGGGGATTTTTTTCTCACTTTTAATGGAGTCAGCAGAAGAGATACAAGGAGACAGTGAGGCAGAGTCTATTCTATCCCTGGCTTGCTGGTAACTGAGTCCAAATGGCAAATCTTCATTATCACTGATGAAGGAGTTGGACCCAAAAAACAATCCCTTTGAGTTGGCATTGCAGGCTGAGCATGCAGGGCTGGCAGAGCTTTTGACTCAGAAGACGACAAGCATCCATGATGTCCCAAGTTGCCATTTGTAGACCAGGACCATGCTTCCAAAATATTACCTTCCTGCCAGAGATTTGACAATATTTTTGCAGGAGTAGAGTCACAGCCATTGCTCCCAAAGGCCGCTCCATATTGCAGTTCCAGAAAGCAGCTTCCGAACACATTGTTACTGCACCAGAGGCAAAGGCTGCAGCCTTTCTCTGGTATCTCTAGTTTCTCGTAAGCAAGCAATAAGTGTCTAGAAGAAGGAAATGTAGTTTGGAAAACGGAAATGGTTGCTGCAGCCCTCACTGCAGTGTGATGGTAGAGCTCCGCCAGTGCACATTCATGATGTAGCATGGATGAGAAGCCAGCACTCCTGAGACACCATTTCCAGTTTAGCACAATATTGTGCACCATGCAGTGTAACAAATCTCTTGTATTTTTTATTTAAAAATTCATTTATTTCTACTGAGTTCTCCTGGAGCTTCACACCTTTCCCCTTGGCACGTGCTCATCCCTCTGCTGAACTGAGGACCTAATCTCCATCTGCCTCCACTCTCTCTCTGCAGTGAGAAGAGCTCAGGGCAGCTACCCATGCTGCTTAGGTGACTTAATTAAGTGCTATAACTGGGTGAGATAAATCCTGCCTGGGTAAGCACTTTCTTTTCAGCGTAGATGCTAAGAGTTACTCACCCATTGCTACTTGTCAGCATCCCATGGGAGCCACCCCGCAGTGCCTCCAATCAGAAAGTTAGCTGCTGTACCACAGAAAGCATCTCTTAAGGGCACATGAGAACTAATGTACCAGAACAGGCCAGTGTAAATGCATGTCTGGGGTATTTTCCCAGCTGCTGTTGTAAATGGGTTACATGCCGCTTTTTTTTCAGCTTTTATGTATAGGTAGTAACTGACTGTCCATAGTGAGCACTGCTCAGCCATGGGATGAAGTCGCAGCAAGAAAAATATCTTTCAAAGCTCCATTGCTTCTTTTTCCAACCAGCTTTTTTCCTGTTTTTTCCTTGGTGTGAGGTATTCCATAAATCCCTGCAGATCCAGGGAGCAGCCTGTCAGCATGGTCTGGGGAGCCATGTGCTGTGGTTGCACATATGGTCAACTTTCCTGTTCTCCTGCGGGCTAAGGGGTTTAGCCTGGGGTTTCCACCTGCCCCTGTCAAAAGACATGGGGATGTCTTTGCATGCTCCATGGAATTGGGGAAAAACAGGTCAGCAACTCCCATGCTTGGCAGGGGATGAATGTCTGTTGCTCTTTCCAATGGCAGAGGCAGGGCAGCTACCAGGCAAGCAGCCTTCCGGAGCAGAATGCCCCAGCCCTGATGGAGCTGGTGCGGGAGAAGGAGGAGAGGATCTTGGCCCTGGAAGCTGACATGACCAAGTGGGAGCAGAAGTACCTGGAGGAGAGTACGATCCGGCACTTTGCCATGAATGCTGCAGCCACAGCTGCAACAGAGAGGTAAGATGACCTTGCTGAAAGTAGGCAGCTCTCTTCACCATGGAAATCATGGGGAAACAATACAAAGTGGGTATTTTCTTAAGGCTGGATGTTGCTTGCCTTTCCCTGCTGAGTTGTGTCACCAGGGTTAATGCACCTCTCTGTGGTATCATGCCAGTGATATACAATATTTGGTTAAGACAGGATTTATTCTTCTGACTAGGTCCAAAAGTTTATCAGGTCTAAGCACCTGATTCAAGCAATAGCCTCAATGGCAAAGTCTCAGGGTGCCAAATTACACAGGACAGGTAAGTCAGCTCCTCCCAACACATCAATGGAGTGAGAAGGGCCTGTTGGTATATGACTGCATCCATTCCATGGCCTGCAACACAGTTGTTTAACCTGTTATGAGGGAAATTTTGTGGCCTAAATCCCCTCTTTGACTGCTTCATTAATCTTCAAACTAAAATGGTTTTCCTGATAGCTAAGCTAAACTTCTATACCGCAAATTACCTCCATTGATTCTTGTCCTTACCAGATGTACACGATGACCAACAGATCACTGTTGATGTTCAAACAGCCCTGTAAATATTGGAAAGCAGATATTCCTTCTTGTATCTTCCCTGGTCTGAACTAACTTACTTCCTGACATGTCCTAGTGTAAACCCTTTCCCACGCACATTGCATTTGTCTGGACTATCTGTCTCCAGTTTGTCTGCATCAAAGCATGGTGCCCAAAAGCACAAAAGGCAGTGAGACTTTCCAGCGATCAGGAGGATGGAATAATTAACTTCTGCCCCCAGTTTCTTAGACACCAAATCCTTAGAAATTATCCTAAAAAGAGTTTTTCCTTTGAAATAAGTTTTAAATGCATGACTCAGGATGGTCCTTTCCTTTTGCACTTCAGTTTAGGCAGCAATTCCCATGCTTTTTTTCAACTAGCAAAGTGTAGAGCTTTGTTGCTAGTTTGCAATGTAGTCTTGCTGACTTGGGACCCAGTGAGTGAGTCCCTCTGATGTCTGGCCTTGTTCCTCAGGATGGTTGTTAGCCCTGCATGGGTCACCCATGATTTCAGCGTGCTCTCTCTTCCTTCAACCTGGTTAAGTTAATGGCATTAATGACCAAACCCAAGCCAAGAGTAGCCTGCAGCAAGATGACCCAATGCCAGATAGCCCTCCACTTGACAGGCAACCATCGCTAGCTTGCTCTTTGAACATGGGTTTGGGGTTTTCTTTGCAAGTGCCAATCTCACTTGCAAAAGCCACCCTCATGGTCTCAGAAACCTGACTCACTGTGGTGACCCTCTTTGCCAGGGATGCCTCGGCCCCAAGCCACTCACGCAATGGCAGCTACGGCGAGATGGCGTTGGAGGTGCGGGGCTGGCAGGAGGAGGAGGAGATCGTGCAAGCCAACCGGCGCTGCCAGGACATGGAGTACACGTAAGGGGACCTTGTGCCATACCTGCTTGTTGTGGTGTTTGGGCTGGGTTCAGATAAACCAGGATGCCCTTCTGTTTCTTCCTGCATGCCTGGAAAGGATGAGCTTAGCTTTACGTTGACTTAGTTTTGCTCTTCAGTGTTAAAACAGGGATTAAAGGGTTGTTGTCGTTAGATAACTTCCTTCCTAACTTCCTGTGACAAAACTGACATTCTTACCAAACAGAGGCTGTTCTACGATTAAAAGTAGGTTGGCATGCAAGGAAGCTGAGTGCTTGTTTAATCTCTGTGAAAATCCCCCTCTGGAAGCAGGAACATCTGGCCATAAAAGATGAAGTTGTAATCCCATTCCTATGTAATCAGCAACATGAGGGCATTCCTTTGCCTTGCTCTTCGCTCCTTGCCTGCTTATTCCTCTTTCTAGATACACTCAGTTTTCCACATTCAAGTTGTTTCTTCAGTGTTGGCTTCCCCACAAAAACACAAGTCTGCAGACACTTTAATAAAAAAGGTGTATTTGTTGCTTGTGGGAAGTACCAGTGGTTGTTTTTACTGCGTTTGGTTTTTGTTTTCCACTCACAGATGTAAGATAATCCTGCTTCCAGGGAAGTAGTGGAGTTTTGCCATTGACTTAATTAAAGATAGATTAGCATCTTGTGTTTTCATTGCAAATTAGACATCTGATTATGAAAACTAATGCCAACGTGAAGTTACTATCTGTCTCCTTTGTATATATAGGTGTTCCAAATGTGGCATTTTAGCTTTCACTGCTGCACAAAAGCTATGCAGATGCATTGTACTATATATTGTACAGCACAGTCAAGCTATAGTCATCTGACTATCATAGTGTACGGGAGTTTTTTTAAATATAGTTTTGTAGTCTTTCAGTATGATTTGGTGCTAATCATTCCTGGAGAAAAGTCTCAGATAATCCCGTTTTTGAGTGATTTGAGTCTTCAGGGTCTGTATGAGAGAAGTAGTGAGCTTTTCTCGGCTCTGCACACCATGTGCTGATTGTTTCTGCAGCAGTGAGGGAGAAGCAAGAGCCCAGCCCAGCTGTTAGATAAATGAAAAGGAACCTTTCCCCTGGCTTCAGCAGGCCTTTACTCCAGCTGACAACAATTTTGGTGAAGGTAGCAACCTGCAGCCCAGTTAGGATACTACCCTCATTGCTCCTGCTGGAGCATTGATAAAGTGACAGCATAGATGGGTTCAGTTAACCTTGCAGAAAAGTTTTGCCTTAATAGCTAGAAATGCTGTCTGTTTCGAAGTGTGTGGTTATCCTTGGAGGAACTACTGGGAGCTGCCTTGTCCAAGTAGCTCAAAAGCAGAGGGGACAGAGCAGCAGGACATTTACCTTGGGACCTCCCTGCCGCCCCAGGGTGTGGAGCCTTGCTCATGTAAATGCCTTTTCCATTCCCGTAAGCAGAGCGTTCATATTTTGCCAGAATAAAGAATCTCCATGCCAAAATAATTGAGAAGGATGCCATGATCAAGGTCCTTCAGCAACGGTCACGAAAAGATCCAGGGAAAGCTGACAGTGCCAGCCTGCGACCAGCTCGGTCTGTCCCCTCCATCGCCGCTGCTACGGGGGTGCATTCACGCCAGACCTCGCTCACCAGCAACCAGATAGCTGAGGAGAGGAAGGAAGAGAAGCTCTGGAAGGGAAGCATAGGTGAGTTCAGCTTTTGTTTAAGTTTTGGCTCATCCATCACTTCATCCTGATCCTTCTGCTTGAGCTTAGCAAAAGTGCCTCGGCACACATTGCCCTGACAGCTCATTTCCAGATTACTTTCCATGGTAGAATGTGTGTCCTTGGGCTTAAGTCAAAAATTAGTCAGTTTTAAACCTTGCATTGTATCTTAATTATACTTTTAATCATATTAAATAATTCTGCATTGATAATAGAAAGACAGAGTTGAAAGAAGTCCTCCCAGATACAAAAACATAATGTTTACAACTTTTTGGGAGTAAATAACAAGTTTGGGCTATTAAAAAAAGCCTGATGAAAGTTAATCAAAAGGGTGAGCATCTATGTGTGTAGGACTGCATGATGTGGCAGCTAAATGGGAAAATGAGTGTAGGACTGCCTGTGGGTTGGGGCTGCATAGGATCGGTGTGCGGAGGTGTGCAAGGCTGTGCCAGGAGTAAGTGCCACTGGGATGAGTGTGCAGAAGGGAACACAGGAAGAGGAACTTGCTTTCAAGAAGCTACTTGTAGGGAAGTACTATATGTATTTCAGAAAAAGAGCAACAGGTAGCATCAAGGGTAAAAGCTAAGCCAAGCTAAGGGTCTGGAGACATACCCAGACCAGCACCTTGTAGCTAAGGGGTGGGGCAAAGGGACAGCACTTGCATTTGAGCCAGCATGTGACTGACCTCTATGTGTTCTCAGGGCTGCTCTTGGGGAAGGAGCACCACGACCACCCACCAGGCCCCTCGCTGCCTCCTCCTCTGCCCTCCTTGTCGTGCATGCCTGTCCCAGTGCCAGCAGCCTCCCACGCGAAGACGGCCAGCAAAGACAGCAGCACCCAGACGGACAAAGCTGCCGAGCTCTTCTGGCCCGGCACTGCCTCCTTCCCCGGCCGGGGACGGCTGGGTACCACCCCATCACACAGCCCAGCTCCACGGGGCCCGGGGACACGAGTGGCCTGCGAGAAGATGGGTGAGTTCTGCCAGATCCTCATGTCAGTGCAAAATGTCAGCACCCCCCCGTCTGTCAGCAGATCCCCAGAGACACCTCAGTATTGATGGTGTGTATATGTGTGTGATGCTATTACAGTTTGTTAGGCAGAGTGGAGGTTTCTCCAGGGAAACTAAAATTGTATAGAGAGAACTTTCCAAGGCTGCCCAGTCTGGCTTTGCAGAGCTTCATGCTCAACAGCTTCTGTAAAGCTCCACTCACCTGTGGCAGGCAGAGTTTGCAGCAAATGCAATTATTCATGCTGCCAGATATAAAATTGCCGAGATCACACCTTGAAAACACTCCACACCTGCTCACATACTCAGACTCTTCTCTTTTTTTTCGACTAAAACCATGGTTAGTGAAAGTACCATTTTCTCCCTAATTTTTAAAGGGAAGCTGGAGGGAATAGTATGGAGAAAGTGAGATCTTGTTTTAGGGAGGATAAAAAAATTAAATTATAATTATTTTTGAAAGGTGGAAACTGCTGGTTTGCAGCCCTCTTTTGTGCATGTTATTTTGAAAATACTCATTTCCTACACATTCGTCTCCTCTGAAAAGCAAGCTTTTGATCTAAAAACATGCCATGGTATCATTAAAGGGCTGACTATCACTGAACTAGATGATCTTTAAGGCTCCTTCCAACCCAGACCATTCTATGATTTTAATTAAAGAGGTACTTTGGTCTGTATCTCTTAAATACCATCTTTGTGCCTGCCCTTGAGGTCTGCGCACACTGACACACCTGCTCTCATTGTGCAGGGAATTAAGCATTACATGTTCTCAGTGTCCTGAACAAATTGGGTTTCAGGATGTAGGACATACAGTTAGGACATGCCCCACCTTTGCTTCCCCAAAAATGGGTTGATAGTTGCTTTGAACAACTTGCTGTTGAACTTGAGCTGAAGACCAACTTTCCCTTCTTTCCATTTCAGAGAGCTCCGGCCACACGAAGCTGCCTGACAGCAAAGGCAGAGTGAGCAGCTTGCTCCACAAGCCTGAGTTTCCAGATCAGGACATGATGGAAGTCCTCATCTGAGCAGAGGACAACATCTCTGGGGTTTTGTGTGTGTACAGCCAGGTCCAAGATGGTCCTCGGTGTGCCAGCCTTGAAAACTAACCCTTACAGTTTGAAGGAAGAGAAAGTTTTTGCCCGAAATGAAGCTTGAGTCTGTTATGTGTAGACTTTGGACCAGGCGAGAAGTCAAGAGCGCTGAAGAGGAGCGATGAAATGAATGTCTGGGATTTTCTAAACAGAGAGGGGCATTGAAAATGGAAGATGGTATGAGAAGGGGATCACTGAGGCAAAAAGAAACTGGGTTTTCTGGCATAAAGAGAAGGTAGTGAAGTTACAGACTGGTTGCACACTGCCGCTCTGTTTTCTTGCCTCTCTGCAGCCAGGACATGGAGTGAAATCCTGTCTCCTTTGAGGCCAGAGGGAGTTTCTGAGTAACCCAGAAAAACTTACATCTTCCTCAGTATCAATGCATTTCTCAAAAGTTTCAAAGTCTCAAAAATTTCACTGCCTAGTTTTTGTGAATAATTGCTCTGTAGGTGTACACGGCAGGTTCTTGTAAGTATTTATTTGAAGTGGCATGGTGTGGTTTTCCTGGGCAGGCAAGTCAGGTGCCTCTTTCCTGGCTGGACAAGTGTTGCTCTTGTAGCTGGATTTACAGTGCAAATATTCGTGTCTTGCAACAACTCAGAGCTTGCTGAGACTTCTTTTTTTGGTAGGAGCAGTTGTTGGCTGGAATTCTCATGGAGGATAAATGTAGGGGGAGGGGGAGCGTGCTGAAGCAATCCCTGTTGTAACCATAGGAAGGTTTCAGGAGGGAAAGTTAGGGAAGGATTCCAACAGCTCCCTAAAGGGCTGTGCACTACAAAGTTCCTTCAGAGGGGGGCTGCATGGTTGTGTTTTCAGAGGTGTTAAGTGCGTGAGATCAGAAGATGCCTCTTAATGTGCACTGGTTCATAGTATTAGAAGAATCAGTGTGCTTGTGGTAAGAACAAGATTTTTCAATGCCTACAGCCAAATCCTACTTTCCTTGCCTGCTGTTCAAGCTGATGTGAGACTGGGCATTAAGGGGTGTGGAATCAGGCCGGGAAGGCTTTAACTGCAAAGCAGTATGTGACCATCATGTATTTTCTGCACTGAGCTGCAGTTTCTTTTCACCTTATTTTACCTAGGATGGAACATTTCTCATTTTCAGCTTTGTCTCTGAATTTAGTAAGAGGTGGCGACTGACTGTAAGGCAGTTAACTCACCAGCTATGTTAATCATGACATACCATTCGCTTTGTGCATTGCACATGCTGATAGGGAAATTTTCCTCTGTGAGGTATTTTTGTATTGGCTCTGCAGTTCCTGAACCTTGTGGTGCACCGTAATGACTTTAAGAAGAACTTGGCTTTGGGAAAAAGGTTGATGGGATTTCATGTGAAGCTGCCTAGAGTGGAAGAGTGATGGGTGCTAGTAGTAATCGTGTGCTCAGGGCTGGCTCAAGATCACCCCTTCCTGTAGGTATGAAATCAGAGCCCTTGACCGTGAGAACACCAGGCATTTTAAACTCTGCTTTTGCTGAAAACTGAAGACCTTGTGAACTCAAAGCCTTCACGGGCAAGAGCCTTGTGGTCAATACTGCCTGGCTGATACCTTCCTTTTTTAAAGAAAAAACCTGCTATGTTAAAGCTATGCACTTATTTTTGTGTGTACATAGAATTAGACACGTGTTGTTGTCACCCTCTTTCTGATTTTTGCACTTGTTAAATGCAGTAGTGGTAGGTAGGTTGTGTGGGCAAGCAAACTGTGTGTTTTAAGTATTAGCAGCTTTGCATTGTGAAACCAAATGTGTAAAGCCCTTGGAAGATGTTACGCAGCTTAATATATGCCTTGTAAGATAATTTTTTTTTCCCCTAAAGTTAATTTAAACATTGTAATTGTTTGCATCAAAGCCAGGCCTGCACATGACATCACTGCTGACCCACCTCCATGGCCCTTCCTCAAGTGTCTGTGGTAGGACTGGGGTGGGAGGAAGACAAAGCAAGGGAATACAAGTAAAGTGTTGGTGAATATTTCATTTCATCATTTTTTATCCAAGAAATAAGGATACCCACGTGCTTGTAAGTCCCTAAGTATTTTATTGCCAGCTGTATTATTTCTTTTGATGAAACTGTTCAATAAGTTGTGTGCAGGTGGACAGGAAGGTGTCCAGCAGAAACACTGTTGGATCAGCGTGCATGATAAGGCTTTCAGTTGTTTGGTAGTGGTTCTGCTCAGCTTCTCCAAGTCAGCTAGAGTACAGAATTCCTCCTTCTCCTTGTGGAGACCACAATACCTCCAGTTTCCAAAGCTGTGTTTACAGCTGATGCTGCCCCAGATTCATGGTTACATATAGGAAACTGTTAGATACTGTGGTGTAGGCAACTCTTGTTGTAGGCAACAGCTTAAATAAACCCAAAGGTTCATTCTCCTCAATTGTTTTGAACTCGAGAGATGTCAGTTTTCCTGAAGGGAAGGTCTGGAGGACCAGCAGGTTGCCCCCCAGCCTGAGCACTAGCAGGACTTGTGTGAAGTACTACTGCCATAGATCAGCCCCTCTCAGCAGAGCGGTACAGTCCGTTTGTGCTGATTTTCCCAGCTCTTTGAACTGTTTTGTGGTTTTGGGAAACTGTGCTGTAGCCATTCCAGGTGACGTCGGTAACTAGTTGTAAAATACTGTCATTTTTTATTGTCATTGGTTGTATAGAGAAGTTTGTGTACAGTGTTGTACAGCTGGAGGGTTATTTGTACATAGGGGGGGAAAAGAAGAACGTTATGTGTCACCCCCAGCAAATGTTGATATTGTTGGTCAGCCAAAGATTTCTTATTCTTTGCTGTTTAAACTTGTGCCTTACTATTGTATATAATAAATGTATAAACATGTTTATTTTCTCACTTTTCCAGTGTGAATACATTCAGACTACAAGAAGAAAGACCTTTTAAAACAATTCTCTAAGCTTTGCACACAATGTTCTAAGACAAAGTGGGGATACTGTGGGGACTTAAAGGTTGCATCTCCTGTTTTTCACCATTGTTAATGAAAGGCCCCACAGCAAGTGCCGCCAGTGGGTGTATGTGGGCATGAAATCAGTGGGTCTCCAAAGCAGATCAAACTGGGAGCTTGGTCAAGCACGAAAAGTAGGATTTTAGTGAGATTATCTTCACCTGAAGGAAATGAGGGTGGAAACTTAATGAGACAGTTTGGTGAAGATCTGAATGTGCTTCAGCCCTACATTCCTGCTAAGCATAGAACTCCCACTGATTTTTTTAGTTTGTTCTTCAGAGTCTGGGGCTTCTTTTTTTGACAGGTGTGTTGGGTCAGTGTGAGTGAGGTACCTGAACACCTTGTAGATATAGATATATATAATGTCTTCAGTAAGGAATAAAGATCAGATCTCATTTGAAGCTGTTGTGCGGGCAAAGGAAATGCTCCAGCCTGGTGGAAATATTGTTCGTATGTTTGTTTATGCAATTGAAATAAATGGGGAGAGGGGTGAAAAAGTTACCCAAGTGTCTGGCTTTCAGTAAGGGAGGTTTGCTCAGCAGGCTCTCACATGCACTTGAAAGTATCTATTAGAAAATTCTTGAATCAGGTCCCAGGGAGCTGCAGGCATGAAAGGCATGAATGCCACTAAGGGCATCTCTTTTGTATGAGTTCTCCTCTGCCTGTCTCAACCTCCTCTCCCCAAATCCTTGCACATGTTGTCAACAAAGGTCCGGGGGGGGTTACAGAAACTTGAGCAGCAGTTTTGCTTCACCCCCATCCCAGCACCTCATATTCCCCATGTGAGCACAGGTCAGCCTGACGCATCTGATCACCCATCTTCAAGACATGGCAGCTGAAAGTATTTGTTGTGCCCTGGCTCTTTACCAACAAGAACAAAAATTTGGTGATTGTTGAGATTTGACAGCAAAATTTGGGGCTTATCTTGTTTTTGTGAAGGTCATGGGAGAAAAGAAACTAACAAAGGCCAAACCAGTACTAGGGTGGGAAAAGTCTCATGGCCATCTGTGTTCAGGTATGACAAAGAGGGGGCTTATTCCGTTTTTGGGTTGTGTCTTCACCACAGATACTCCAGCCAAAAATAGAGAGAATATCACTGTAACATAGTCTGCAGGTTAAGTATGTTTTGCATATTAACCTCAGGCATAGACATGCAAAGAAGCAAATTCCAGAGTCAGTTTGTTTAAACATTAAAATCCATGATCCCAAAAGTAAGTAACAGACAGGGATCTCCTTACTTGCCACATAGAGGGAGAGAGCTCAGAAGAGCCAAAAATATTAACAAAATTGACATTTAGAAGCATTCAAAAATCAAGCCCCATCCAAAATGACGAGACCTTTCCAGTATTCACTGGGATTCAGTGCACTGTGCAGCTGCAATGTCTCTTCTGCGCTGGTTTGTTACCATGTTCAAGACTTTCTCCTCCCTAAGTTTTAGAGGAGAAAGTGTACAAAAAGCAGTGAGGTGCATTCTTGGGAAAGAGATTCCTCATGTTGCTAAATGCCTCTTGTGGTAGGACTTAGGGTATGCTGCAGGGAAGCGTGCACAAGTGCAGACATCAGTTTCCAGCAGGAAGGATGCTGCCAGCTATCTGCTTGTCATCAGAATCCTCAGTCTGGAGTCTAGGTGCAACCCAACAATCTGGACTGGGCCTGAGCACTGTGTTGTGTTCCGGGACCACCCTTAGTTAGGTTTTTGGATACCCTGTGGCAGATGAGCTGCTCACCCAGAAAGAGAGCAGCATGGGCATGGGAGAGCTGCAGTGGATCGGTGGTACCTGGTGAGGTTGGTGCTGGGCTGCCCCTCCCAACCATCAGCCTGCAATGATGGGGCTTGGGAGGCCAATTACACGTGAACCCCAAAACCCTCTTCTTACAGATCGGTAGCTCTTACTATACAGAGATTGTGGAAATTTGAGAAACACTCCTCCTCTTCCCCATAGTGCAAGAGTGTTGTTCAAACAGCAGCCTGGGGGGAAAGCAAAGTGCAGGGAAGTGCCTGAGGCCGGTGCCAAGCCAGTGCTGGCACTGCGTCAACATGCTGGTTATGGGCCCACCCCTTGAATGCCAGTACCAAAACTGGTGATTGCAGTGGCCCCACAAGCCTGAAGGTAGTAACCCCCCTCTCTGCTGACCAAAGCAAATGGGTAAAACAGGGCACAATGTGCAAAGTGCGATACCACCTGAGAGACGGGTAAAACACAAGCAGCTGTTGTCATCCCGCTGTGATTAATGTTCATCCAGACCTTAAGCCGTGGTTTTGCAGCCTTGTAAAACCACCCTCCAGTGCCCAGCATTCCTGAGCTATAAAAGGCCCAGGAATTCATTGACTCAAGGTATGAAGACCACGAGCTATTTTCTTTCATACCGACCACTTCAGCTTTAGATGAATAAAATATCAGTGCGCATATTTTCCAGAGTAACCCTGCGTGGCCCTGCTGTAGCCCAGATCTCGGTCCTATTCCAGTGACCTCCACTTTGACACAAAGCAGGACAGTAGTAAGAGAGGAGACCCAGGTCCATGATGGCCCCCCCATCTTGTGGGGGGCTGAGGACCTCTGGCAAAACTCAGTGCTGGATGGGGACTTGTTTTTCCAGTTACCACATAATGAGGCAGTGATGGAGCTCTCAGGAGGTCATACCCACAACTGATCAGTGGCTTTCCTGGCTGCTTTGTGGAGTCTTTGACTCCCCATTTATAGCTCCCCCAGTTCCTGCATGGCCTGGGAGTGCCCTCAGGCCTCTGCAGAAGCAGGGTGGGCAGCCAGTGACCCTCCAGGCATGCGAAGCTTCCTGCTGGACAGCTGGGCTCAGAATGAGGACAAGAGACTGTGATGGCATCTCACATCCCTCTGCCAGTCCCTGGTTTGGGACTTGATTAACCCAAGTAGGAAAACCTGCTGGGAGGAAGCTCCAGGAGGGAGAAAGGTGTCATAAGGTATGAGGAGATGAAGGTCCTCTCCCTTGGCAGGTTATTCAGAGCATTTTTAAGACAACCCTTTCTGGTAGGCTTGCTCTTAAAATCACACTGCAATTTGGTGCTCAAAAAAAATTGCTGCTTGTGTGAATTCCACCTGAATTCATAGCACACCCAGAAATGATAGGCTAAGTACCCAAATCCAATGGCTTTCTGCACTTACTGGAGGATTGGTGGCCACCATGTCTTTGCTGTGATGCTAAATCCCAAGCTCATCAAAGGTGGGACCTGGTAACTCCATGGAGCACCCAAATGAGTTGCCCCAGGACTGTTGAAGGAGCAGAATCAGCCCATCATCCAGGTTCATACAGAGCCCTGTCATGGGGAAGCCCCTCCCTTCCTTGCTGCTGGGTGAAGCAGGATGCAGGGATGGGGCAGCCTGTGAGTCCAGCCACCTCTCACAGGGGCTGGAGAGGGGTCTGTTTATAGGGCATGCTCACCACAACCCCACAGGGAACCTATGTTGTGTGGGTTTGGCCCCAATCAGGTTTGGGACTGAAGCACCACCGGCACAAACCCATGTCTGGGGTGGGCATGATGCCAGGGGCAGCAGTAACCTGTCTGCTCCCTCCGCGGGGGAGAGTGGGTGAGCAGAGCAGCCTATCCTCATCCATGCTCCTCCACAGGGACATATCATCATCCATGCCTTGCTCCTCTGCAGGGAAACACCCCCAGCCATGACCTGTTTTCTTGCAAAGATACATTCTTATCCGTGCCCTGTTTCCCTGTAGGGATGCGTTCCCACTCCTGGCCCTGATCACCCCTGCTACAGAGCTGGCAGGCTCATCATAGAATCATAGAATGGTTTGGGTTGGAAGAGACCTTAAAAATCATCTAGTTCCAACTCTCCTGCCATAAGCAGGGACACCTTCCACTAGACCAGGTTGCTCAGAGCCCCATCCAACCTGGCCTTGAACATTGCATCCCCAACATCGCTGTGCAACCCGTTCCAGTGCCTCAGCACCCTCATAGCAAAGGATATCTTCCTCATACCCAACCTAAACCCACCCTCTTTCAGTTTAAAGCCACTGCCCCTTGCCCTATCACTACACACCCTTCTAAAACATCCCTCTGGCCTTGTAGCATCCCTCTTGTAGCTCTTGCTTTCATCTTCACAGCATGCATCCCACCCTGACTTTTTACTGCCCCCCTCTCACCCTTCTGCCTCCAACATCTTTTTCCAACTCAACCCTGCCAGAAACAAGCAGAGAAAGCCCAGGGAAATCAGATTCTCATGGGCCACCAGTTCCCCATGTTTCATTGTTAAGTTTTAACATTGAACAGCTGCTAGGAAGGGGATGCCCTTATCTAGGTGTTTGTACAGTGCCTTGCAGTGAGGCCATGTGTGGTGGCCCCAAATCCTCGTCTCAAGCTGTAAATAATTGTATTTGTTGCTGATTATTATGATTATTATTATCTGCACAGCAGCTCGGTGCACTGCTTTTAACATGAAATCATTGTACAAGTTCCCCAAGCCTAAATCTGGTGCACGAGTCAGAGCCCTTTCACTTAGGTGTTAAATAATGCCTTATCCCCATGACAGGGCTTTTTTTAGATGGATAAGCCATGAGTGCCTTATTGTGTTACCCACATGGCTGTGTGTGCTGGCTCTTCTGCCTGCAGGGCCCTGAAGCCTCACTTGACCCTATCTGGGGCTGCACCAGCATCCCTTGTCCCTGTCACCATCTACCACCAACAGGTCCCCAGTGCCATTCTCCAGCAACCATGTGCCAACTCCTGGGCAAAGCCAAGCTGGCAGCAAGGTGTCTGCCTCTGTGCTGGAACAGTATGGGAGCCATGCTGCCCTGTCCTGCCTGCTCTTCCATGGCACTTAAACTAGGAAGGCTCTGGGATGGGGGTCATGGACATCGTGTGTTTGTGCAGCATACAGTACAGATGGATTTTGTTCTGAAGGGTGACTCCAGCCTGTAATGATGATGCTAATATCAAAAGTGTTATAGTAATAGTAACTATAGCAACAGCAGTAGTAGAGGAAGAGATGGAGCAAGAGAAATAAGATTAAGACCAGGAGGAACCTGATCTAGTTGATGTCCCCCATCATTACATGTGGGTTGGACTAGGTGAACTTCAAAGGTCCACTGGAACCCAAACCATTCTATTATCCTATGATAAAAATATAAATAAGAATAGGAATTGGAACAAGAAAATAAGAAAACCAAAAAGAATAGTAATAGGTAAAAGCATAATAAAAAATTCAATTTATCATGGGGAACAAGAAAATTAGGAAGAGAAGAAGAAGAGGAAGAAGAAGGAGAGAAAGAAATTTGCAAGTGGCAAAAGAAAGGTTTGAGTGTGAAGAATTTGATTCTACAGTGAACTACACATTCATGCTAGAGGAAAATTGTCTGTTGACAGTGGCCAGGCCAGTTCAAATATAGGCCTCTCCAGGTAAAAAGCTCCATCTAAGCACAGGTCTTTGAGTTTTTGTGGAAAAAATGGAATTGTGCGATCGTGGGAACTGGGCTGCACTTGAAAACTCTTTATTATATAGCCTCTGGGTTTGAAATCCTCCTTGCATCATAATCCAGTTGAACTCTTCAGACCCAAAACAGCTGTAACAGGCCAGGTTAGAGAGGAATTTCATATACCTCTCAAGAGCAAACATTTCCCAGCACTTGACAGCCTTCACCCAGCACACGTCGGCTTTCTCCTTGGATCTTTCACCAGTGGCAAGATTTTTCCCATGTGAAAAATGTGCTTGAAGTCCTAAGTAAAAGAGACTTTTTTTAAATGCAGGAACTCACACCTGGCTCACTGGAGAGGGGAACACTGTTTTGAGGCCTTCCTCAGGAGCAGCTCTAGAGTTTCGCTGCCCTGGACATTTTTTGGTGGGACATTGCAAGGGCTGCTTGGGCACTGACCAGCACCTGGGAGTCCTTTTGGCAATCTCCTCCTCACCCCACCAGCTCCACATCTCCCCTGTGGGGGACCATCAGGGAAGAACTGTGGAGTCTCTAGCCATCACCAAAGGCATTTGCATGGATTATCCCACTGGCTACTGTATGTGTCAAAGTTTTCCCTTAGCAGACCATTATAGAAAGAGGGATAATTGGAAGGAATACGTATGATCGCGCATTGTCTGTTGGGCAGCATTCCTGGGGTGAGCACTGTAGCCATTCCCCCTTGTGCTGGTGAAACATCTCTGTCAAACCCTTCCAGTCTTTTCTAAACCTTTCCTTACAGACCTGTGAAGCAAATTGTTCTCAGTCATATTGATACTTGTTTGGGCCTCAAGTTAGCAGTGTGCCCCTTAGCTGTAAAGAGAGCCACATGTTTGAGAAAAGGGACTGGGGAGTCAGCCCTGCTGTGGGCAAACCACATTCCTACAGATTTCAAGACATGGGACAGAGATGGTCTATGGACCTGATCTTATCTCCAGAAAGCCAACAGAGCAGAACGATCTGGACAGGCTGGATCGATGGGCCAAAGCCAGCTGTATGAGGTTCAACGAGGCCAAGTGCCGGGTCCTGCACTTGGATCACAACAACCCCAGGCAGTGCTACAGGCTGGGGGAAGAGTGGCTGGAAGCTGCCTGATGGAAAAGGACCTGGGAGAGTTCTGGTCCACAGTGGCTGAACATGAGCCAGCAGTGTGCCCAGGTGGCCAAGAAGGCCAATGGCATCCTGGCCTGTATCAGCAACAGTGTGACCAGCAGGACCAGGGCAGTGATTCTGTCCCTGTACTTGGCACTGGTGAGGCTGCACTTTGAATCCTCTGTTTGGTTTTGGGCCCCTTACTATAAGAAAGATATTGAGGTGCTGGAGCATATCCAGAGAAAGGCAGCAGAGCTGGGGAAGGGTCTGGAGCACCAGTCTTATGAGGAGCAGCAGAAGGAGCTGGGATTGTTTAGTCTGGAGAAAAGGAAGCTTATCATTCGCTACAACAATCTGAAAGAAGGGTGAAGCCAGGTGGGTGTCAGTCTCTTCTCCCAGGTAACAAGTGACAGGATGAGAGGAAATGGACTGAAGTTGCACCTGGGGAGGTTTAGATTGGATATTAGGGAAAATATCTTTACAGAAAGAAGTCCAGTTCAGAAATAACAGTTGTAAAGCACTGGAACAGGCTTCCTAGGGAAGTGGTGGAGTCACCATCACCGGAAGTGTTAAAAAAACACGTGGGTATGACACTTGAGGACATGACACATGTTTAATGGTGAACATGCTGGTGATGCTGGGTTGACAGGTGGGCTCGATGATCTTAAAGCTCTTTTCAAACCTGTGATCTTTAAGGTCCTTTGCCGACCTAAACCATTCTTTGATTCTATGATCATTAGGGTCAGATGTGGGTGTGGACAGGGATTTCTGTCTCGTCATAGAGTTGAGACTGTCAAGCGTGGGAATGGTGTATTTAATGAAGACTTTAATTTCCCATCACACTGCTAGTAATGATGAGATGTGGCTACTCCTGGACACAACCATCTGGTTTCTTTGGTGAACTGTGATTAATCCAACAGGAGGGAAGACTTTTTTGCTTGGCTTTGATAAAAACCAAGGGCATTTGATAAGAACCAAAGGAATTTGTCATAGAAAATATCTTGGATTGAATGCCTCCATGGTATTTCAATTTAAATTAAAAATGAGTTGCTAGCTTGCTGTTAACTTTTTCAGAGAGGGAATTTTGAGAAATTAAGGGAATTAATCAGGGAAATCAACTAACTTAAAACAATCTGGAGTGCAATTCCAGGCAAGAAGAAGAGACCTCTCAGGGGAAAAGCTAAATCCTTAAATGGATGAATTACCACAAAAAAAAAAAGAATATTAGGAATAACTGCAAGCCTGAAATGGACAGAAAAAGGGATTAACCAGCCAAAAGAGGTTTATGGTAAAGTTCAGGCAGTGCAGGGGTAACATGAGAATTGCCAGGTCAAGCTGTGCTAGATCTTCCCAAAGAAATTAAAACAATAACAAAAAGTTCCTGAATCATAAACCAAGAAAGAAACATAGCTTTTGCATGCCCAGGGTGTGGCTAAAGATACTAAATCCCTCCTAAGTACTACATCCCTCAAACGAGGTGGCTGTTTGGTGTCAGGCTTTGGGAAGAATGAAAATGCTGAATCTCTTGCCAAACTGAAGATGGATGGACATCGGAATATGGAAACAACCACATCTAAGGGGGAAAGAAAGCGCAATTTGGAGGAACTGGACCAGCTCCACTCCAGAGTCGGAGAAGAAATGGATATGAAATTGCAAGTCCAGCAGCAAATATTTGAAATTAATCTACAGTGGTTTAGAAGCAGTACCGGAAAATAGTAATTTAAGGAAGGCAAGAAATATGCTCTGGGAAACTGCAGCTCCGCCTGTCTGCAGCAGGCCTGCCAAATGGAATCCTTGCTAGGGAATTCTTCAAGCTTTCCTGAGTAACTGAGTTTTCTAGTCAAAGACAAGGCATTCAGTCACATTTTTCTGGACTTTAGTACCTTTTTTCTACAGTGTCTCATGTGAAATTTTTGCTTAAAATGGAGAAGACAATAGCTGGTGTGAAGAAACTGTGAAATGGGTAGCAAAGGAACTAAGAGAGATACCAATGCTCTGTCTCACTAAGAGTTTACTCAGGCGGCACAGAGATAACTCCTGGTGATCCTCAAAGATCAGTCTTGACCAGTTAGTATTTCTGGCTGTGCCAGTGGCACAAAAAATAATGTGCTGATGAATTTGTGGTAACATAAACACATAAAAGTTTCCACCAAAAAAAAGGATTTATATGTCACTTTGGAGGAACTGAACAAACTTATAGAGCAAAATAATAGAAATGCAATGAAGTTTAACAGGACAAAAAGCCTGAATTTATGGCAATGTCCCCTATAAATATAAATATATTATAATAAATATTATAATATATAAAAATATATTTATATATATCTATATCTTTGTTTCAAATGCTGAAGGGAGATGATGATGCTGAACCACCAACACAGTGGTGTCCTGGAAAATCCAAGTACCCTCACAAGAGTATCAAGCATTTAAGAGCAGCCTCCTGCTTTTGCAGGAGACAGCCTTGAAGAGAGGGGAACATGGCCCATCCATGTTTGACAGAAAAAGAGCCTAAACGTGGGCAGGCTGAGTGAAGTGATGCAGAGCGTGCTAAAAGTAGCAGCTTGGCATTTCCAGCTTGCAGGACAGGGACTGGATTGATGCTCTTGCCTTCTACCAGGGAAGGTTGGAGAGACACTGAACTACCAGACTGCCCTTGGGATGGGTGCCTGGCAGCTGTGGCATCCTTTTCTCTGATATCCCATTTCACAACTCAGCTCACTCCAGAAGGGTTGGAAGTAACCTCCTTCAGGGATGGATCTGTCCCCCTGTGTAGAACTCCTGTGTGTCCCCCAGTTTATTTGGTCATGTATGTGTTACATAGCAGCAACTAAAGCCCAGAGATGCTGAACTAAGTGAAATTTGAGGTTGCAAGGGCTTGAGGGATTCCCGCAGCTACCACCCTGCATCATACTGGATCTCGAGATGTCTGCTGAGCCTCTCGTGCGACTGAGCTGCCCAAGCTGCTGCAATGGCTTGGAGGATGCACCTTGCTTGGACCGTGTGGTGCTCTGTGGAGCCCCAGGCGGTCCTGGTGACAGGAACTGCTTCCCTGCCACTGCTCTCCAACAGAGAACCGTCAGGAGCATCCACTGCTGTAGCCAGCAGGATTTCATTTAAGCATCTCTTCACCTCATTTCTAGTAGGAAGGGTCAGGAGAAACCTCTGGGATTTGCTACTCTTAGAGAAAACACCATGGGAGCACATTTTCTCCCCGTGTTTTCAGCCGTAAATACCCTGTCTCCCTCCTGGGACCATCCTGGTCAGGATGTCCCCAGGGTCTGAAGGGGACCTGTCAGTAAATAACCAAGCATGGATCCAAGGTGGGGGACTGAAATTATGGAAACCGTGGGATGCTTGTGTCCACCCTCTGTGGGTCAACAGGCCCCAGGGCAGTGGAGCAGGAGATGGTGCCTTGAACATTAAGGTGCTTTCCCAGTCTCCTTCCAGAAGGCTCTGGGGGAACTGGGGCAAAATGTCCTGCTAACCAGAAATCCCAGGAAAGCTGCGGATTGATGTAATGACTTCTGAGCCCACCTTGGGAAGCCTGAGCCTGCTGAACATTCGGGAGGAGAGAGAGGGAGCCATGTATGAGTCATAGCCTTCCTCAGCCTCAAAGTGCAAAGTAAATTGCTTAAAGAACAACAGAAAAATGATCAAAAGTGAAAGCTTATGAGGTCAAAGTCCACACCCCAATCACTAGGCACTGTTCCTCAAAAACAACTTCTTCTGAAACAAGTTATTAATTGTTATTTGTCAGCTCACTGTGGCCTAGATGCAGAGCTCACAAGAAGATTCCTCTCCCACCACACACCTGGAGCATTGAGCCATAGGCTCTGACAAGCTCCCTGAAACACAAAACGAAAACTTACAGTATAGTGAAATAACTCTAACAGGGTCACCAAGGAACCCAGGCACCCAAAGCCTTGAGTCACTTCTGCTCAGCTCAGTCCATCTGAAGATACCTTCTGCCAAAAACCTCTGACTTGTGTGTTGCGTAGCAATGGTCGTGAGCTGGTGACAGGGAACCTCCTCAAGCAGCACCATCCCTGGAGACTGGCAGCACATCACACAGCCTGAGCATGGGTGACACGCTGCACTGTCCAACTTCCCTGGACACATATGTATTTTTTCCGGGAAAAGGGACTCCCTAGTGATGCCGTAGGCCTTTTCCCACCACATTCCTGCCAAGAAAAGCAGTTGTTAAATAAAGGAGAGAGAATCAGATTTGCTATGGCCTTGGCCCCACACCACTGTGCCCTGAGGCTTGTGGAAGCACCTGCTGGGTGATGTTGTTTTGGATTGCCACCTATGCATTCCTAACCAAAAACAGTTGCTGCAAGGCCCCCAAAGTTATAAATAATAGTGGTAATAATAGTAATAGCAATAATAATAGTAATAATAATAGTAATAGTAATAATATAAACCATTCTTACATATCCACCAGCAAAGTGATCCATTTGTCACAGGTTGCTTATTTTCAATCAGAAGATCATAGAATCATAGAATCAGCTGGGTTGGAAAAGACCTCTGAGATCATCAAGTTGCTATGGGCAACATGGCAATGCAATATGCTGTGTGGAGAAGAATTGAAAAGGGAGCTGAAATGTGTCATGATATCTAATATTTTCACAGCAGAAATCTCCACTTCCCCACAGCAAAGGGACTTTGCCCTGCGGCACCCTGAAGAGGCTGATCCCTGTCATGCCCAGGGAGCAAGGTGATCAGAGCCAGACCTTGAAATCCATGCTGTCCTCCTGGAGACACAAAATTGGTCCTGACTCCTGCTAGCACACCTACACACATCAGAGCAGCCTGCAAGGCTGGAAACAAGCCCACCACTTCAATGGATTTACTTGCTGTCCTTGAGACTGGCCCAAAGCACCAGTGGAGATCAGCACATCAGCTTGTCTGAGGCTGTGCATAAATCACAAACCTTTCATTTTTCATCCAGAAAGTCATAAAAATAATCCATGCAGAGGAGCTGGAGGGTCCTGGAGAGGTTCCAGGGTTGGGACCCTCCTTTTAACTCTCAGCCACATCACCCTTTGGTGTCCCCCCACTACCACATACCCAGTGCAGCCTGGGGACCTTGTCCCACCAATAGCTCCATGCCAGGATGCAGGAGGTACCTCTGCACCAAATGAGCAGGCACTTACCCAACCACCAGCTGGGTACAAAAGCTAAAACAGCCCCACCTAGGATGTTACATGGATGTTACACCCCCCAAAAAAGTGGTTGAGGATATAAGCTCAGACTCTTGACCTTTAGTTCCCCACAGCACAAAATTTGCCTGTTGGCCCTCCATGGAGCAGTGAGATCCTGCCAGCTCTGCAGGGGAATCTCTGCTGTGGCACCTGGATCACCTCTTCCCCTTCCTTTTTCACTGACTTTGGTGTCTGCAGAGCTGTTTCTCTCACTTATTCTCCCTCTTCTCTTCTTTGGCTGCAATTGCCTCTGCACAATATTTTTTTTTCCTTCTTAAATATATTATCCCAGAGTTGCTACCACTGTTGCTGATGGGCTCAGCCTAGGGCAGCAGCAAGTCTGTCTTGGAGCTGGCTGGCATTGGTTCTGTCAGATGTGTTGGAAGCTTCTAGCAGCTTCTCACAGAAGCCACCCTTGCAGCCTCCCTGCTACCAAAACCTTGCCACAGAAACCCAATATACTCTCCAACACCCACATATGCTTGTAACCCCACCACCTAGGCACCCATCCCCCTTGTCTATGTGCTAGGAAAACCCCAACCCAGTCAGCTAAGGCACAACCCTCACTTTATGGTGGAAATTTCATAAAATAAAAAACCCCTCACCATCAAACTACTGACAATGCCTGTGAGCCCCAGCAGTGCTGTAGAGGAGAGCTGACCTGAGCGCTGAGTTGTGGGGACATGGCTTTACAGAAGAGAGCAACCCTGGGAGCAGGGGCATCCACAGCACCTGCCCCCCTCCTACTTGGCCTTTACCCAGTGTCCCAGTCACACACCTTCACCTGACACAGTCCCCAGGGATGAATGAGGTTCTGCTAAGCTAGGCTGGAAGGATCCATCCATCCCATAGCACTAGTCCAGCCATACCATCCTGGTCAGGAAATATGGTGGGAAGCAGGTGCTGAACATGACCTGGGAGATATATGCTCTAGACACATCTCCCCAAATCCAGGAGCACCAGCACATGTTGGCATTTGACTGAGCTATTAAAATAATCCAATAAAGTGGAGGAGGTGAGGATTGCAGCGGGACCAGTGCAAAGCAACAGGCTGTGGGAGCTGTGGGAGGCCAAGGAATATTGAAGCTTTGGGAGAAGTCAAGACTCCAGCCCACACAGGGGACACCAGGGGAGCAGGAGGAGGAAGATGGAAGAGGAACAGTACTGTGGAACCTTTGGTTAATGGTGGTAAGCCATTATTTAAGCACCTCGTAAGCACGAGAGGGATTTCTTGCTCACTGGCTGACAAGACACTTGTGATGAACTTTCACTGAACATTTTTCAGTGCTCTAAACGCACAAGGTGATTCTGGAAATGCGGTGCCAAAAACAGGAGCGGTGGAGGCTCCTGAAGTCTGAAAAGACTGAACTAAGGTCCTTAAAGTTGGACCCAAAGGCGGAGTACGGCCACTGCTGTGTGGGAGGAAGATTGTGCCTTCGCAATGGGGATGCTGAGCCAGAGCATCCCAGCACAGGGGAGGAGGCCATGGGACGGAGCCTTCTCCTATGGACAAGGAGGGACTGTGGTGTGGGATGGGGTCCGAGGGAGCAGACAGTTGCCTCTGGTAGATGTGGTGGTACTTGGGTGAGAGGCCAGGGCTGCCAGCTCTGAAAATGGCTCTTCATTTCCAATGCCTTGCAGAATATACCATCTAAGGAGTCTTTCTGCTGTGTCTTTTGCAACCGGACTTGCCTCTCTCGTATTGGCCTTTTTAGCCACCAACGCGCTTGCAAGAAAAGTGGGTAGAGCCCTTCCCAAATCTTCGTTCGCGAAGCCTAGCCATGATGATGATGAAATCTTCCTTTCAATTAGCTGGTATGAGGTGGGATGCTTGGCTCCACAGTGTGATCAAAGGGAAGCAGGGAGAGGAAATTAGTTGGAAAAAGAACATTTCTTTGGCCTGTGGAGGTAAAAGGAAGGTTTAGCGCTGAGCGTGGGTTAATGCAATGGGGCAATGGTTGCCCTGCTTGCTGCCTCTCCAGCCCTCAGCCACCCTTGCATTTGAGTACTTGAACAGGTCAGTCTTATACAAATAACAGCTTTTGAACTTTTCTTTTGGTTTTCCAAAGAAAGAGGGTCCTATTCCTGGAAAAGATACAGAATTAATAGAAGTGACCTTCAAATAAGACATGACTTCTGTGTAAACAGAGATTATTATAAATATTATTAAAATATTAGTTTGTGTTACTGTGAACCATTTTTTTCTCTTTAACAAATGCCAGCCAGCAGTTTCAGCAGAAGCAGTAAGATCACTTCTTTTTGTCTCTGCAGATGGGTTTTCTTTTAGCCTTCTGAATCAGTGAGTTGAAATGCTTTACTTGACTCAATGTTTTATTTTTCCTTGAACTTTTAAAATAGTTGGAGGTATGTGGAAAGAGGGAAGGGTGCTGCCACTTTTGAGTCATTTGCTCAATCATTTAGAAAGGAAAACACAAGCAAAAATACAGTTTAAACAAGGCACAGAAGAATCTGATGTTGCTCTTTGTTGCTAATGAGACCTGTCCCCTGCAAAATAAACACTGGTTGCCAGAGAGGAATCAGAAATGTAGAATGTAAATTGAGCATGGACAAGGAAACATGTAGTTTATATTAAAGGAGATTGCTTTCATTTCTTTCTCTTGGGATCTCTGGCCTTGCCTTGACCCGTCGTGTGGTGTCTCAGCCTGCAATGTGGAAGAGTTCCCTGGTCTGGAACAACAAAGAGGCTGTTGCAAGAGATATCACTGATAGACAAGTGAGGTTGTTTTGTCTTCACTGTTGTCTCCACGTCATCCTGGGGTAGCATTAAGGGATTGCAAAGATGGAGCCGAGTGAGGCCAAGGTTTGGCTTTGGGATCGGTATACTTCAAAGCAAGAAAAAAAAGTTGAGGTCTTTTCATGAGCACTGGGCTCCTTCCATGTGCCTGATATTGAGGAGAAGGGCTTTCACATGGGCTTTCTCTCCCCCAACTCTCTCTTGGTGAGTCCCACTCATTGGTGGAAGCCTTGTGGGGACCAGCTTTTGGCTAATGGACATCCAGTGGGTAGCCCTGGGTGAAAACGCTTGGAGAAGAAATAAGGTGTTGGCATAATAAAGAACAAACACATGGACTTGGAGGAATTCAAACTCCACAGCTCCAAAGTTGTTAAAATGTCATGGAATGAGTTCTCCCAGTGGGTGAGGAGGCAGGGTCTACAGACTGGTTGCAGTGTTCTACCGCTGCTGAAAAGCTTCAGCATACGTCCCCAGGGAATGGTGTTCCCCATAGTACAGGGTGTCCTGGAAAGTGGCTTGACTGGTCTCTCCTCTGGATGCTGAAGTGATGACTCAAAGGTCTTCACTTGCTGAAGTGAAGGTCTCTGGGGTGAGAAGCACCGCTGTACTTCCTCTTCTCCTTCAACATCCCCCTTTTTGGGTGTTGCCTTCAGATCTCCAACCCCATGAGAGCTGCTTAGCTCCCCCAAAAGAAACTCCGTAAAAGAAGCAGAGGGGAGCACACGTGGCATGTCTGAGGGGGGGCTGTCCTCCTTCCTCAGAGATGCAGTATTTGAAACTCTCATTCTGTACCCAAATCACAACTGCTGCCCCTTTTGCTGCCTCCCAGAACAAGTGTAAATAAGTTTTTCAGAGCTGTGAGTGCTTTCCATCACTCTGTATTATCGCCGTACTGGTAGGCAGGGAGAGAGAGTGAAAGCAACCCGTGCCAACTGCAGAGCCACGCCAGCCGACAGCAGCTCACTGTCCAGAGTGCTCCAATGCCTATACACCACTTATCATGAGGTCCAAATGTTTGACCTGACAATCAACAGCACTGCAGTCAAACTATACCCATTTTGCAGCTTTACTGGCACCGAGTAAGCCAGCTGCCATTGGCACCCTCATTTGCTCCTCAGGCAGAGAACACAACCACCAACCACCAGGCCCGTAAGCTCCGCTTGCTGCTCTACCGAATGAAGACATCATGATTCCTTCACAACACAGCCACCACACAGTCCTCGCATTTGAGGGCAATCAAGAAGTTTTATAATTAGCCTGAACCTTTTTTCAGAGATGGGAGGAGAGGATTTCTGTTTCTAGCCCATTTACCTTTCAGGAAAAGCTAGCTCTTGGAACTGGGTTTGAATGCTGCATTAAGGTAAATCTCCAAGTGTGAAGTGTGAAGCCAGCAGTGCTGCCCTACCAAAACCAATGGGTGTCTCAGCAGTTTCCAGAGACTCTACTAGGACCAGACCAACATTGTGTGAATACTCCTATATCTGAGGCATAAGCTTGCATGGTAACACAGCTGCCTTGTCCCACCTGATACTCACTTGTGTGCCAGTGGTGCAGTCACGCTCCTGGGGAACTGCAGATGTCAACCTTTTTGCCTTTCCCAGATCACAATAAAAAGGAAGAGAATGCTTGGGAGCATCTTCATACTTTCTGATTCCCCTGAATATTACTTTAAAAAATCAGCTATATTCTGTCCTAGTGAATGCTGAATATAAAAAACAAAACAACCCAAAAAAACCCCCAGCAAGCCCTGGACTCACTCCCCTGCTGGCAGAAGTTGGCTTAGCTGAAGATCCAGTGCTGGTCCCACCGCATTCTTCACGCCCCCACTCTACTGTCCCCATGTCTCCTCTCTTTCTGCTGCATCAGCAAAGAAAACTTGCAGGGAGTTTTCAACTTGCTGACAAATCTCTTTCCTTAGGAAAAGCAGCTGCTGGGTTAGTCCATAATAATGCTATTCGGCTTCAACCCACTCCTCCTAAGCTCAGCTTGTCACCTCTGATTTGCAGCTGGTACTCTCAGACACAGTTATTAACTGTCCCTGTGGCTGGTGGGGGCAGCTCATCCCACCAGACTCCCTGCACTTGGCAGGACAAGATGTGGCTGACTCTTAGGATGTCCAGGATACTCAAAAAAAGTCTTTGGTTTATTGTTATTTCCACCTAGAAAACACATTTCACCCAAAAAGGAATTCCAAGTATTTAGAAACATCTTGGTCTTGCTCTCCTATTTACTGCATCAAGGACCAAGAATAACTCCACCACAGCCAGTGGTGTAACGCTGGGATAAAACCAGAATCATGCCAGTCACAGGATTAATGTCTCAGAGCACTGGATTTTGAGCATTCTGGGATAGAAATTAGAGCTTCAAAAGCTTCCAGCTCCCTTTCAGATGCCTCTTAACTGACCACAATCACAGACATTGCTCAGCATTTTCTCAAAGACACTGAGTGCTTTGGAAAACCTGTTGACAGGCCCCTGAACTGGTTCTCAAAAGAGCAACAATCTGTGCTGGGACTCTGAAACTCATCTTTTGGGGCAGCTGAAACAAGTGCTGCTGAACTGTTGACAGCAGACAAAGGAGCCCATCTGGTCCCACTTGGTGAGTCCCACCTCTGCAGCTAAGCCACATTGCAGGAATGGGAAGAGCTTCTTTGTGTTACTCTGCTCATCTTTCCTGTTCATCCATCACACTCCCTCCAATCTCCTTATCTGTTTCCTTCACTTAATTTCATCATTTTATTGTTTTTTCTTTAACTTTCTGCATCTGCTAGTTCTGCACTGCATCCACCTTCAGTTGAGTGCAATCCAAGCACCCTCCAGCTCTTCTGTCAAGTCTCTCCTCGCAATCCCTTGTACCAAGGCATTTCATGGCATTTCTCCATTTCCTTGCAACACGCTTGCTCCAGTTCTCAGATTTTATATTCTTGGCAGGGAGTAACATCATGGAAAAAAATGGATGAAATTAGATAACAAACCCACTCCAAACCAACAAATGCTGAAGAGGAGCCAGCCAGGCTGCAGGATTATGGAAAGGAAAGGCTTTATCCATAAATGTTCCCATATGCAATCAGCAGCTGCTAGTAGCTTTCTATTAAAAGGAAGAGTAAAATTAAAAATATGTTTCTGAGACAGATCACTGCTAATTGACCAAAGATGTTGCCTTAGACAATGTGTAATTTTAATAAAATCTTAATGCCAAAGGCACTCTCAGCCTAAATCCAGACACGGTCTTTGTCCTCTGCAGCTATGGATGAGCTAACAGGCATCTCAGCAGACAAAGGCATGTCCCAAGCTCCATCCTCCTGCAGGAGTCTGACCTGGAAAGTGTGAACTTACCCAAGAGACCAACGTTGAGCACTTCTCTCTCTATCCCCTGCCTCAGACCTCCTGCATCTCTGTTGTGACCACCTCATGCTCTAAGGTGGGTCCTTGCCTTGTTCCCCATAGTCCAGCACTGCAGGGGTAAAGGTATGTACACCGACTTCCACGAGGAACAGAGCTGGTAAGAGCTGGGATGCCAGCACCCTGATCTCTGCTCAGGGTTGGGACTAGAAGGCTTTACATGCCTGAGCCACTCCTGTAAATTCACTCAAACTGAAGCAGAGAAAAAACCTGAATCCTGCTTTCGTTCCATCTCAGAGCAGTGCTGAAATCACTGCTTCACTCCTTAGCTTCACGTCTGACCCCACAAATATAACAAGTTCTGCAGCAGAAGTCCATCAAAGGGAATAAAATCCAGGCCACCATCCTAGGTTAGTGGCTGGAAATAGACTCCAAAGTCCTGATTACAATCCCCTGTTCTAACGCCTACATAGCACCATCTTGCTTTTATTCTTTACTGGAACAAATGGCAGAAAGGGGTATTACATAAAGAAGGACTTTAATTTGCTTTTTTTTCTTTTTTAATTATTTGGCTCTGGAATTTCCTAAAATTATTCCTTCTCTCACTGTCTGCATTGAGAGAACATACATTTTTAAAAAAACTGGTGTTTGAAAAGCAAGCATAAATTAAAAGAGGAGGTGGGCATAAAACAGCTATAGATTTCCACATTTCTGAATAATTTCTAAAGCTCTCAGAAAACATGATTTATTGTCATTATCATCAGCCTATCTGTGCCTCCAACTGAAATGAGTTCAGCCCTAAAAGTTTTAAACCGGAAAGAAGTTCCATTGAAGTCTCATCTTCTAAAATAAATAACAATGCTGCACTGCCCTAAACAAGTCTTGCACTAATAAATGTCATGAATCCATGTATTGCTAGCAGGAGTAGGTTTTAATGGGGGAAGTTGGTTTAACAGTCCTTCCAGAGGTGCAAGGGACATTTCACTTCACCAGAAGAAAGAAACCCAACAGGACCCAAACTTCTTCCACTCTCTGTCTGGTGTTGACAACCCCCAGCTGCAGCCTCCAGCTGCAGTACCTCTTCAGAGCAAGGGAGGAGACCAAGATTACCACACACTAAGCTTGAGGGCTGGCAAACAGCACACAGGACTATCAGTCTTTGCAAACTAGGTAGTGAATTAGGCGACAACTGATTTTGTTCAAGATCATAGTTGTCCTCAGAAGGACCATGACATTTTCGTGATGTTGGTCTGCACCAGATGGACAAATTCAGCAAGAACATATGTTTCCATAAATAACAGATTTCCATTGTGATCTTTAAAATGATACCCTAGTACAACTTAGAAGTAATCTTTCCGATCTAGATGATACTGATTTCAACAGAGAGCAATCAGATTTCTCTGTTGAATTTTTCCACCTCCTGTACAGTTCTGCTTCCCTTTACTTCAGAAAGTATTTCTTAGGCTTGGTGGCAAACTGGGATTTGGATTAGGAGACATAATTTGTTTAGATCTAGATGACTCTTTCTTCTCATTAGAGCTGCACTTGCACACACAACTAATTTTGTGCTTGGTTAGTTTTGGGGTTTTGTTGGTTTTTTTTAAAATTATCAAAGCTGCAGTTTCCCACTTGAAATGACAAATTTTGGTAAGATTGGTGATATTAAGCTTCTGCTCCTGAACTGCTGGTCAGATGCTACAAAGGGGAAAGAAAAACATACTGCATAGATATTTTTATCACATCCCTTCGGTATATTCCAACTCTCTGAACTAAAGCAATTTAAAAAACAGACATAGTCACTATTTCATCTTCAATTTTATTTCCCCAGCAGGCACAGTACCATGGTCATTCTTGAATTACATCCCATGATATGCCCACTTATGCCAAGAAAACAAAGTCTGAAACTCATAAAGGCCAACCTGTATTCCCTCAGTCAAAGAAGGGAAGCAGCACAATGGTAAAATGTATCTATGATTGAACATGATGTGTCACTGCCTTCCCAGGGAAGGTGTAGCTGAACTTACACCAAAACACAGACTTTATTTCTCTGGAAAAAGCATCCTAAAATTTTTCACCCAAACAAGCATGACAAAATTAGACAGGAAGTTTTGTTCTTGACTAACAACTAACTAAACTTCATTCCAAAAGTTGACAGGAGATGAAATGAGGACTTGCACGGATGGAAACATTTCTGTGGGCATTTCCTTTCCCTGAATCCATATCCCAGAGCACTAAGAAACAAGAAAGAAATAAAATCAGAGAAGCCCCTACATGTGATTCTGACTTTCCTTAAAAAACTTAAGGCTTCAGGCTCCAGGCTCCAACTAGCCCTGGCTGCAGATATGAATAAACACTTGAATCTGAAGCACCTTCTGAGCATCAGCACATCCCTTCAAGGCTTGAATCCCAGAGAACTTCTTTCAAGTGAAGCGCTTGAAGGCAACTTCGATTTGATGGTTTGACCTTGTGCTCAGATCTCTCCTCCAGCATAAAAGACTTTCAGATATTTGTAGTTGTAGAGAGAAATTTCAGCAGCTCAGTGGGAACTGATAACTGCACAGCTGAAAGGAGACACCAGGTAGGCATCAGCTGGGCTGCCCAGGAGGCACTCAAAGGCAAACAGAGCAAGTACCAGATCACCACTGCTCCGGGATTTTATTTCAGACAAAATACAAGTGAACAGAGGAACTGGAACTCACTAAAAAGGCTCTTTCTTTTTTTTTTTTTTTAATTAAAAAACTCCAAAACTCTTTCCAGGCATTCATAGAGTGCCTACATGGTACCTTTAATAACGTGGAATCCTGAAAAATGTAGGTAATAATTCTGCTGGTTGCAATGTGAAGCCTGTAATATTCAACCATCTACTCGAGGAAGACGAATAAGACCTAAACATTTCAGAACCCTGTATACACACAGCACAATTATTTCCAGCTGTAGGACTATCATTAAGCTTTATTCCTCATACTATTAATCCCTTCAGAATTCTAAAACATATTCCAAGAATAATTTTCAAAGACAAAGCTTTTTAAAAAACCTTAGAAGTTAACTGCTAGTCCCTACGGAAAATAGATCCTGGTTTTCAGTTGCACTGCTACTGCAAAGACAGCCATAAACAACGGGAAAACTGTTAATAAAGCAAGTGGCTTTGTTTCAAGCTGCCAGTTACAGTGAGTCCAGGTGTTGCTTACAAAAACACAGGATTAAACAATCCTGACCATTAGGAACTGCAAAATACTGCCTTCCTTGAAATGCTGAATATTAACCTTCGTTCACTGCATCTCTTGAAACAAGTTGCCTTTGCCAGGTCCACCGTCCTTGTTGAAAGCTATTTGTCATACTGAACAGGGGGTCCTGGAAAAAAAACAAACCTCTGCTGGGAGCGGAGGTGTAGAATATCAGTCTAATTTTTTTTCTAAGAACTCAGTCACACTGCAGCTTTACAAAAACAAATGATCTGCTTTGTTTTTTCTCAGATCAGTACAAGGAACACAGTAGAAAATTAAACGTCCGTATAGTATCCATACTGAAAGCAGGTCCCCAACAAAAAGCACAGCGCGCTTTAGATTTTCCAGGACTGGTGAAGAAAACTCAGTAGTTAATGATGCAAAACCCACCAAGAGATAAGGCTTGAGACTCCTTAATTATCATACTGTGTTGTTGTATTGCTGAGTCTCAGATTGTGGGTCAGCTTACACTGCAGGAGGCTAAAATACAAAAGCTTTGAGGGGGGAGATCAGAGATAGGATCTGCAAATTCTGTGGTGGAGCAGAAGAACAATGCCAACCAAAAACGGCAAACGAAGCTGCAGCCCGGAGCTACACCGTCCCTATGGCTCTTTCACCAGAACCAGGGAGGGAGAGAGAGCTTTTGGGAAAAATGACTGAGCACACCTATGTGTTATACAGAAGTTTAAGAACGGGATATTCCTGCAGGTGTGGAGAAAACTGCCTGCATGCCTGAGGCCTCATCCAACCCCAGCCACCCGACTTCTTTGAAGTATTATTTTCTCCAAGAAAAGTTACGTTACTTCAGGAACACAAACAACGGCATTATGCACTTATGATTTCCGTGAGGGTATTGAAGTGGTGTTTCAACTATGTCTCCCCTCTCCAATAAAACTGTATGCTCACTCGCTCACTTCGGCACAGTGATTATATCTTGGAATACTGCGAGACCGATGTATTTTTTTTTGCTGTTGCCATGACAACTATGCTGTTAGGTCAGACCTAAAGCAGCAGCTGGCTTCTCCAGACCCTGATAAGTACAGCTCTGAACTTCAACACCCCCCCCTTCAAGTATGTTGCCTATATGCTAAGGTTTTAGTAGCTTTAATTTGAAGAGAATTACAAACTACACCCATTTTTTTGCCTCCCAAGAATTGTCTGTATCATGAGGCAGGGAGCAGAAGTAACACAAACACATATTCCTCTGGTAGCTGTGGGAGCTCACATGACCTTAAGCATGCTGAAAATCTCGTTTCCAAGTAAATATGGGTATTAGCTGCTGGCATTAGTACGCTATGCATAGCTTAATGAAAGGGTGGCAAATACAGCTAAAGCTAAGGAAAGCTTTTACAGGATACCAGTCATGCCCAACAAAAATCTAAAACATTGTGCTCTACATTTACTCTCTTAAAAAGAAAATCAAATACATTTTCAAATTAAGAGCTTGAAAATAATACTAAACCACAGTGTCTGTAAGAATGAACTTGACTGAGCATAACACAGGCAAGGAAAAGGGCTAGAATTTTCCATAAGCACATTCAAGTTCTGCCACTGTAACCCCCTAGGCAGAGAGGTAACTACTAGTTTGAAAAACTTATGTTCATATCCAGTGCATCACTTGGCCAAGATTTCAAATGCAACTGAAGATGACAGAAGAGCAGGAAAAAATAAAGTCCTTCACAGTAGAAATTTTTTTTGCAGTCATTCATATTTTATACTGTCCTTTAAAGTGCTAAAATGGACATTTAAGGAATAAAGTGTACTATGGTACGTTGAGATCACTTGTTTGATAAGAACACTTGCAAGTTTCTGTCAGCGCTGTTATTACCACTGAAGGACACACACACACAGACTGAACCTTGTGGCCACGGGGTTGAGGGATTGAGCACTGCAGTGGTTTATTAAGGAGGGAAAAAACCCTACAGTTCCACAGAGCATTCCCCACTCAAGGCTCCCCTTGGCATTACACAGCATTGCTCCAGATGTGCTGAGACAAGAGAGCCCAAAAAGCAGGAAAGCTGCTAAGAACTTGGAGCTATCTTGCCAAATCTTAACTCGCTTGACTGTAGGAAGAAACAAACCCCAAAGATTAAGTTTCTAACTAGCTATTAAGAGGAAGTCTAGTTTGCTAAAGCAAGTATAGCTCTTTTCAGTTCACACTGCTTACCATACTCGGCTCGTCCCCATCCCTGATAATACTGACATTTATCTACATTGTGCAAGTAACACACGAAACACTATCACTACAAATACAGGGCATTTTGGAAAGCAATTTAAACGATCTGCAGTGTTTATTGCAAACCAGCTTCTCTCTTCTACCATTTACAAGGTGGCCAGTAAAAGTAAGCACACGTGAACATAAAAACATTCATGAAACACAAACTGGTTTAATTAAAACTGAAAAGGAAAACACATAATGCAGAAATAAAAACTCCAGATACACAGCAATTATTAATTGTGAAGATGCTGATGATCTTGGAAAATTGTTTGGGAATCCATGACCAAATATTCAGACTTAAATTCTGAGGGAAAGGGAGGAAACGACCATGACCTTCCAAGTCCTTCTGCACCACTCTACATAAAACTGTACTACTTGATATATTTTTCCATGAACTTTTTGTGAAATTCTGATCGCAGAGTATCATTCACGAATCTTTTGTCCTTTTTTGTTTCGTCTATCCCCTTGGCACAATTCTTGAAGACAACGTCATCATCCCACCTGAAAACAAAAGTTTTTATCTTCAGTAAGTTTGTATGAAAATTAGGTGCAATTTACAAAAAACATACAAATGGAGTTTGATGCTCCTATTTAAAGAACAACTAGTCATTAGGACTAGACTTTAGTCTTTCAGAAAAGAAGATCTATTTTTCTATTCTAAGGCATCTCCTACATACTCATGAGTTAGAAGCAAGGTGAGTATCAGTAGATTAAAGGTTATCTTTACAGAAATTAATGACAATTTGAACAGAGCAGAAAAAAACCCTTTAATCTGATGGGCCTAATTTTTGATAAACCCAACAGTAACTGGAATACCTGCAAACAAGAACTGTGTTGAGAAAAAGGCTGGTATTTATTAATTTTAATAGGCACAAGACAATCACTACCTGCATCACTATCCCAATCCTACATTACACCGCTTGTGACAAGATCTGAGGAAGGAAACAAAAACTAGTAGCAGTGATAACATTTTCTGACTGAATAGAGAGAGGGAGCAAGGGGATGGGTATCAGAAAACAAACTGCACAGTACCTCCTCTTCACTTTGAAGTTTGCCTGAGGCTGTGCTGGGCCGGTAAGGTTCAGCAGTGGGTTACCACTCAGAATGTTCTCCATCCGAATTCTTTCTTCTTCAGCCTTTTGCTCTTGTTCCTGAGAACCAGAAGAGGATATATTACTTTTCTAGGCCACTTTTCTCTTCTAGTTGGTAGAGATAACCATTATTTAATTGTGAACACTTGCACAGATGGAGCTTTAATTTCTAGCTCAGACTTTTCAGAGTGTTTGGCACTTGCTTATGAGGATAAAAGCAGAGATCCTCTAAAGAGCTTAACTTTGCTAATAAACTGTCAAACTAGAAACACTCATATCTGCTCTACTTAGCTGTGATGCTCCATCAAATGTTCATTTAAATTCTAGCTTTACCATTTACATATTTATTAAAAATTGTATACAGCTTAAAAGACTTTATCCTCATGAGAAAAGAGAGTACATCATACAATATTCACTAGGTAGAAGAAACCTTACAGCATGTTGAAACTTCTCTGTTTTCAGCAGCTGTTCGGGTTTCACAACTAAAACTTCCCTCAGGACCAATTAAAAAGAATATTGAGAATTCCTCGGTGAAACTGAACAAAAGATGTCATAAGACTATTTAACAGTTCCAATATTAAGGAGCAGAAAAATTTCCTTCTCCTTGTATTGTTAAATGAATGTAACTTAAGCCTAAGTGAAGCAATGCACTACAAGCAACACAAAGCAATTTCACTGCCCACGCTTCCAAGCTCTATTAACATATCTAGTGCCTTAAATGTTCACAGACTTCAGAATTGATGTGTAATATTCATTTTATGTCACCGTATTTTTCCACAAGCTTTCACAAATATTGCCAGGAGTGATCTCTGAGGAAAGAATCAGAAGGAAAAAGAAAAATTTAAATTTGGATGACTAACCAGGTCTGAAGACATTCTAGTTAAAAAATGAAGTCTCATTAGCACTGCAGGAGAATCAAACCAGGGCTTTTAAAAATTATATAAACTAAAGGCAAAGAAACCACAAGATTGGTGAGGTTTTTTTCTCCAAATTGCAGAAAATTCACGCCTGAGGACTTTTACGGGATCCCAAAAGAAGAAACAATTTCCTTGAAGCAAGTGTTTATCAGGTTTAAGTGCTAAACTCGATGCTCATGTTAGCCAGAGCTCTCTAGCTTTAAATATTTAATCAATACTAAGTGATTTATTACCATCCACAACTTACAATATTTTTCAATTAAATTGATCGAGTATGTGAAATTCTGGATGGATGCCCCATCCCTAGAAGTGTTAAAGGTCAGGCTGGATGGAGCTGTAAGCAACCTGGTCTAGTGGAAGGTGTCCCTGCCCATGGCAGGGGGGTTGGAACTAGATGATCTTCAAGGTCCCTTACAACTCAAACCATTTCGTGATTCTATGAAATTTTCTTTTAAAATACCTCAACTCTCCTAAGAACACCACGGATTTCACATACTTACGAATACCAGATGATGCAGGATCACTGGTAAAGACTTTACCTTCCAAAATCTACTCAAGTTTTAGTTATGAAAAAACACCCACCATTACGCTGCTTCTCACAAATAAAATGTAGAACCAGCTGCAATTAATTGCCAGTGGGATGACAAAAGCTCCCCAAAAGGGCATATTGCTTAAAACCAGGGCACAGCTTCAGGATAAGTGCTGTAAATAATAATAATGGCCAGTCTTCACGAATGAAGATCTGGGGAAAGGTCTTTTTACCTTTCCAGCCTGCGCAATGGATTTTTTAGGTGAGACACAGCCTGCGCTGAACTGAGCCCACCCTTTAATCCTAAGGTTCATCTGCCGGGGCCAAGCGAGCTTGGACAATGGCAGTGAGGTCCTCAGGACGTAGGTTTGTTTAGAGTGTCCTTCTCATAGATGGATGGCCACACAGGGCTAACGACCTCCATCAGGCCAGGAGACCGGGGACTTGAACCCGTGGTCGCAGCAGTGAAAGTCCTGCACGCTAACCACTAGGCCACCAGGAGACCCCTGGTGGCCTAGTGGTTAGCATGCAGGACTCTCACTGCTGCAACCCGGGTTCGATTCCTCGGTCTCCCGGGTAGATGGAACCCGTTAGCCCTGTGTGGCCATCCATCTATGAGAAGGTCACTCTAAACAAACCTACGTCCTGAGGACCTCACTGCCATTGTCCAAGCTTGCTTGGCCCCGGCAGATGAACCTTAGGATTAAAGGGTGGGCTCAGTTCAGCGCAGGCTGTGTCTCACCTAAAAAAATCCATTGCGCAGGCTGGAAAGGTAAAAAGACCTTTCCCCAAATCTTCGTTCGCGAAGATGGGCCATTATAAGTGCTGTAATGCCCTTATTAAACCACATGCATAGGCAAAACTTGCCTTTGCTGTTGTATCCATGGAGCTTTAACACAAACCACAGCAGTTAAAAGTTATTAACATAAATCAACTAAAGTTTTCATTTTCAAACATAGCTCTAAATCCAACATTTGCATTCCAACTTCAATTATTACCACCACAGTAAATAAGGAAACACAGAGATCAAAAATATTTGATATGGAACAACAATTTCTCCCCATATTTGAAATATAAACTCACATTATACTTTTCTCTGTGGATAAGAGAAAAGAAATGTATGCAGCTTCTCTGCACAGTATGTCAACCTTTGATTTACCATCTTCTTTCCCTGTAACATGGAGGAGCCAACAGCAGTGAAATACAATTTACTGCACTCTGTGTCATGTCTTCCCACCAGAAGTCCAGCAGCCCTCAGACTATTGTACAGCTCATGCATGCAAAGCACTGATTTGAAACCAAGCAAAATCTAGGATACTGGTACGAGCTTTGATCTTCAGGTGTCTACTGGGAGGCGATCACATTCTCTTTAAGACCATTAAGCAAATTTACAACAGGATGCAAGCATGTGAAGTGTTCTCTGTGTTGTCCAAAGCGAGGTGGGCTCTGCATCATTAACTTTAATCTTCAATGCTCCATTAAAAGTGAGACTCTGAAAACACAAGAAGCCTGGGACAAACCTCGAAAGCAAATAAGAAAGTTGCATACCAAAAATTCATACTCAAGAGAAGGTAGCACTAATAAGACCATTGTAAGAAAATAATAGTCCTCTGTTGAAAAATGCTTCTGTGGAAAGAACTTCTTCCAAGTCCTATATATGCAAACAGACACAGCAGTTTTCCATTTCAGAGCTGAACTCCAGGTGAACTCTTCTGAAGGTGGCATGTCGACCACAGCACAATCTTGCCCTCAAACTTCCAAGACAGTAACCTCAGCCGTGACCCAAAGTTACTAAACCTCTGCATCACACATTACTTTATCTGGGGCAGACATTACTATCTTAGACTGGGTTTTTATGATGCATGAAAACGCATCCACACACCACTGACAAATACAGAACTACAATGCTCTCCACACACAGTGGTTTTTTAATGATCAAAGGTCAACTGGAGTCAGCCAGCACCTTTTGGTGGGAATTACAGTTCTTCCCTCCCTTCCCCATTTCAGATTTAATTTCAACAGTTCCTACAAAGCTGATGCTTCCAGCACTCTCTACCCTGCATGAAGAGAAGTGAAAAGCATTCAGTCATTTGAATTGTAAACATTGAGAATCACTAGGGAATTATAAAGCCAATATTAAGAATCATAAAAAATATGCATACAGTACTCCAGTGTTCTTATTACGTAAAGATGCACACTCAAATTTCCTATAATAAGATTTTTAAAAGGCATGTTACACTTCATCCTAACTTCTATCTGCTTGACATAACCCTTGTAATATCTTTCAGGCTCAATTAGCTTGACATAGCTTGCTTTCTGATAACAAAGAAAAGTATTATCAGACTGAAGTGATAAAACGTGGTGATAAAAAAAAAACCCAAAACCGAAATAACACTTTTAAGATGTATTACACTACAGGCAATTGTATAAGACCAAAAGAGGGATTGAGGTCTGGGTTAAGACACTTACAGCTAGATATGGGCCCACAGGCACCTGAGCTCACATCTCCGCAGAGGTCAAGAGGATATAATATGAAGTCAAGATGGGCCTTCTGCTCATACTAAACTACTCACACAGGAGACCAGCGACACTCCAGGCTCTACTGACTGCATCTCCATGGCACCACCGTGGAGGCTGGGATACATAACCTGTACATTGCCCCCAACAACTTGGCCTTTCAGGCTCAACTGAATTCTGTCTAAAGCTGGTTATTGCTAGCAAAATATTGCATTGACTTAAATGAATTACAATTGCAGAGGACTGGAGTGTGGCAAAAACTGTCTTATAATTGAAAGAAGTGGTAGCAGCAATCTTGGGAATTTCATATGATTACATTTTACTTTTGCACCTATTAAATTAATAAAAACAATTATGAACATAACATTAACAGAAACTGTCAGATGTCATTTTATAGTGACAATAATTATAGAAAAAAAATCAGAAAATACAGAAAAAAAAGTTTTCTGTATTTGCAGTATAAGATGTTGCAGAGCCCATGGGCACATTGTGTGACCCTTCACTGCTTCTCAGCTCTGTTCACAAACACGGCTCTGCTGTCTTTTACACCTGCAGAGGCAGAACAACTAAGTACTAACAAACTGCATAAGCTCATCTTTGTCATTAAAAATCAAAAGATTTAGAGTGTGAAAGCAAAGAAGTATTAGGGATAAATAGGTGTTCTTGCAAAGTTTGTAGTCTGGTTGCATTTGGTGGTGGGAAGTGACAAGTTACTGGTTGTTCAGTTGTCAGTCACAGAAAGCTGTAGTTTGCCCAGAAACAAGGAGATCTATCAACAGCAAAAGATCAGTAACCTCCATTTTGAAAATGCTGGAGACCTCTTCTCTAATGACCATGGAATGGGGTGACCATGGAATTGTAGGTGTGTCAGAAAGCCTGTAACCCTGGAGTACCTCAGCCACTGGGGAAACCGGGAGGGACCTGGGTTTCAGGCAAGGGGATAAAAGATGCTGCGACCTCTATCAAGTGGAGAGACCTCACTGAGGATTGTCTAGGGAACTCTCCCTTTTATTTGAATAAAAGTTTTAGTTAGCTCCTCTGTCTCTGGGATATTTTTGAGGTTCATAATGGCAGAAATAGATATATTTTTCAGAACAGAAGGAAGCAGATATGTTGACTAAGGCATCGCCAGTTTTAGTCACTTTACAAAGAAGACTCAGCATGTATGGTAATTTATTTATGGAATTCAGTTATTCAAAGCTCCTCTAGGTTGGATAACATTTCAATATATTTGCTACGATTTTCAGGAAACAGGCTAATTCTAAAGACTGGTCTCAAAGATTTTTTTTGCATTATTTAGCTTCACTAAAATCTCCCAAAGAAGGTATTTGAGAAAAAAAAAAAAAGATAATTTACTAAGTTTTGTATCTTAGAGACATGACGTGGAGAAAATACTAGGTATAATTCACAGCGTTGTAAAGTTGACATTTACACTTAAGCTAAGTGATATATTTTGGCCAGAGATACAAAATCCCTCATTTCCAGCCAAAAGAGGTTTTCATTATGTTTCAAAATTTTCCACATAAATCTTCCACTGCCCACTCCTCCACTGAAAGCTGGGACACTGCAGGTGCTGGAGCATGGGTTGTATCAAATCAAACGGACCAGACATAACCTTCATAGCTGTCTGAGCTTCACACCTCTGAGGCACAATCAAGCACAGCTGTTCACAAAATAAGCGGCTCCTAGTGCCTCTATTGTTCTTGTGTGTGGTGGAACAAAGGCTTATTAAGCTACAGCACTAGCAATACAACAAACCCACAACAGAAGAAAAGCCTAAGGGGGAAAACAATACATCTGTATTTACTCCACCCTTTCTAAAATAATGCCTCTTTGCCTGCCTTTCTGTCCTGCAACACGAGGCGGTTTATAACGCTTTTCCTAGGCCATTTTAGCAAAAAAAACATGCTATGGATTTATTCCCTCACTACAGCCAGCAACGCTGTGCTGTTCAGAGGCAGTGTGCTGCACCAACTCTCTGCAGAGATCCATCAGACATCAGCCACGTTGTAACCACCGTGTTAGGGGCAGAGGCAACAATACACAAACATTGTGGGGTGGGGAATACAACTGGACTGGCAGAGGGAGCCCCATACCCCGAGCAAGCAGATAGACATGCTGCTATGTAAATTAGATCTCACAGCAAGCCTTCGCTGCACGACTGCACTCACCATGCAGCAGCACAGCTGGGGGGAAAAGAGTGGACAGAACTATATTAACCTTAACTAAACAATTATTCCTTATCTTGCTTTAAGATTTAACAGTCCCTGGGCATATTTGTTTCTGACAGCAAAGGAAAGACAAACAGTATTGTTACTATGGTTATTTTTTTTTAGTATAGTCCCTACCCTTAGCACAGAGCAAGATTACTTTTACAGAAAGTGCTGAAATTCCTGAAACTACTCCATTGTATTAAAGTCAGTTACCCTACTTTGTTTTCATAGATGTTGAGTAGCTGAAAGGAAACCTGAAATACCCACATTTCACTGAAGGCCGAAAAAAAAAATAATAATAATTTAAAAAAAAAAATCACATAACCTGATTTGAATGCTAATTTTTGAATGACAGACTTTGACAGCCCTGCCCTTAGCAGCAGGGAACGAAACTCAGTAATGCAGAGATCCACCCCAGTTATTTGATCCTGTGCAAATTACTAACTCTGTGCAACACAGCGATTCAAATAACTGAATGAAACTGCTTCTGCCTCTTTACTGAAATTCTTTCCTATATCACCAATTTGATATTCTAGTTTTAGTCAGACCCTTAAGATTTAAGGGAAAAGGTTAATATTTATCAAGACTCATTTTCTGATGTTTTATTATAATGCCTGTGACATGGCTAAGACACAGGGCAGAGCTAAGATCTACTGTGGCCACTGGTAAAGTAATATATTCAGTTACAGAGAAACATTTGGCGAAATAAAACTGTTACAAAAACATATCAAAAACTTTAAGTCTGCCCTCAACTAAGCAAAAAATGACTGGATGTTCAAACAGCTTTGCTGGAACTACACATGTACATTCAGCTGCTCACTGATTTGAAGTTTGTTTTTAATTATTTCAATTTACCTTTTAGGGAAGCACTTGCAAATTGAAAATCAAGAGCATTGTAAAACTGAATTTAGAACACTGAAATGCTTCCATGAAGCCTATCTGGTTAACACAGATACAGACCCAGCACTTGTACAGCTTTATAAAGACCAAGAATTATTCCACAGAAGAGGCTTTCAAAAGTAGAATTTCCTGGTTAGTTTAGTGTCTACTAGAAACAACCTTAGATTACAATTGTGGATGGTGTGAAAAAAGTCAGGAGGACTCCCATGCTCAGTTTTTAAAAAACATTCATGGTATTTGTTTAATGATTCTACGTAATTCAAGAGAATTTAAGATTTTGAGAAGTTAACAAGCTTTGAAAGGAATTGCTTATTTGGCTGGCAAACTATTACAACCTCTTACAACTAACATTGTCAAAATTAGATTTAGAGGATTTCTACAGAAATTGTTATTACCACATAAGGGCAGTTAACAGAGAACACAATGACCTGAAAAAAGCAGATTCTCATATTTTCTTTTCAACTGCTGTCTCACCAGATATGCATTTTGAAAGGAGCAGTCCTTCTTTCATGGCAATGCAAGTAACGGACACCAAAGTGACGAGTGAAAACAGTTAACAAAAATACAGTTTACTCTAACTGAAGTCTCAGAAATAATTGGACTAGCATTTTAATAAATCAAAATAACTTAAGTATCTGGGGAAAATTACATATCGCACAGGTTTGGGATATATTACTTATTTTACCCACTTAATCTTATTAAGACCCTGAGATGTTCCAAGAAGATGAGAAGAAAAGACAATAATCTGTCCATATAACGAAATTCAAGAATGATCTGCAGAGTGAAGAGAGAACGGGCATTCACTCTGCAGTTTCCCTCTGCTTGGACATTGTTTTACCCACACTGCCTGCTATGGACAACAGCATTTCAGCAGATAAAGCATTCCTGTACAAGGATTAGGATTAGCAGCAAGTACACAATTAAGACTTCACATGAGATGTTATCCTGACGTCAGCTGATTGATTAATACAAGGTTACTGACAAAATTATGTTTAAATTACGGCTTGCAATACATAGCTATATGAAATCCCCCATATCTGAAGGGAAAAGGAATTTTTATATATATATATATATATAAATATATATATTTATATATTTTTTTTTTTAACTATAAAATCCTTTGCCAGTACCACCTTATTTTAATGCCATGGAAAACGAGGCATAATCTAAAGAGACTGTACCACTTAAAGCCAACATACATAAGCAATCTTTCTGAAGGAGACTCTTACTTACCTTTAAAAGACTCTTTCCAAGACTGAGCCCCACCCTGGTTTTTACTTTTTTCATCAACATAGAGTTTCCTACTCTCAAAAAACCCCAATAAAATAAAATTCCAAGAATCTGTAGAGCACCCTCTATTTACTGAAGATGCCAGTTTTAAAGAGAGCCTACCTGCCACCAACTAGTGAAAGGATGAACAGTGTAGGTCTAGACAGTGAGTGTGCAATAGTGGGCACTATTGCAAATAAATAACATACTAATTTTTAGGAAGAAACAAATATTCATTTCACGTAAACATGCGAATATTGAGTATGCACATAGCATTGGACATTATAAACTCTGCTTCTGGGGGAAAGAGAATGTCCATGACGGTAAAACATGATACCAGTTAAGAAAGGAAAATAAAACAAGTGCTATCCTAAATACTTCATGGCTTTTAGCACCCTCTAGTGACAAAATTAGAATTTCATGGAGATTCCTACTTTCCACACATGAAAAGAGAAGCACACACTTGGTTGTCTAAGTTGCAATTTACTACCATTATTTTTCTAATGCAAGTTCTCTGCACTGAAATGTGACAAGTTATGCTGTTTAATCGAGATGTATAATTTCAACCATCAGGCAAAATGAAAAATCCACACAGACCTAAGATTTCATTTTAAGCACTGTGCAAGGACAGCTGAAGTCAAAGTCTTCCCTACACATGTCTACACCTTACTTGCAGTTTTATACATTTCACACAGGAATACATGGAGGAATTGTTGCCAGTGTTTTAAAGTCATTTTCACCATGTTGTTACCGCAAATTTCATTTCTGTGTGATGTGCCTCAAATGCCCAGATAAAGAGACGAGACACGTCTTCAGACATACTTTAATGCATGAGACCACTCACAGGCCAGATGGAGAATCAAGTATCAACAGTCTTCTACAGCAAAATTTCTGCACTGAAGCAGCATGGTACAGCTTTTAGCCTTCCATATGACTTAACTCCAAAATTGCAGAGCTCATTGGTTTTTACAGGCCTTGTTGATTCTAAAGGTACATTTCTATATTTTTAGGCAAGAACAGGCATGCGCTACTTTGCTGCCTACAGCAATTAAAACATTATTCTCTCCTAGCTCTTTCTAGTGTCTGCTAGAAGCTATGCCCTGTTCACTGCCAACTAAGCATTCATGAAAAACACTAAACTATGAATATGTGTGTTAAGCTACAGGAAAGGTCGGGGTAGTTCAGTGGCTTCAAAACATTAAGTTGACAGAGCAGCCTTTGATTAGCCTCCTGTTCAGCATTTAATGTGTTTATTCAGCATGTTCTAAAAAACATCTCAGATTAGTTTATAAAAAGGTGACAGATGGCTTGGTTTTCTGACAGATTTTTTTTGTTTGTTTGCTTTGGGGTTTTTGTTTTGGTTTGGTTTACTCTAAAGGAGAATATACTTATAAAAATGTACAAAACTACTCCAGCTGAAGGAAGCAACATTTTACAAATGCACTAAGATAATTTAAGCCCTATTCAAAAAAATAAAGCACTTGGTAAAAGGAGATGAGGGAATGCTACACGTATCCACTTCTGTTGCACCCCCAAAGACAGAGTGTTTCAGAAGAAAGATTAAATACCTGGACTCTAAACTCTATTGCAATACAATGCTATAGCCAGTACCCAATACAATTCTAAATCCTGATCAGTTTGACAACACAGACTATCCCCAGAAACAGTCCCAGGAAGTCCATTAATCAATCAGGGATTTTGCTAATGCACTCCAACCCAACAATCTCTCTCGCACAAAGGAGCCAAAAGCAAAGGTTTTAATCCCACCACAGGAAAACATCCGTAACTACAGGGACTTCCCTTTCAGGGCAGAAAATGATGTTTCTGTCTGTAGACAGAGATTATAGGGAGGTGTGAAAGCTACATGTGCATTGAGTTTCTCAGTTCTGAAAAGACTGCTGTATTATTGTTCATTTTTGCAGAGACATTTTTCAAATGAATTTGCCTGTGTATAACCACATGGAAATAGTTTCAGTCTTACAGTTAAAACTGGTGCCATAAGAAGCAGCATCAAAAAGCACATCTCTTTATTTCAGAAATAATTTTTTTGTTTGTTTCATAAAAGCTAATTAACAAATTAAATTACACTGGATAGTATGCAGCTCACTAATGCCACTTATACAATTTGGCAGGAGAGCTGTCTTCAGATGACTTGCACATGAAAAGCAAGATTATCTTGACTGACTGCCTCTACAAACTGTAGGAGAAGTGAATAAAATGTTTCTGTGAGTAAAACATTCAGTATCTATATTCTTGACAATTATTAGATAGAAGAACAAATACATCATACTTGAACGGCACTGTGTTTAGCAGCTCTTACTTGCCCTAAGTACTTAAGGCACACCAGTTTTAATGAACACCAGTTTGCAAAAAAAACCAGGTGCTCTTAAACAGGTGAGATTTTACCTTTCGAGCCTGTTCCTCAGCTCGTTCTTTCTTGATTTTTTCCAGTTCAGCCAGAAGAGCTGCAGTGTCATCATCATCGCTGTCTTCCAAGTCCTCATCTTCATCATCTTCCTAATAGCAACAAATAAAGTAAGAATTAGCTCATTCATTTCATTTAATAAAAACAATCCTGATCTGCCCAGCTAAGGCTGTAATTTGCTGATTTCTGAAGTATGTGGGTGCTTGTAGTAGTAGAAAACACAACACAAATGGCTGGTTGCTCTTGTACAGTAAAGTCAAGACAAAAAATATGTTTGTGCTTTCAGGATGACTGCAATTAAAAATGCGGTGTAACTGATAGACCCTAGAGAATGGCCGTCCTCAGACACTCTCTAATCACTGTGACATAAGTCATTACAACATTGTGCCTGAATAATCCGTCCAATACTGCTGGGACTCAGTATCACAGGATTAAAAAACCCTGAGCTTATTGTCAAACCTTTGACCTAGCTCCTAGATGTCAGCATAAGGAAAAGAGCCAAGGGTAAGCATCTTTTGCTCATGTAGACAGTCACTTGCATATATCCCAGCAGTTCTACCTTTGGGGAATTCTAACTAACCCAGTAGTTGACAAAAGTCACCCATTACCCACACTTTAAGTGGTATTTTCAGTTCCCTAGTTTTTGTGTGCTTTCCAAGAACAGCATGGACCAGAATCCTCTGAACCGCTCTGGACTTTTACCACAGTACAGAAACTGTAAAATGAAGACACATTGGAACCTGTCTTAAATCTTTAGCAAACGTAAAACTACATATTCCATTAAGAGCAAATCCTGAAGGCAGGACAATAAAAGGAAAGAAGATAGACAAAAGACACATACATCCGTAAGCGGATCATCTGCATCAAGATTTGCTGCAGGAATCTGGTCTAGCCGAGGCTTCTTAGACACAGAAGATGATGTTGTATGTTCTATGGCAGAAGAGTTAAAAGTAAGTCACTTCATTCAACAGCATCTAACGTCAGAAAGCAAAAATCTTCACAAAATATTTTTCTTGCATTACAGTAAGAGAAAAAGCTTATGCTCACTTTTCCTTCACTTCTCAGTCTTAATGCCCATGCTAATTCCTCCCCTAAGATATCCTCAACAGAAGCGATAACATCCCAAATTACGATTTGGCCTCCAGAATTTTTTTAAGTCATTATTTGAGACAGAAAGAATAGCAGAAGAAATAGCTGTGGAAAAAATATCCTCACTCTATATATCCAACTGGAGGATTCCCATTTAGGACCACCCCAAAGCATTACTGTTGGCTACTTTTGCCCAAACCAAAATTTGAAATTTGAAAGCCATGCAATACTTTTACACCTAAACTTAAAGTGCTTAAAGTCTGCCAAGCTTAGTGCTAAAAATGAGTATTTCTCAAAATGCTCTTTGATTTTAATTATTACTTCCCTGTATCTGAACAGAACTGTGTACTTTCAAAACAGATTTATTGTTACGCTGGTGCTGTGAACACCAGAAGATGAGTCACTCCCCCTTCTCCTTCCTGTCTCGCTTGTCCAAGTACAAGAAAAAGCCCTTTATTAGCTGTACATACTTGTTGCCAATTCATTACAACCACACTATCAGCTGGCCTGCATGATGGCCTAGGCTTTTCTACTGGCTGGCCTAGATTCCTGCTAGCATGAAGCCAGAATGAAAGCCAGCAGACATTCCCTTGCAGGTCAACAGCTCTGAACTATCAGACCAATACCCTAAATTCTACTCCCATGACATGCTGTCTGCAACCTGCAAACTTCTTACAACACTAAGCTTCATGCAAGAGCAGTGTCACACAAAGCCATTGAGATTTTTGTTTCTCTGTTTTTACCTCTGGTTGGTCTGTCTCTGTTCTTCTCTCTTGCAGCGACACGTTCTCTCTCCTCCAGCTCCCTTCTGAAATCACGGTTACGCACCTCTTCAGGAGCATCCTGAGTGGTCTGTCTAAAATAACAAACAAGGGGGAAAGAAAGCCTGAATTTTGACAGTCTGCATCTGGGAGCAATTTTTCCAAGGAGGCCAATAAATCCTGGGGTGAACAGCACTATGGTGACCTTTCTTCACCATTTTCTTCCCCGAAGTTGCTGCTGCAAACCCAGTCTCTGAAGATTACAGACAATACCAAGACTAGAACATCCTTTTCATAAACCTTCATAGATCATGATCACTAAAAAAAAGGTTGGGAGAACAAGCAAAACACGAGCTTTAGTGAAACGTCTTGAAACATGTTTGTCCCTCTTTTATATAACAACACACTGATCAAAAGCAATGAACTATGTATATCTGAGTCATACCAAGTTCCACCTAGAGAGTGCTGAAATTACTGTGGAAATCTTGAAAAGAACTAAGGAATAAAAACAAGCAGCAATTCCTTTCACCTCTCTGTGAACCCAGTGCTGGAAATAAGAGTGCCTGGAAGAAACCCAGACTTGAGCCATTATAAACACATTGTGTGCACAGTCTGTCTTTATGATGAAGTATTTAATTTGCTTTTGTAGTTAAAAACCTGAACTTGGAATTCCTGTTAGAGCTGCAAAATCCCCCCAAACCCTGTGTTATTCAGGCGAACATGAGTGGGACTGAAACACTGAACTTTTCCTGCAATGATGCAGTCCTGGCAATTTAACAAAGACAACTTTGTATTAGGTATTTGGAAGAAAGAATAGAAGACACTTAATGCTCCCTCCATCTCTCCCTCTCACATGAACAGATAGATTTGTTAAAACATACACTGTTTATTCCTGTACATACCTGTCCCTACACGCTTCTTTCAAAGCAACAGACTGGTGTTCCAAATCCTACTTTTGTTTAAAAAACAAAGCACCAGTAAAACACATTTGACAGCACTTTTTGTGCTGTTGATTTTGGTATTCTCCAAAACACTCCAACTCCCTTATGAATATGTATTCTTAAAAACCAAAGGGCCAGGAGGGAAGAGGTGACAGGGTAAACATCTACACAAAAAAGCACAGAAGTAAAACCTTGACAGTAATTTCATGGAAAAGAGCAACATCAGTTAGATAAAACAAACATTTTTAGATTGTCACATTTAATAGAAATTCTATGTATCACATTGACTCCAGATTTTATTTAATCTTTCAGAAAAATAACAAAGATTTTTATGCATTTCAAACAGAGGAAAATATTCCTAAGATCCCATTATCTTTCTCGGTGGCTAAAGCAATTTCCTCTCATAGGACCTGCATGAACCACCTGCAGTGTTTAACATCAGCTCTTCCAATACATACTACTGCCTGAGTGCTATTCCGTGATTTTCCTGCCTCCTTTTAATGCAATTACCAAGTGGTAGGAACATGACGTGGTTTTCCCACTTTTAAGACATGCTCAACTTGGTTTCTCCCATCCCATCTTGCTCTGCAAGTGACAGCACTTTCAGTGGCTTCCTTTCAACTACACTGCCCAAAATGCTCAGTCTCCAACGCTCATATTCTCCTTCTGATGTTTCACATCCACAAGCAGTAACAAATATCACTAAAACTAAAACTCTCCAATCACCTGCACTGCATTTGATCTCCTAGGTCTGCTTTTGAGACTCACTTTTCAGCCCACTTGTTCAGCATTGCTGCACAAGCTCTGGACCCTGCTCACTGTCAAGCACATGAACATCTACCATGAAAATTTCATAACAAAAATATCTTTCCCACCCTGTTTTGCCCTAAGACCCAAAACCCCAATACTGACCTGTATTTGATTTTAGTATGAGAAGGAAGATCTCTGCTGGAATATTGTTTGGATAGCTGGCTTAAATCTCCTTCACCTTTTCCTCTTCCTCCTCTTGCAGGTTCAAACGTTGGCCTTGCTGCTGTCGTCATTTTAACTCCTACACAATCAAGCGATAAACCCAGTTGTTACTAAACGTGTAGTGAAAGACATTCATCAGAAGCTACTTTGCTCCTGAACTGTAAAAGCAGTGACAAGTCCCACCACAGAACACCAGCTATCACTCGGCTCCTGATCCTTGAAATTTAAGGAGCTTTTTATTGAACAGAATTTATCTAGATTTTCAAAATAAAATCTTTGCCAACATGCTTGAAAGACAACACACAGATTCTAACAAGAATATGAAGACACCTTTGTAAAGTAAATAAAACTGCCCAGGAGCTGGTCTCCAATCCTTAAAACAAGCAGCTCAGTCTTGCAACTGAACTTTTTCTCCTCCTGAAAAACTGCAGTCAAAAATGACTGCCTGCAGGGAATGATCCCTTTATTATTCCACAAACCATATCTAGGTACCATCACCAGAAATGCTGGTGGACACATAGCACAGCACACCCAGGATGGTGCCAGTTGTTAAATACTGATGAAGATCACACAATCTCAGCGCTCCAGTCCTGGTCACGGCCCTGCTCCATTCTCCAGTGCAGGCACAACCCCGTTATGAATGCTGGGGCACAGTCCTTTGGGACCCACCCGTGCAGAGCTCCAGCTGGCCAGCAGCACCTTCTGAAGGGCTGGGATCAATGTTTTCCTGGTGGCACAAGGGTGACAGCTTCACCCTTAGTAAACAAAAGGTAAGTAAAAAAGCTTGGACAAATGGAGAAGTTGTAACCAGCTCTCCATGAGAAACTGCAGGAACTCACGTATTGCCAGCATGTCCTAAAAAACAAACTGGCTGATGCCGCAAAATTGCTCCTATCAATTATTCTGTGGCAAAGGAGTGAAAAAGACGCAGCCAGCCTCAGCCATGTAGACACCCTGTCAGCACTCACTGTGTTCAGTGCTGTCGGAGGGGACCCAGAGACCCTGCAACCCCAAACCACTATGCCAGCCAAGAGTTGGAGGAGATTAACTAACACCAGAAAACCCTGCGTGATCAACCGGCACCATGAGGACTGAGGTAACAGCATGAAGGTGTGTCAGGGGAGGTTTGGACTGGATATCAGGAAAAGGTTCTTCACCCAGAGGGTGGTTGGGCACTGGAACAGGCTCCCCAGGGAAGTGGTCACAGCACCAAGCCTGACAGAGTTCAAGAAGTGTTTGGACAAAGCTCTGAGACACACAGTGTGACTCTTGGGGCTGTCCTGTGCAGAGCCAGGAGCTGGACTTTGATGAGGGTGGGTCCCTTCCAACTCAGGTTATTCTATAATTCTGTGATCTTAAATCTATCTGAAACAATTCTTATTCCTGCTTCACCAAGACACACACATCCACTAACCACAGCCTAAAGATATTAAGGACACAGAGACCTGCAGAGAATATAAAGGCACTAGTCCTACCAACCAGAAGGTTGAACATTGAAGGGTAACAAGAGAACCTACTAAAAATATTAAAAAGCAAAGAAAAAACCCATGACATTGCTTTGTATGCTTTTGTGGTATACAAATACTTATGCTCTACTTACATTATTTGCTATTTAGTCACTTTTAACAAGAGCACAAAGCACACAACTTCAGTGTCAAAAGTACAATAGAATGTGTGGCTGAAAGTAACATCCCATCAGGCAGAACACAGTTACTGCCACTGACCCACTGAGCGGGTCACACACTGAAAAAACAAAATTAGCAGAAGGAAAAACCTTCAAAAATAAGTGAGACAGTAAGTAGGCTTGACTTGTTAATCAAGGACAGCTGACACATTTCACTGACGCTTTGCAAGTCGGCTGAAGCTCAGAGAAACATTTTAGCTCTGCCTTGGCACAGACTCTGCCAGACCCATGATCCAAGAAAGTCACTTGGCCTTGTAACTTACCTATGCTAATTATATGTAACACGATGGATCCATGAATTCAGGTGAAGAATGGGATCCAATGTGGCTGCATTAGTTTCATGAAGCATTAACAAACTGTCTGGCAAGTGCCCCTGGTTCGCTTAAGTCACAGAATCACAGAATCAATTAGGTTGGAAATGACCTCTGAGATCATGGAGCCCAAGCCACAACTGATCACCACCTTGCCAACCAGACCATGGCACTAAATGCCATGTTCAGTCTTTCCTTAAACATCTCCAGGGACAGTGACTCCACCACCTCCCTGGGCAGCCCGCTTCAATGTCTACTCACCCTTTCTGTGAAGAAATTCCTCCTAATATCCAACCTCAACCTCCACTGTTGTGGCTTAAGACTGTGTTCTCTCTCGTCCTGTCACTAATTGTCTCGGAGAAGAGACCGACCCCCACCGGGCTATAACCTCCTTTCAGGTGGTTGCAGACAGTGACAAGGTTCCCCCTAAGCCACCTTTAATCCAGGCTAAACATCCCCAGCTCCCTCAGCCGCTCCTCGCAGGACTAAGTCAGTCTGTGTTCACCTTGCCCTAAAAGGACCCAAACCCCACCTGAAACCACTCGGGAACCGTCACACCAACTTCTGAGGTTTCAGAAACGCAGGTCTGAAAAAGCCTCTTTAGTATGGGCCAAGAGAAAGTGACCGGCTCGGCCTGAAGCTGAACTGCCTCGGCCTCGCCGGGCTGCGCCCTCCCGGGGGGCCCGAATCGCAGCGCCGGGCCACAGCCCGTCCCCTCACTGGGAAAGCTCTCCCCCTGCACCTCCTGCCTCACGGCCGCCTTTTCACCCTCAGGGCTCCCCCCGCAGCCTCCCCAGGCCGCCCACCCTCCGCCCTCCCGGGCACTCACAGCGCGGCCTCCTCTGCCCTGCGCACCAGGCCCTACACCGCCGCCATAGGTCCGCCACGCGCCCACAATGCAGCGCGGCGGGAGCGCGGACCATAGAGAGGGGCGGGAGCGCGTCCGCCATGGCGGCTCTGAGCAACTGGGACTAGTGGGAGGTGTCCGTGCCCGTGGCAGGGGGCTGAAACTAGGCCGTCTGTAAGGTCACTTCCAACCTTAACCATTCTTTGATTTTATATTCACTGCTGTCTCTGTAAAGAAGCCAAAGAATGAACGAGCGTCAGTCGGGGATTAAATTTCCCCTCTTAAAATGTAATTCCTTCCTTGTTTTTACCGTTCCCTGGAGATTGCACTTTACTGTCAAACTTCTGCGAATCCACACGAAGGCATGTGAAGTAAAAGGCTCTTTGATGTATCTACAAATTAACACGGAAACATTTTTCCCTAGCGTTCTGCAGCCAACATGCAATTTAGAAGAGAGCCCACAAGAGGTCCCACAGATATTGCCATCCAGGGAGCTGCTATGCAGCAATGATGGAAAGTGCACCCTTTGGGGCAGCAAGCCATCAGAGAAAGCACTTGGAAGAAGTGGGCCTTTAGTATAGAAAGAAACCAATTATTTTAAGCAGTTTTTCAAAAATGTTTAGCTTCACTCCGAAGTCGGGTAAATAGTAACAATAACAACTGTGTCATTTCCTAAGAGCTACACCTGTCAGTAACCAAGTATCCACCATCACACTTTCTCATCTGCAAGCCTCAATCTGCACCCCGTGAAATGGGTTTATGATTTCTTCCACTACAGGCAATTTAGACACAAGATCATAGAGAAGTCTGGCTTTGTGAATTTGGTACTGTTGGGCTATAGATCACAGAAGCCTGAAATCAGTGTATCATCCTATGATAGTGGGTGTTATTCCTAGACTACGAATCTGTGGAGGAGCTGTTTCGCTAACTTGACTGTTGTGGTACAGCAGAATGTTGTATTTTTCTCAGTAATATGTCCTGAAGGCAGTGCCTACTGTTCAGTTGTAACAGCTATCTGGAAGAAGGTATCAAGTCTCTATTACAGACCTCAAGAACCAAAGGGACTTCTTGTGCTGTTGTGTTAGAGGAAAAGGCAAACATTCTGTGTGTGCTAAAAACTGGCACAGTCCCTGCTCTGAACAGATTGGAAGATTCTTTAAATAGCAAAGGAATGGCCTAGTGTTTTTGGCCAAAATTGTTCCCCAAGCGGCTTTCCTTCCCCCACCTTGTGTGTATCACTGTGAAGTACAAGTATTTACAGATGTGTTTTATAGTCCAAGGTTTTGTTTCCTTGGAAGACTTGAACACTAAAGATGGATATTGGTGGAGTGGAGGTGCCTGAGACCAGACCCCTGAAAGTCTTGTTGCAGAGGCACCTAACCTTCACAGGCCCACAACTTTTGGGTTTAAAGATCTCTGAACATACAGATTTTTGCCCAATCTTGACCTTGTTTGGACTCAGTTTAGGTCTAAGAAGTTTAGCATCGTGCTTTCTCTGGGGCCTTAGCAGATCTCTTTCCCACTCAGGTGCTCAGGGAGCTTTCATCCAGTAATGATTCTCAGATCATGTCTGCACTCTTCGATGTCGCCATCAGTCTCTCAATCCCTCCAGGGCACATCCTGTAGCTCTTTCCCAAGCAGGGCTGATTCCACATGTGGGGAATAATTGCCCCACCAGGCTGGCCAGCTCCAGGTTGCTTTGCCATTTAGGGATGTTCTCCCTGTGTTTTTGAAGTTGATTAGCCAAGCATAAGGGAAGGGATTAAAGATCCATCAAGAAAAAGAGCATGGATGTAGAAGGGAGCACCACTCAAGTTCAATGGCAAAGGTGACAAGTGTGAATTCCTGTATTGCAGATGATGCATTAAAATGTCATCAGACAGTGTAAACAACCAGACAATAACAAATCCCTTTTCCCATGTCTGCTCTAATCTTTGCTGAGCAATTTGGCTCTAGCAGCCCTTAGAAACGTATTGTGTACTGCATGGAAAACATGAAAAGCAGGAGAAGTCACCGCTTCCCTTGATCATTTCCTCCAGTGATTAATTACCCTCACAGTTTAAAACTGCACCTTATTTTTAATTTCAGTTGGCTGTGTTTCCAACCATAGGTGCCTGTTGTGCCTTTCTGCAGCAATTTTAAAAGCCTGTTTTCTCACCTGACATACTTTGTAATCTAGTCTTGCCACTGCCTTTGGATAAGGTAAGCAGCCTGGGCTCTTCTAGTCTTATGATTGTTTCTTTCCTCCAACCAATTATTTGAGGGCTTTTTCTTGCTCCCTATCCAATTTATGAACAACAAAAATATAAGAACAGTTTCAGCATCTGCTCCATCAACATAAACTAGAGAGATATAACCACTTTTCTCCCCCAGCTTTCTACATGGTTGTTTGTCTGAGAACCACACTGGCATTTTTATCCACACCACTGCCTTGGGTGCTTGAGTCCAGATACATGTCCATGGTGACTCTTGAGTTCTTCTCAGAGTTGTTGTTCTCTGGATTAGAAAACTCCATGTAGTTTTTGAGCTGAGACAAATAAACATATTTGGCTGTGTTAAAGGCTTCTGTCTCAAAAATAAATCCCTTGCTGGTGTCCCTGGCATAGCCTCTTAGTTATGGTCCCAAATTCTTTATGGTACCCGCACGTATTCTCAGTGCAATTTTATAGTTGCCTGTGGATTGTACCAGGAGACTAACATTCTTTGGTTATCCCAGTGCTCTAGGGTGTTGATCTCACCTAAGTGCTGGTCATTCTCTGAGATTATGGCAAGATCCCAAAAGACATTGCGTCCTGAAAGAGAACAAAAACATTTATAAAGATCTCGTGCCTCTTAGGAGCCTTAATAATGTTTTTCTCATCTACTTCTTGACCTGTAGTGTAATGAAGATTGCTTATGTTCCTAATGGACTTTAAAAACTCCCTTTTAGCCTTGCCAGTGTAGAGGGTTTTCCCTATTTCCTGTGTCATTTTCCTATTCTTGAAATCTCCTCGTGTATACTCTTTGCTATCTGGTTCCCCTTTCTTCCATCTGTAACATTACTCTTGTTGATTTTCACGGATTTTTTTTCTGAATCCAGACAGGAATTTATTTGAGGCAATTGTCATTCCTGAGTTTTGTGTCTCTCACTGTAGGCCATCTTCTGCCCACCCTAAAAGTATAGCAGCAGGGTGTGCAATCTCCTCTTTCAAAGCAATGTGGTACTGTGAAGGTGAGCATTTTCCCCAGCAGGGCAGAGGTTCAGCGTCAGAGTGGAAATCTCCCAGCTTGAATTTTCCCCTTGCCTTTCTTCCTGTGAGAGCCTGTCTTTTGCCATCTGAGGCACAGCTTGCATGGGCTGATCAGAAGAAAATCCCTTTTCTGCTTTGGAGAGGCCACATCACCATTTCCTCCCTCAGGACACTGTGTACTTTGAAGGATTGTGCCTCCTGCTGGGTAACAGACATGGAAGGGCACAGGGGATTGTTCAAGAGTGGAAACTTGGTTCGGGAATGATCAGCATCCAAATGGCAGCCTTTAAAGAAGTTTGTGGGAAGTTGCTGTTTCCTTGATTGGAAAAAGAACAGAGGCTGGGCAAGGCTGTGACTCAGTCAGTGAGTCAGCAGGGGTTGCTTTCCGATGAGGCCATCTTTGCTCTTTAGCTCTCCATCACACCTTCCCTGCTGCCATGGGACAGTAAAAACCTTTTACTACTGGTTCTCTTTGCTCATGAAGTCATCCTGACCCTTAACCTCTTCCCTGACGCCTCCCACTTCATTGTCTCTCCAACTTTCTGCTTCTGTGCTCCATCTCATCCCCTGGGCTGCTGTTTGTTTTTGTGCCTTCAGTGCTCCAGTTCTGGGTGGATTGAGCAGCTGTGAACTCCTGCTTTGCAGTAACAGAGAGACATTGTGACCTATTCACCACAGAGGGAAAATCCTAGGAGTCAGCAGTAATTCTCCGCAAAAAAAGACACAGGATGAGGACCTGATCTGGATCCTACCCAAGGCAGTCATGACATTCATCAGATACCACAGACTGTCGTTCCTTTGCCAGACATTAAACGAGCTGGACCAGTGCTGCAGGTCCGACACACTGGTTTTGGATAAGTCTTCTGTTTATTGTGTCTTTCCCCATCTACTTCCCGATGCACACGCCTCTCCGCTGGGATCCCAGTGCTTTTTCAACATGAGATGAGATATCAACCAAAAGGCACTCAGGGACCTGGCGAAGGAGAGTGCTGGAGGAAGGAATGGTGCCCCAAGACACACACAGTTCACGCTTTCTGGACTCACAGCTTTGAATACACGCTCAGCTCCATGGAATCTGTCTTGTTTCTACTGAATTGATTGTTTTTGAGCTTGGGCAAAGCAAATAATTTTAGTCATGCAGTATTTACATCCAGGCAAGCAGCCAGAACATACCTCTGTCTATGGTTGCATCCACTGTTACGCAAAACTGTTCCACTGTTTTATTTATTAGCCAAACATCTCTAATAGCTAAGCTAATTTTATCCTTTCCTTAGTGATGGTGACCCAGTCTGGCTGGGAGGATTCTCAGTAGCGCAGTGCCCAGACTCTGAAAAACTGGCTGTCCATGCACCCCTGTGGCTCTGGCTTTGGCCCTGCTCACTTTCCCTCTGTCTTCTTGGTGTAGATGTGGAACAAGAAACCAGTGAAGTATACCACAAATGAGATTGTCAGTCAGGGTGGAGTGAAGGTGCACCGCTCTCTGTAAGAGCCAGCTACAGCTGTGACTTTTAGCAATAACATCAGGAGCTGGTACCCATATTGCTCTGTAAGATTTTTCTGATTTAGTTCTTTATCAATATTTGTTCAATCAATAGTTTTGTTCCAAAGAGGAGATTAAGTTAGATGTGATCCATCTGGATTTAAAATTTCAGTTACTGAAAGCTTCAAGATGCAGCTAAGTACTTTTCATAAACAGGGTTGTAAGAAATAGAGCAGCCAGTGTGAAAGCACAGAATCTCCTAATTTATCTCAAGTCTCCAAACCAGGAGTACAAGGAAGAGTTTATAAGAAGAGTAAAACAGCTATATGTCATTCTGACCAAGTTAAAACACAATTTAGGTTCCTTTTCAGGAACATCTCAGTAGTGCAGTCCTCAAACTCATTGAACAGAAGGTCAGCCATAGGATCAATTTCCACTACCTCCAAAGATGGCACATGAATGTAACACATTTTCCTACCTAAGAGGATTGCAGCTAGTATCAGCCAGCAGTGAGTTCTGTTAACCACTGTGATAACTTTTAGTTATCCTTTAGTTACTGGACTAGCACAGTGTGCAAAGGGTTTGCTCAGTAGAGAGGCAACTCTGGCGTTGGAAGAGTTTTAACCACTTGCATTGTTTCTTTCAGACGTAGGCAGAAGCGAGCTTACTCTGATTCAGATGGAAACAAAGAACAACAGCTTGGAAAACAACGAACTCTTGACCCAGAAGTGGGATCAACCAGGTTGTTTTCCTTTTAGCTCTTGATTGCAAATTCACAGTATTTTAGCTGCTGGGGCCTCAAGGGAGCCTTTTGCATATGTGGAACTGTGTCAGTGCAAAGGGCTGGCACCCAGGAAACTGCTCTTTTCTTCTTACCACTGTCACTAGCCAGGGGACCTCGACACAATGATCCCCTCTCCTCAAGTCTTTTGCATGTCCCTCTTTATAAAACTAGGAATAATGGACCAAAGGCATTTGCTCTCTGACCTATAGCTGCAACGTCCAATGTAAGAGCAGGCTATGAAATTTGATTTCTTGTATTACAAAGCCTAGAGGGGTTTGATGTGTAATTTTACCATCAGAACCGTCACCTCTATTTGAGGTAGACTAGTAAACTGAGTCCTTCTGTGGAACTCGGACTACCGATAAGGCAGGCTTCTCCTACAAGATCAGTAGCCCTGAATGAACCCTTCATGGATGAGATGAGCCTGGCAGAATTTTTTCCCTTCCTGGGTTTTGACCTCTGTTTTGGGATTTGTGCAGAGGGGCAGGAGGTGCTCAGCTGAAGTTTAAGTGGTTAGTAATGGTTAGGAGTGTCAAAACCTGATTATCAGAGTTGGTTGGTTCAGAGTTTGTGGTGGCCAGTTCCTTCAGCTGAACATGGAGCTTCACAGTGGGTGGAAGCAAAGCCCTACCTGCAGAAGCAGGAGGCCTTCTGAACACAGCATTGCTTGCTCCCCTGAAGACTCAGGGCACATCAAGAAGGTGTGTGTGCTGCAAACACCTCTGCAGACATGTCTCATCTTGGCAAGACCCTGCCTGTTTCTGTATCATCGCTGCTGAGGATTAGTAACTGAAAACAAATTTTACATTCCCCTCCCTTTTCCGGTTCTCCTTGGCCAGTTACCTGCCATGAGCATGGTGCAAGCAGCCACATCTCACATCTGTCCCTGCAAAAACATGCACATTGAGCAGCTTGATCTCATTGCTCCCATCCATGCTACCTTACTGTGCCCCTAGTAACTTTGTTTTGCCATCCTTGAAGGCAAAATTTTAAACAGGAATAGAGGGAGGAGTCCTGGTCTTGTGCAAGGTGCTGCATCCCAGTAGTAGGGAGTCCCACTCACAGCAGTTCTGTGAGCAGCCGTGGGGGGAAGACTGATAGAGATGGTGCCTGTGGGGGTAGGGCTTGCACAGGAATGTTTGGCGTGTGATGAATGTGCTTTCTGCACTGTTTACATCTCTCTCCCCTTCTAGTTTTCATTGTGCTGGAGCCTGCCTACTCCAACAACTCCAATTCCTGCAGTCTTTACCAGCTATGAGCTCTGTAGTCCATGCTTGGTAGGCCTCAAAGCACTTCCCATCAGGTGTCAGGATGTTCAGTTATAAACACGTGGAGTTGTTATACACTGGCTTGTGCTGGAGGGATGTTAGAAGGCTGGGGTGCTCTCAAGGGAGTTCTGGTTCATTTGGTGCTGCACAGAGGTGATGGTCATGACCTGTGCAGGCTTTCAATTTTCTTTACAAAGCAGTGCCAAAACCATATACTGTGTCATAGTGACCATGTAGCTTAAGAGGGTCCCTGTGTAATGTGCTGGCTTCTATGACTACTGTTCTATTGCATCCTGTGGGGATCCTATCCTGAGATCCTGAGTTTTACTGCATGGAAGGAGATCTTGACATGAGACTCTACAGCACTGAAGACTAGTGCACCCTGAATATCACCTGATGAACCATGTGTCTGGGGACTGGCTGCTCCTCAGCCTGGTATATGACAAGTGTTACACAGACACGTTAATACCAACGCCCAAGAAAGTCAAGTCAGCAGTTACACAGCAGATCCCAGCAGGCACTGCAAAACCTGATTCTTCTGAGCTATTCCCAAAATCAGGAGGCTCCCAGGTCTGCTCTTCAGAGGCTTTGGGTTTTGCTCTTGTAATTTAACCTGCAGTTCCAATAGCCACCTCTTTGTTTAGAGCTCTAATTTGAGGCCAGTACTTCCTTCCATCCTACTGTCAGTGTGACTAAAAGCACTGCTGCTTTTTTACTTTAGAGGAAATACCTTGTCCTGGCTGTGGTGCACCAGTGCTATTCTGTGAACTCTAAGGGCAGAATCTGAGCCCTGTACTCATGGCAGTGACAGGATCCTGGGACTGGTGACTGTTTTTCACATCTGACTCTCTCCCCAGGCACTACTGGAAAAGAAGCAATATATGTGGAAAATATGATATTATGTTTATACCTAGCAGCAGTTGCAATATGTATTTCAGTAGGAAGGCCAAGGCCTGAAATGAGAATGGAGAAAGAGGTACTCACTCATCTCACACAGCCAACACACTTTATTTTTTCTTGGGCTAAATTCCTGTGGTGGCAGGAGTACGTTAGGTCCTGCGTGAGGTTTGTCTGACCAGATGTGAACATCCTGGGCTTACTTTAAAGCCAGTGCAGAGACAGAGACACATCTGGAAGATGCTATCTTGTCTTCCCCTGGACATGTAGGATGATGCAAGTCACACCCTTGCAGTGCTTGCCTCTCTGTTGGGATAAGTGGGCTCCATATGGGCATCTCCACTGCCGATCTGAGTGGCATAGAGGACATTGGAGCTGGGAAGCAGCTCACCTGCATCTGTCAGGTCTGGCCAAACCTTTAATGCAGAATATCTTGCTCCTCCTCCCACTCCTTGGTTCCAAAACACAGTGCTGTTACTGGAGACAGTGGTGTTACTGGGTGTGGCTACTATCTTGTCTCTTGATTAAAGGTTCTGGATCCCGTCAGTAGGTTTAGCTTTCACAAGGATTATGCCTTTCTCCTTCCCTCCTCTGAGGTGATGCAAGCCTAACAAGTCTGTACCTCTAATTTTGTTCCCACCCATCAGACTTCTGTCAATGCAGACTGTCAGGAGCTGTCTCACACCTTGTTTTCAGGCAGCATGTAGCACGGCGAGCTCTCAGCATTGACTGAATCACACCATACTTTGGAAAAAATAAAACAAATCACATAATAAAAAATCAGTGTTAATGCCTAGAAAAAAAAGCATGTAAGTGGGTAACTTTCCTGTCCAAAACAGATTTAACGTGTGTAAGAACTGTTGTGGCTCTGACCAATTGACAATCTGCAAAATAAAGGCCATTGCAGTTGAAACATCAACTCTTTTATTGTAGTTGTTATTGTGTTTAAAAGCATCTCCTAATTTAAAGAATAAAAGTATTGGAGCACATCTCTAAATAACTCATTCTGACAGTAAATCATTTGCACTATTGAAAATATTGCCTTATATTGCTAATCTAAGTCTATCCTAATTCTGCTGTCTAGCATGGGATTGTCATTGTGCCTGTTTCAAGCAGCCTGAAGCTTAACAGAGATCTCTTGAGTCTGAAGGCTGTGATAAAGTGCTAAAGGATGTAGCCTTTGGATTGTATTAATGTTAGTCAGTATTTATGCAAAGCATTTTTACTTCATGGTTTACAAGGTCCCTGTCAGGCTCCCAGAGTGCAAGGTTTTGTACAAAACAGAATATGTCCCTGCCCTAATGGTGAGCAGAGAGCAGTATGTTTGGGTGCTTCAATGTTCCCAGTTGCCACCCTCTTTCTCTGGCTGTGCACCATGGACAACGTCCTCCATAATTTTATGTTTTAAATCTCCCCATCTTTTTCTCCTCTGATTTGGCTGTGACACTACTTTGAGGCATCCACTGGCTGCTGTGGGTTGAGGCTGTGAGTCTGGACAGGAGAAAAGGCAGGTGAGGAAGCAGAGGACCCAGATCAGCATCCTCGGCAGTCTGAGGCAGTTAACGGCCTCTCACTGCCCCATCCTTGCTTGTGAGCATCACGGCAGAGGTGAGCAACAAAGCAGCACAGTCAGTGGAAGGCCATTCCTCACCGGCTCCAGTGACACTGTGGGGAAGTTGTGAAGACAAAAGGTAGCAGAGATTGGCATCAAGGCCTGGTTTAAGGTGGGAATCAAAATCCCAACAAAGTTTTTCTAAGATCTTTCTTAAAGAGTTTATTGTTCTTCTGCCCACCCCCTCCTTTAGCCTTTGGATCTCCCAGTTATAATAGGAAAATTGTTTCACTCTTGCTTTTCTCTAGCTCAGCGCTGGGCTCCTTTCCCAGACCAAGTTTTTAAACTAATTTTAAAAAGAGACTGTTTCCCCATGAGACAGTGAGGAGGCAGATATGCTCTCTGACATGCCACATCATGTTTGCTGGCACTGTTGTGCTCCAAGCCAAGTCTTGGTATGTCTGCTGAATAAAATGGTGTCTCTCCAGTGAGAGTGCTTACCCTTGCAGACACTTTCTTTTTCCCTTCCCTCTCAGAAGAAAGGGACAGTCCCATACAGCACTGGAGTCTCTCCCAGAGGTCATGGTAGGAGACAGGAGATCTAGTCTGGAAAAATATTTGGAGTCAAGAATGTTTTGAAAGACTAGAGTAGAGGGGTCAGGCATGTGAGGAGATAGATCTTCTATTTGTAGCAAATCCAGTGTCAGCCGTGTGAACAGAGACAGGGCTGGAGGAGCAGTGTGGGAAAGCAGGCAGACAAGCCTAGCAGCTTCTTAGTGGCTAAAGGGTTTGGATGCTGGCATGCTTTTCAGGTTTGTTTTGCAGGGAGGTATTCTTTTCATTGAGACATTGGTCTTGATGCTTCAGACTCTTGGGGAAGAGGAAGATTGGTCATCCATGTCAGGTCAATGAAAGTGGATGAAAACCTCCTTTCATTCTCCTTTTCCTGTCTTCCTCCTAATACTTTCTCCTTATTTTCTTATCACAGGTGACTTTTCTCAAAATGCCCTCATCTTTTCACTTGACCTATCACAATCTGCCTCCTGTGCTTCCTCACACCTATTTCCTTTTCTTTTCCTCCTTAACCTCTCCTTAGTACCTCAGTTTTTTTCAATTTTTGCCCAATATCCTCCTTTTCCTCCTGGTCAACACCATATTCTAGGTCTTTACCTCTCTTGCCCTTCCCTCTCTCCAGTCTCTTGGTCTTTATTTTCCCCAACACACTTTATCTCTGTTATGCCTTGCAAACTCTGTGTACATACAGTCTGCTGCCTGCCTACAGCCTCTCCTGCCTCCTACACACCCCTGTCTGCCACTGAGAGATCAGCTTCCTCACAAGGGGAAGTGGAGGGGCAGGCACTGATCTCTCCTATGTGGTGACCAGTGACAAGACCCAAAAGAATTGCCTGAAGTTGTGTCAGGAGAGGTTTTAGGTTGGATATCAGGAAAAGGTTCTTCACCCAGAGGGTGGTTGGGCACTGGAACAGGCTCCCCAGGGAAGTGGTCACAGAACCAAGCCCCCCAGATTTCAAGAAACATTTGGACAACGCTCTCCGGCACACGGTGTGACTCTTGGTGTGGTCCTGTGCAGGGCCAAGAATTGGGCTCAATGATCTTTGTGGGTCCCTTCTAACTTAGAATATGCTATGATTCTATGATTGCTTTTCTCACATGTCCCTTTGACCACATCATCTGCCTCTTTGCATCTTCCTCAGGCTCCCAATGCTCCATCACATTAAGCATTGGGTACTTGCCTGCAGTGCTGGTACTGCCTGACTTGTTGTATTCTCACCCCTCAATGGGTTTGGAGGAGGCAGCTCCAGATCCTATGAGCCCTCGCTGCTGCCACCAGCTCACACTGTCACCACCAGCTGACACTGCCCGCTGCCAACCCAAAGAGTATTTTGCCAGAGCCCTTCTGCTCAGATCAACAGCCTTAGGGCTGTTTTGGTTCTGATCTTAATACTCCTTTTGGCATCAGTCCCTATAGGCCTCATTCCCTATCCCTACCTATAGGCATCACTCCCTGTTGTGCCCATAAAAGCACCTGATAGCAGATAAGCTACTGCAGCACTGAGTCATCAAAACCTCTGACCAACTGAGAAGATATTTTCTTCTGCTGCTCAGGTAATTTCAAGTCTGGGATCAGAAAAACATCTAATAGCTAAGGTTTAGCTTCAGTTCTTGATTTCCCAAGAGCCTTTTTACATCCAGGAAAATGAAATTTTGTGTCTGTACTTTCCTTTCTGTCGCCTTTCTGAACATGACTAACTCTTTCTGTCAGGCCTGGGTGACCAGTCATCTGCCTGGACCAAAATCAAGCCCACTTACTACATTTCCTGCTGTTCCCCATCCTGTCCAGCCTGCTTTTGTCTCCCCAGATGATATCACCACACTAAGAGATGCTGACGTATTTCTTTGTCTTGATACTTCCAGAAGTCATCCCTGAGTAGAGGAATTATAGAGTGCAGTCTATTTTTAGCCTTTTACAGGCTCCTTCTCTGACCTTGGGCAGGCAATTCAAGCACTCACTGTCCCATTTCATCACTTGTAATATGGACTACTCCTACATTGTAGAATCACTTGTGGAATGGTAGCACTTGGACTTTTTTGCTTGGAAAACACATTTCAAAAGGAACTTGTGCCCTATTGGCACCCAGGATTTTTTAAATTGTTGGCAACACAGCTGATCACATTTCACTTCATGGGTGGGAAAATGCCATTTCTTGACTCTGAGGAACTGCCCTGTAATCTCCTTTCCATCCCCACTATCCTGAAAACACCAATTTTCCCAGTCACTGAAAGAATACAGCCTTTTACTCAGCAGTAGCCAAGGTATCATAGGCAGCTGTTCACTGGGCAGATGGTTGCTCTGCTGAACATAAACTCAGAGGAGCAGTTTCATTCCTTTTTTTTGCCAGTTCTACAGGTTTGGTCAAAATGTTCAGAGCGGTATGTGATCTGAGGGTCTTCATTCTTCTGCTTCTTTTTAATCTCTTCTGAGAGAGGATCGGTCATGGTGAGGTGATACTGGAGGGTTTTGAATGCCCCATACAATGCCAGGAGAGAGAGAGGTGAATGTCTTTCCCAGGCATCTAAGCAGCATGTGACTGGCAGCAGTAGCGATTACAGTCACCCCAAAAAGAGGAAAAGTGGATTCCCAGCAGCTCCAATATCTGCCACCTCTCTTCTTCCTCTCCCTCTCCCTTGTCCAGGCTTGCAGCTGGAGAGGACAACTAGTACCTTCTTTGGGGCGGTGAATCTGACTTTGCAGCATCCCCCTTGACAGCCCCAGGAACATTTCTGGCTGTGTCAGCCAAAATTCCTGCCGGGGACTGCTGCAATGCAGCACACCACACCCCCGCCGGCACTGAGCCCCAGCCTGGACAGCCGGTGCTGCTCAGCTCCAGCCCTGCACTGCCATAGGCTTCCCTCCTCCTCTTCCCAACGAGCCTGATGATTTCAGGTTGCTTGGCGTTACCTCCCGCGGGCAGTTGGCGTCCGCAGCGTGTGTCAGAGCAGCCTGGCGCACGGTCGGTTTCTCAACGTGCTGCCTGCAGAACGCGCTGGCTTCCCGAAGGGATCGGCTGTGGTTTCATATTTCATTTCCCTCGCACGCTACACCCGAATTCCAGACGCTTTCTGGCTTCGCTGCTGCATGGACTTAGAGCATAGGTCCTTTACCATACCCAGCGGAGGCAGACGGGGCTTCCCTCAGCGCCGGGGAGTGGACCATGAAGACGTCAGTTGTATTTTTGCTTTGCATCTCAGTTTTCCCAGGCTTTTCCCAGGGCAGAGTTGTTAGAGAGGATGAAACTGGGTTTGCTGAGTGTAACGTGTTCTTCCCTGGACAAGCCCCACCCGAAGGATTTACGGAGCCGTTCCATGTGAAAATCTGTCAGCAGTACAACAAAGAGCCACGCTTTGCAACCCTCTACAGTACTAAGGACAAAATCCCCCTTTATTCAGCTTTTAAGTTTACAAAGCCAGCCCAAAGCGAGGAGGAGAACTGGCTGGTTGAACCGCAGGTAAGTCAGCTTTTCCTTTGCTGTAAAGCAAATGTTCCTGGTGAACATTTCCTCTGGGGTGAAGCTGGGCTAGGATTCTGCTAAGGAGGCAGGAACTCTGCTTGTTGAACTTCTGTTGGTATGAATTTAACATGAACGGAACTTATTTTTGTGCTTGGAACTAAGCAAACAAATAGTTCCTTGTCCCAGGTTGCTTATAATGAAAAATGTGAGGCTGCTGCAATGCCAGGGGAGAGGAAAGTCCCCTTTTACACCAGCTGATGTGTCTGTCTTGCCGAGCCAGCTCTCGGGGGCAGGGAGAACTGCCGGTGGGTTAAACATCGCAGTGTCAAGTTGAAGTTTATTCTGTTGCCATTGTGATCGCAGTGTTGATAGGAGTTCTTTAGCTTCACTGAGCTGAGATAAAACATCCATTTGTGGTTCACCAAGTTGATGCTGCAGCTTTTTGGTGTGTCTCTGTGTTGCAGACTGTTGTAGGGAAATGACTTGCTGTGTCCTGGAGCGTGCAGGCTTCAGTCAGGTCAGAAGTATGCAGTAAAAAATGAATTTTGCTAGAACCTCTGTGGTTTTTGTCTCCCCTGACACTTGGCATGTTTAAGCAAGGCCTTCGGGATGTTAAATTTAAAGGAAATCCTTAAAAAATTGCTGATGCCCTAGGAGAGCATGTACTGTTTACCTCTGCTTTTCTTTTTTGCTGTGTTTCAGATTTTTCAGTGGTGATCCTGGGGAATTTTATAGCAAACATCAAGCTACCCCGTCTGTTAAGCTCAGGAAAGATTGTCAGTGTACAAGGGTGCTTTGTTGGGGCAGGAATGGCTGTGTTGGGAGTGCAGCCTTCAGGTGCTGGATGTTGCCAGAATCAAGGCTCACCCGTCTACCAGGAGAGTGTCTGCTGTGCTTATTTTTCCTCATGCTGGGTGATAAGATACTAAGGCCACAGGTAGTGAAGACAGGAGATCCTACACCCCTGTCCTCACCTTGGACTGTCTCCCTGCTCTCTTGGCTGGTTTTTGAGTTGCAGGAGTTTCTACTGGCCTTTTGATTTTCTCTCCTTCCACTTCACAGGCAGCTGTGGGAAGTGCCTGCTTGCCCATTTAAAAAAGAGGGAAGTGTTTTGCATACTCTACCGTTATTGAGTTAAAGAAGGGTGATGAATTTTTAAAGCACAAAGAGGGGACCTAGGTGAGCAAGGATTTTTGGTCAATGCCATGGAGGCAGTAAGGTAAAGCTGCTGAGATGAGATCCTTCCTCACTTGCTTTGGGCACTGACACTTTCTTTAACCTCTAGACCCCATATTTACTCCTCCTCCTTGTGGTCTGACTCTCCAGACCTGCCCAGGCAGGCTCAAAAGCTGTTCCTGCCATGGAGCAGTGGGCAGACCTTCCACAGCAACTTTGTTTCTCCTGCTCCTTGCTCCATCTGGCTTCTCTGCCCTTCCCTACTCCCTCCCTCTTTATCCTTCACCTTGTCTTTGTTCCTACCAGCACTCTGGAGCCCCAAATCTTGTGTATCATGCCACCAAAACCTACTACAGCCTTAGAAAAAATTGGTCTGGTGCTACTTTTAGTTGCTCTGCCTTCTCCAAAGCATCCTCGCAGGTTTATATTCTTAGTTGACACTAGCGGGTCCCCTTCACCCATTGCTGAAATGCAGGTGTCTCAGAGATAGAAGGTAGCAGCTCTGCAGTTCACTGCAGGAACCTCCATCTGAGACAGAAAACTATTAGGAAAAAAGTCTGCAGAAGAAACTGTAAGGGGAAGAAAACTGGACTATGAAAAATTCCTATAACTCGAGAAATAAGTACATACACCCTTCTCAGGCACTACCACAAATGGGATGACAAATTGGGGAAGAGCTTTCATACCCATTATGTATGTTCTATCAAGGCTAGGTCAAATGGCTTCTGAAGGGAATCCTTACCAACACCTACTCTGTAGCATAGTCCAATAAGGTTATATTGTTGATTTCCTGGGCAATTTCCTTGTCAAGACAGCGATAGCTGGCTCAATTTCACGGTGGTATGTGCACGCACATGGAGATGCGGAAACATAGCAAACAGAAAGAAATGGCGATAGAAACACACTCAGCAGTTTGATGAGGGCCTCAGGCTTGTCATATGTTTTTCTTTTGGACAATGATGTAAGTGGTGAGGAAACCGTCTCACTCCCTGCATGCCTACCTCCTCAGGAATGTCTGCCTGAGAAACAAATGCCAAATGTAGCACAGAGGCAGTAATTGGGTGAGAAGTGTGAGGAATGTCAGTGCCACCCACTGCCAACTGGCAGCTGGAAACAGCAAATTAATTCAGCAATTAGTGAAAAATTAGAGAGCAGGAAGGGTAGGCTGATGAGTGGGGTACTGATGGGACTCCCCCGGGCGCAGGTCTGAAAGCCTGCTCTGCCAAAGATTTCCTAGAGGTTGAGAGCAAGTCACTTAGGTGTCTTTTACCTTATATCGTTTTGGTTGTCTGAAAATCTCTGTATTTGATTCTCTCTGTAGCTTAGAGAGACATGGAAAACTCTGGAGTTGATTTTTCCATCCTCGTATATGAGGGGCTGGATGAATCACCTTGTGTTTTCATTTGGTTGGTGACTACCACCAGGCAGATGACCAAGGTGGCATTGTGCAGCTTAGCAACACCTGCTCTGCAGCATAGTCCAATGAGGTTATATTGCTGATTTCCTGGGCAATTTCCTTGCCAAGACAGCGATAGCTGGCTCAATTGCAGCTCTTGCCATCTCTCTTGGTAGAGTCAAGAGAAACAGGTACTTCTAGAGCAATGTCTTTCTGCAGAAACCTTGGCATAAGACGCACTTTGCCTCCTCCCTAAGAAATGAATCCTACACTAAATTTGGATGAAATATTTCCACTGCAATCAAAGGTATAAGCATGCCTGAGTCAGTAGCAAGGGCAGTGGGATGCTGAAGTTCGCTCGGGTGGGGAAGGTGGGAGGTAGCATTATCCTGCCTTGTTAAATGACCAAACACAATGGAAGTTGCCTGCCCTAATAACTGTGTTGCCATACTTTTAATCCCCCTCTGCCTGTGCCCCATTTGTGATACTGCACCCCCCACTTAGTGACACATCAATATTGTTATGTGCTAACATCCATACAGATGTTCAGGTCATAATTTTTTTTAAATCCCCATCCTATAAATGAGATGTTTACCTGTTTGCTTGGATCTTGCCCTGAGCTGTTCCAGGTTATTTGGACAGGTGGCTTCGTGGCTGACTCCATGAATGCAGATATGCTTTGGAGTGACACAAGCCAAAAACTTTTTGAAGCAGTGAGGAAAGGTAGCTTACAATGCAGATTAAATGCAGTGCAGGAGACAGCTTGCCTTTGGGGCTGAGCTGGAGGAGGCATAAAAACCTCAGTTATGCATGAGTTATTACAAACCATAATATGAGTTATTATAAGCATAACTAGATGATGTCAGAGCCTTACACATAAACAGCACACAGCTGCATTTTTATCATGTTCTTTTTTAATTGGACCTAAACAATCCCAATGGTATGTACAAAAGCCTGAAGCTGGACAGGTAACCAGGGACATATTTTCTTGATAGGCACTGCAAGATTTGTATGCAATAGCTCATAAAGAGAGAAAAATTAAGTTTATACCATCTGTTTAGTGTAGGCTGGGAATCTCTGCCAGGAAGCAGAGCTGATCTGTCTTGGGGCTTTGTGTCCTTGTGGTATGGCAGCATTCGCCATGGGAGTGAGATGGGATGAGTGTCTCTGCGAGGGTGTAAAGTTCCAAAGGGTCATAGCACTGAGGGCAGTTCCTGGGCACAGCCTCACACCTGTGCCCTCTCCCCCTCACCTGTACTATGGAATTAAACACAGTAGGTGCATCTCTTGTCCCATGGCACACCATCATCTCATCAGAACAGGGAGAATGGGGGGGTGGGAGTGGGCAGGAGAAGAGAGTGATTTTGTTGAATGCAAAATGTCAGGCCTCATCAGCCAGCTGCAGGTTGTGAGTTTGACATGCCTGAGCAAGAGGAGCAGCATAAGTCAGCAGTAGTGCAGAATAAGTCTTTTTTAAATGGTACATTTTAAAAAAGCTATGACTTGTGCATCAGCACATGGGACTCACTGTGTCCTTCCAGTCCTGAAGCAAGAAGAATCAGATGCTTCAAAATGAAGAGCAAGAAACATCCTTTAGCCGGAAGTGGAGGCAATGCAGCCCTCTGCAATGGCCAGTCTTGGCAGTATGACCAGGCTTGGTGCAGAGGGAGCCCTGTGCCTTGACTGCAGGGGTTTGGCTGATGCAGGAGGCCAGCCAGAGCTGCAGTTCCCAGGCGAGAGTGATGGACAGCTGCTGACACTTGCTGGCCCTGGCCCTTTCACCCTCACTCTCAGCACAGGCTGGCGAACTCTGAGAAGGTAATGTGGATGCAAACTCTGTGTAAGGTTGCAAGGATGTAGTTGGATGTCTGTCCAAGTGCACTGCAGGGTGATCAGGGGACAGGGAATGACTGGGCAGTGATTCAAGGTAGACTATGAGCTGACTGACATAGATGTCTCAGAAGTACATATTAGTGCAGTAAACAGTTTATAGGCCAGGGACAAAGGCAGCAGGTTTAATTGGGCCAGTACAGTGCTGGAAGCTGAGGGCCACAGCCTCTGAAACAGAGACTGCTGGAGGCAGTGACTGCTGGAGATCGTCTGGCACTCCCGAGCTTCTACCAACATGTTCACCCTCTAATTTGGGGATGAAAATGACAATGTGGCACAGCCCTCTGGAGCGGCTACAGGCAGTGTCAATGGGAGTGACTATGGAGGAGATATGGCTGCAGCCACCTGGGGAAGACCGGACACACCCTGACATTTAAGGCTTCTGAGAAAGACCTGAACACACCCTGACATTTAATGCTTCTCCTCCCACTGCTGTAACTGCCTCCCCCCTCCCCTGCCCCCTCCCTTTGTGCATGACTCCAGGACAAATTCCCACTGTAGTAATTGCTACCTCTGGCTCTGCTACACTCCAGACACAAGCAGGTAGCACAGATTCCATCGAGGACCTGTGGCGATGGCACCCTCATCCATGTTATGCCAGGAGCTGTGTGGTTACTAAGGATGAGTTTCAGACTATTAATGACAGGAGGATCAGACTACTAATGATCAGCCCAGCGAGAGCCCTAGGAACTCACTGCTGTGTCTCTTGTTCAAGGGAGGGAAGTTCAGGTCACCTGACATGGTGCCTGTCTTCATTCTGGCTTCTTACACAGTAAGTGATGAGAGGTAAATGCCTTCTCTAGGCATCCTAGGTACCATGGGTTGTTTTTTCCCCCCATGGCTTGGATTTGATAGTTCAGAGGGACTGAATTAAGGTGGCATGGTAGCTTCTTAATGAACTTCATGTACCACCATCATAGGAGGTGAGAACATGGTACTGAATCAAGCCCTCTATTCAAATCTCTTCTAGAAAAAAGCCAAAGTAGGTGGCTGGTGAGATTCTGGAGGCTATTCTGTGGACCAGACTGGAGAGCTGCAAGTATCCTTTGCAGCCTAAACCGATGTGTTTGACAGGGAAGCTAAGTAGAGAATATACTCCTCTCAAGCACTGCAAGAAAAGTAAGGAGGCGGTGCAGGATTTTAATCCAAGGTATGACATGTAGTAGCAGTCATTATGAAAAGTACATTTGAAGGCCCATTTTATACATTGCTTTCTAGAAAGGTGAATTGCATCCAATAACTCTTCTTTCTGTTGTTTCAGATAGATGATCCAGAAAATGACTTGCATGAGATGGTGCATGAAGCTGATATCATTGGCACTGTGACCAACCTTGGTGCAAATCAAGCCCTGACCTCAGACTATGTGGGCTCTGGCTATGAGAGAGGGCTGCTCAATCCCAGCTTGCTTCATGAGGAGGATTTCCAGATGGCCACTTACACACTCACGAATGCCGTCCCTCTAAGCCCGTCTCTGAGCAAAAACTGGCACAGAGACATCAGGAAGGTAGTGGAGCAAGCTCTGATCCCTCACTGCTCCAAGAAGGATCATCTGTATCTCCTTGCGGGTGCAATTCCTTCCAGTGTCCGAGTTAAAGGCAAGGTGTCAGTACCAGACAGCCTGTGGCTGGCAGCCTGCTGTGATGCTCCGGAGGGATGGTCCCTGGGACTAGTGAAAAAGGTTAATGATGAAAACAGCCTGGCGGACCTCACAGTGGGAGAGCTGGAGAAGCAGCTTCTAGCAGAAGTTCACTTGTTCAAGGGCAACTGTGGGAAAGACAAACAAAACCAGGAGAAAAGAGAAGCAGTATTGCAAGCTGTCAGTCAGATCCGCTCTGGGGAGCAAGTAGAAACAACTGACAACCAGGAGACCAAAGACAGTGGCTGGGTGAGAAAAGCGGCTGGCATCATTGCTACCCCTTTCATCAAACTTCTGGAACTCTCCATCTATGTCTTTGTGGAGCTGGTGAAATTTGTGTTTTATTTCCTGTGGCTTGTTGTCAAGCGAGTTTGTGGTACAGTTCTGGATGGACTCTACAGCTTGTGGAGTGGGTTGGTGTCCTACCTAAAAGCCATCAGCATGGTGCTCATAAGCATCCCCTATGATGTGGGGAGGGTCATCGTCAACATCTTCCTGGGCTTTCTGCAAATTGTTCAAGATGTGGTGTCCCTCACCTACAGGATCCTGAGCATCCCAGTGGGGTTTGTCCTTCACCTCGCTGCTTTCCCCTACCACTCCATCTGTGCCATTCCGTCTGTCCTTAAAGACATAGCCACTGGGATTGGGGGCACCTTCTCTCTGGTCATCGATGCCACAGCTGCAGTTCTGCATGGCTTTTATTACCTGGCTGCTCACATAGTCAAACGGTTTGTCCCTAAAGGCTCCTCTGATGACTGATAAGGATGGAAACCAAGGCTGCAAATACATGGAGTGAAGGAGTAGCGGGGCAATGCTTTAAGATACATGGACAAATGCTGTCAATTTTGTTCTGGTATTTATTGTAGTGACATTATGAACTGACTGGGGAATAACAGGGAGGGCAGAGGCCATGTCTCTGGGGGCCGCCACCATTGTAACTCAAATTCTGCCTGTTGTAAACTGTTCGGGTTTTATTGGTGCAGGCAACAAAGTTTCTGTGACTTGAAGGTGTCAAGATGCTTCCTCTGGGAAATGCTCACTAAATGTGGTACGAGGTTATTTCTTTCCGGCTTTGATGACACTGAGACTTACACAGTGGCAGTGAGCTCTGCAGGACCCCATCCCTGCTAAGAAGGTGATGGTGGTCAGAGAAGGATTTTAGTTACAGAGGGTTTTCTGGGACTTGAAGAAAAGAGAAGGAGACAAAAGTGCAAGGACTTGGGGCTGGGAAACAGCAGGGAGCAGGGTGGAATGAGGGCAAGGTCCTGATGTTGATTGCATTACTCATTGCACTGGGGTCCCACTGGTGGAGGGAGTGCAACTGGGTGCATCTCGTGGTCCTCAGGCCTTTCCAGACATCTGAAATGGAGTGGATCTTGCTGCAAGGAAAGACCCACTGCCCAATTTTTTGCATAGTGGGAAAGCATTTTCCCTTAGCCATACCAAAGCCATCTTCCCCCAACCCTTCCTTGCTCTCTTGGTGACCACTGAATGTCTAATCCCTGAAGCTTCAAGATGTGATGTTCTTTGAAGGTCTAAGCCCCTGAATGTCTGAGTGTGGAAGCCCTTGTGCCTGCTCCAAAGCTCAGCGGCATCCAGGAATCGCACTTTTGGCTTCAAATCTGTTGCACCTGCCTTGCCTCCGTTGAGAGCTGACTGCTCCTGAAGCACACGGGGGACTACAGACTGTCAGGTGGGAGGAGAGGCAGGAGGGGGTCCCGGGGTGCAGCGCTTATTTTGCTGTGTAAACACCTGCCAGGTGAGCCCATGCACAAGCAGACATCTTAATGTCGGAGGCAGAACCAACCCTTCTTCTGCACTGCTCATCATCTCTTCTCACTCTTCACCCCTTCTCCCTGACAGCATGAGCCGTGTCCCCCGACATCTGGGATACTGGAGCTGGGGCACACACGGGGGATTTGCAGGGGACCATCAGTGGTTTGCAGCCACATGAGGTGCACAGGGACATTTGCTGCTGCTGGAGGAGGGCACAGGGTCGCTGCCCTTCCCCAGGGCTTCGGATCTCTTGGTGCAGTTGCCTGCAGGAGGGAGGCTCTATGTCTCAGCAGTATTTACTTTTGCTGGACTCCAAGAGGCATTTGGGAGTCCTACATCCCCATCTCTGTCCCTCTCTGTCCCTTCATCCCCATCTCTGTCCCTCTCTTCAGGACCGTGTTGGTGTGGACCTCTGATCTGCCATAGCATCCCATAATGAGTCCCGGGAGTGAGCAAGCAGGTGCTGCCATCCCATAGGGGACCCACTGGTGCTCTGTTGGTAGTGGCCAGTCCTGGGTTGAAGAAAACCCAGTTATTAACACGGCAGCTTTACCTGTGTCATGCTGCCTGCAGCAAGGCTGAGCTGGGGGTGGTTGGATTAAAAGGGAAAAGGAGATTTGCCTAGTTCATGATGGGACAGAGAGTTGCTTCCTTAGCTCAGAGGCTGTGTCCAAGGCAAGCAGATGTGTGTGCGTGCCCCAGATCAGCACACCCTGACCAGGTGGCACCCTGTTCAGCAGTGGTGCAAATGGCAAAGTTGGGGGTGCCAAAAATGGGGATGAAGTGGGAAGGCTGTGGGATCAGTGGTAAAAAAGGATGACTCCTTGTCTCACCCTTCGTGGGGCACAGCTGGTTTATGGAGAGAGGCCATCTGCAATCAGTGCTGGCTTTGTTCAAGAGGAAAGGCAGCTTTTGTATGCCAATATGGCTATAGTGGGTAGAGTCAGCAGTGTTTTACTTCAGGGATTTTGGGTGCAAAGGGCAAGGTCCAGGTCACTGCTCCCAGCAGGCCAACAGCAGCCTGCTAATGCTCTCCAAACCAAACTTTGCATCTGAGTCCACTCAAATATGCCTTTTCTGCTGCCGAGACAGGGGTGGAGCTGGTTTCCCACTCCTTCACGAGACCCTGTCTCAACCCCACCACTTCTCTTGGGCTGCATGGCAACTGTCAAGGCATCCAGGTCAGGTCCCAGGAGATGCCAGAGTGGGGTGACCGGGGCCCCAGCCTGGGGGACCCAGGATCCCCAGCAGCCTCTGAAGGCACGTGTTGTGGCAGTAGCTCTCAAATGCAACCCAAGCACCCAGCTTGGGAGGAGCTGCCCACCACAGCTGCCTGTCTTGTGCCTTCTGTTTGGCCTTGTCTCTGACCCATCTTAGCTGTGAAGTGTTGCTCAGTGGCCAGGGGTGCACTTCTTAGGGTTTCTTCACCCAGAGCAGCTTCCCCACACCTTAACGCAGCAACCACTGCATCCCAGCTCCACCAGCATCTCCAGTGCAGTGCCCAGTCACAGTGATATGGGAGCTCATGTGCTGAGAGACAGCAAAGCTGGGGAACATCAAGAGGTCTGGATTGTTGTATCCCCATCACAGTCACTCCCCAGTCTAGCTAGGGTCAGGCCCCCAGGTCTCTGCTGCATCTATGACTTCTGACTGCAAGTGGACAGTCCCTGAAATCTAAGGCACTGCAGCTCTGTAGGATTTGGGCAGATGTGTAACAGTGTTATTAAAATTGTCTTAACACACTCAGATTTCAAATGCTAAGAACTGTAACTGTCATGGGGCATTTTTCTTCCTGGCTACATGTCTGGGCAGGTGATGGGAAATCTGCCTCAAATGCTGAGCAATTATCACGGAACAAGCAACATCCTGCTACAAAACGCTGTTTGAGATTATTCTTATCTAGGCATGATTTATGGTTCCAGAGCTTTACTCTATCCTTGGAAACATATGGCTTCAACAAAATAAAATTACTTTTCCAAAGTGGGGCTGGTATAACTTTCTGTGGTAGTTGCAAATGAGGTAATGTAATCCAGGGTGCCCTGACTAATCGAGAAAGCATCAGCAGCACAGTTGTTCTTTGTAACAGCTTGACATCTGATATTAATGGCCTTTTTGTGCTTTTAGTGCTTTTAAAACACCTTTCCTCTCTCAAAGCACTCTAAGACTCAATTGATTAAGCTGCAGAATATGTAGGTAAAAGCTGAGGAGTTGCATGCAACAAATTTAGCTCTGCATGTGCCAGGAGAGGGGATGCTTTGATTCTTGTGAGATGTAATGAGATGCAACTGGGGTGCAGCATGATGGCCAGTTTGATACAGAAATCACATCACAGCAGCATGGTTCTTTGCAGCTGACAGAGAGAAGCTCCTCTTGTATGGTGCTGTTCCTTTGACCGGCCTATTATCACAACTTCTTTAGAAGGAGAACAAGTACTCTCTGAAAGTGGCAATTTTCCTCGTCTGACAGTATAGAGATCCTGGGACGAGTAAACCAAATGTTGACACCTACATTTTGCAAATACCTGTCTTTGGGCAGACGAACCCCTGCAGCTGAGTCTGTATCTGTCTCAGGTGTGTAGGAGATGATGAGGCACTGGCACAGGCACAGGTTGCCTGGAGAAGCTGTGCCTGCCCGTCTTTGGAAACAGTCGAGATCAGGTTGGCAGGTTGTGTGGAACTTTCAGCAACACGGTCTAGTGGAAGGTGTCCCTGCCTCAACCAGGTCACCCAAAGCTTTGACACACGGGTCTCTGCACCTCGAGGTGACCCTAGTCTCTGCTGCATCCACCCTGGGACCAGGCATTGATAATGGAAGAGGGACTCAGCAACCCCAGCAGCACAGCCCTGGGCTCAGGCCCTCTGGGTCACACCTCTGCTGCCATTGCATGTTTTGGAGCTCCTCACCTCTGTGTGGAGCTCCATCACAAGATCCGTCCCTCCCTCCGGCTAGGGAGCTGCTCCTGTTCGGCAGGGAATCGAGCCATGCTTGTTCACAGGTTATCTCTCCAGCATAGTCGTGCCAGAAAATGTGAAAGATATTGGAAAATAAATACCAGTGTAACTCGTTTGGCCAGCAGGGATTGTCTGGGAGCACGGAGGGTGAGGTGTGTCCAGGGTGTGCGTGTTAGTGAGGTTGCAATACTGTGGGTTTGGCATGGGACGATTTCTCTTTGCTGCACAGTCTCCTGGGCTGTTGGACTTACTTTGATTTGGGAATGGATTCACTGGGTAACATCTGCCATTGATTTCCACAGAACTGGTGTTTTTAGCCAAGCAGAAATGCCTAAAGACTTTCCAGTGGTGTTAGTGTTACAGCTATTTGGAAAATCTCCAAGGAAAGATATCCTGTCAGAATGGAGTGGTTTATCGAACAGAGTTCTTTTCATGGCAATTTACCATTTTTAGTGGAAAAGACTTTTCAGGTCCAGGCTGGAACAAGCAAGGCCGAGAATCATCCAAGAGCAGCCCAGGGTCTGGATTAGAGATTTGGATGCGGGCATTCAGCACCCACTTCTGCCTAACAGTAGGTTTGGCATGTGAATATGGCTGTCTCCATCTCAGAGGAGTATCCTTCGGCCATGGCCCACCTTAGCATATATGTAATTTCTTCCATTTGTAAGGGCAGAAAAAACCCTGTGTCCTTTCCAAAAATACTGAAATTGTGACAATATTCCTGGGAGGTAGAAGCCATTTTCTACTAAGCCACAAGCAAAATTGTCTGCAAAACTGAAGCAGAGGCTTCAAAATTCTCTGCAGTATCATCTTTATTAATAACTTGATGTTTTAAACTAATTTAACATGGTGAGGAATGGACATCTGGAGCAGATGCCACTGTGTGACTTTTCCAAACCCCCAGTACCTACTGGTAGAAGACAGCTACGGACCAAAGCCAGGAGCTGCAGCAGTTCTCTGCTTGGTCCTGACATCAAAAAGCTGCTGAGATAAGTGGAGGAGCTCCAGAGGGATGGACTCATGGAGACATCACTTTCTGGATTTATGCCACCCAAATGCAGTAATTTAAAATTTCTTCTCTGCAGGGACCAGAGTCCTTCCATTCAGTATAAATATCTCACCAGGCTTTTACCTGGGCACCTCATCTGGATGCCTAAAGCTGGGGCTGATGAATCTTAGCTGGAGTTGGTGGCTGATGGGGTTTGTTCCACCCATGAAGACCTTTGAGATGTCCATGTATGTGGTTCACCCAAATGATGGTACAGGTGGAATGATCTTTCCCACAGTCCTGTGTAAGGCTCCTGGGTCACTAAGTCCTTCCGTACAGGCAGGACTGATACCAGGGTCTGATGCCTCCCGAGTGCTGCTTGAAATGACCCACAGTGCTTGCAGCCACATTTGGGTGGGGGTAGGGATTTGTGTGTGGTCCCACTGAAACAGATGGGATTAAGCCCTGTGTGCACCTCAACCACATGAGTTGGCCTGACCTGTGTGGAATGATTCCAGACCCCAGAGAACTTGGCTCACAGTTTTTTGAGTTCATGGAAATCATGCGCATTTGTGGGGTGGCTGAGTTCATCCTTCACCCTCAGGCATCCGTGGGGTGTAACTGTACACCTTTGCACTGTAGGCAACAGCCTGCACTTGAAAACACCATTGCACTTTTCAAAAATGAGATGAGTATCTGATGTGGAGCAAAGGGGCTGCCCTCTCAAGGATCTGTGAGAGCATGGAGCCCGTGGCTGCAGAAGAGGTTTTAATGGTAACAGTGGGCATCCTGGTGTCAGAGGGGTGCAAATGGTATCTGAGGCTCATCATCCCACCAGTTAAGGAGGATGACAACTCAGATAGAATCATAGAATCATTAAGGTTGAAAGGGACCTGTAAGATCATTGAGTCAAACTGTTAACCCAGCACTGCCAAATGCACCACTAAACCATGTCCCCAAGTGCCACATCCACACGTTTCCTGAACACTTCCCGGGGTAGGTGACTCCACCACTTCTCTGGGCACTCTGTTCCAATTCCTGACCAATTTTTCCTAATCTCTAATCTAAACCTCCCCTGGTGCAATTTGAGGCCATTTCCTCTCATCTTGTCACTTGTTACATGAGAGAAGAGACAGACCCCCACCTTGCTATAACCTCCTTTCAAGTGTCATCAAGGACAAGGGAACAAGTGCTCAGGTTCCAGTGATTAAAGACAGTTCTGTCCCCAGATCCTGTAATGCTTCAAATCATCCTCCCATGGGGGGGATCCTCAAGGGAGATTTAGTGGTGTGGGATCTATCTGGGAACCTGGTACTTGTTTTTTTAATTTCTCTCAGAAGTGTATTCAAAGTCTCATTCTTTCTCCATCTTCCATTCCCAGCTGAGAGTAGATGCAGGTGTTCCTCACAGAGCACATTCCCCCAGTGTACTCTACTGGCACTGCAGGGACTCACGGGGACACAACACTGAGGTTCTGGACCTCTTGTTGTTGTGGGGATTCTGCATTGAGGTCTACTAATTAGAGCTGGTAATGATGCCTCCAGCTGAGCTGCTTCTGTTAATTCTTTTTCCAAAAATTGTGTTTTTCTTGTTTTGTTTTTATTTTTTGGCAGGAAAAAACTAGAAAAGAAAAAGCCTAGGAGTTAGCTGAAATCTAATACTGTGTTCTCAGCTGATTTTTTCAAATCACTGTGCTGTATTGCAGATGTAAGCTGCGGTTTAATCTTCTGTGAGCTGAACACTGCATGCCAACCCTATGGAGAGTCTCCCAGGAGATAATTCAGGGCAGATGTCACCCTCTGGTGGAGTCTCTCCCTCTCTCCATGGGCTGTAGAGGAAGCCAAATGAGACTAGCTAGGCAATTTAGCAAGGCAAATTAAGTGCCTGTATTGAGGCAGCACCATCTCCCCAGCCCATCTCTTGTCCTGGTGCTTTCAGTGCATCATGAGAGACACGGCACCACAAGGTCAGCATGGGAAAGGGGGTCTGGGCTGAAGCTAAACCCTTCTTGGTGGGGTCACATGCAGCGGTAACTACTGGGGAACTCCTTCCTAGGCAAGTCAAAACTGAATGTCACAGGTCAGGACTGCCAAAATGCTTCCATTTTTGATGAAATCACATATTTTGTTGTATTTTCTGTATCCAGTTTTTGGCAACATTTTATTGGCTAGATATGTTGATACTCTGAACACCAGTTCCAGACAGGAGGAGGAGGAGAACTTCCCTTCTGCAAAAGCACTTTCCTGCAGGTCAGAAATGTTCCAGTTTTGCTCTAAGGGTCTGAAGAAAGCCCAGTGACAAAAAACACATGCAGAGGACACAGGGGGTAGGTTTTAATTTAGAAGGAAATACAAATCCAGTGATTATGTTCTTTTATATATTGAAAAGAGTACAAAAATCAATGATATTTAAATGAACTTATTAGCATGATGAGTGATGTCACTTATAACCTCTATAATTCTAGCTCAGGTTTGTAAAGCCTCTGCTCTGCTGGCCAGGTGCCTTACCAGATTGCTCCATCATGATCCCATTAGAAGTTTTTTGGGGGAGTTTGCATGTTCCCCTTTTGCCTATAATTTGGGCTCATTTAGTGTGTGTGGCTGAAATGAAGTCATGCTGGTGGGTGCACTTCAGTAGCAGTTCATGTACACTCTGGAGAATATACATCCACTGATAGTTTTGTACAGGGGTCCAGGGCTGATCACTATTTCTTCCCAATGCCATGGAGGCACGAGGAGCCTGAGGCAATGATGGGAAGAAGCAAAGGAGACCCCAGCACAAGTGGAAATCCATCCCTACAGATGTGGGCTTACTCGGGCCATGAGTGGGGAGCCGATCTCTGGTTGTGATGGCACACTACTGCTGCTGCCCAGCCTGCTGCTGCTCGTGCCTTCTTGGATCCATCTGGGAGCATGCACGTGGCTGCACTCCCAGCTGATGCTGGTCATGGGGCACACCAGGGTGTCTCCCTATGCTTTGTGAGAAGTGGAGGGACTCGGTGCAGCTTGGGGTCAGCCCAGCCAGGTGTCTCCCCAGGGACGTTCAGCCAATTAACAGCCCATGGCTGCCCACCCTTATCCCAGCCATGGCCCTTTCCCAGATCCCAGGGGCATCCCACAGGGTCACCTATGGGCTGCAGGGAAACTGTCCTGCAGCCACCAGCATGATCACATAAGCATCCCTGTGACATGGTACTTGGTCTGCCAGTGCTCTCTGGTCTCTGGGGTCTCCGGCCTTGGGCTGGTTCCAGGGTGAGCAGTGCGGGTGCAGCAGGCAGTGGGTAGATGGCAGCAGAGCCATGGCAGCCAGGTGGATGGTCAAGGAGAAGTTCTGGGAAATCACCAACACACAGAGATATTCTTTGGCTTTGGATTTCCTGGGGGAACCATATGGAGAGGTGAGGACAGAGTGTGGGGGAATGGGGCTATCCTCTGCCTGTGCTGGGTACCCCCGTCTGAGCACTCACACCACGTGCTGGGGGAAGGTGCAAGGACTAAAATCAGGGCAGGGCTCACTTGAGGAGAGCACCGTCCTGCCCTGCTGCTCACCTGTCCTCTGAGATTTCTAGGAACTAAAGCAGGAATTCCACAGCAGCCCTTGTTTTTGAGGAATACTGAAAGTTTATTATCTTTTTCACAATGGTGCTGGCGCCTGGAGGTGACAGCCACAGCACCTGTAAGGGGACTGAAAGCTCTGCCTGGACCCAAGATGACAGATATTTTCAGTGTTTTGAAATTCCCACTGAAAGTAAATAAATAAGCACTTTATGTGTGTATATATATATATGTGTATATATATATATATACTCTCTCTCTCTATATAAAGAATATGTATTATATATGTAATTATTTTATTGTGATCAGTGCATTTTTCAGGGCAGGATGAAGCTGAACCAGCCAGAGATCCAAGCAGGTAATGGCCATCGGTCACAGCCCTCCTCGGAGCACACACAGTATCTCTGAACTTTAAATAACTAAGGGAGTTATTTCCATTGTGAAGATAGGCCAGCTGAGCATCCTGTAGCTGGAGGATAAGATATACCCAAAACACCCCAGGTCTGCAGCTTGTGTTAACTAGTTTTGTCTCTTTGGAGGGGAGTTGAGCACCTTTCCCAGGACAAACCAACTGGTGATCCCTCAGCTCTAAGTCACCCTTCCCTGGGGGCTGGATGGGGCAGAGGGCAGGACTGGGTGACTTAGGGGCAATTTGGCTGCTAGATAAGCTTGGCACTGTCCTGAGCCAGCACTGTCAGCACACATTTCCTCTCTCCTTCTCATTTCCTTCATGGTTTTATGGATCTCACCCACTGCTGCTCTGGAGTTCACTCTGGGCACCCTAGAAGAGGAATTAAATAACCTCTGTGTTAAATAATACATAGATTAAACCCCACAACAAGGGCATGGAGGGGAAAGACACTTCAAGGACTGGATTTTGTCCCAAAACACAGGATGTTCTGCTCCAGAGAGGTGTTCCCCAGCATGTGGTAAATGATGGCTCCAACAGGAAACAGGTTTTATCCATTTTATTTAACCAATGAAATTCCTACTGATAACAATGAAAGTAATTTCAGCAAGTATAAATGCGATACAGTTTTAAACAAACCCCATTGTTCCGTACCTATAAATAGATTTTTCAAAACCTCATAAAAAGTGCAGATTTATGAATTGCTGTTAAAATGTTAATACATGATTCCTTTGTTTAAAAATGTGTTTTTGTCTCTTAACTCACAAAAAAAAAGTTCCTTCTGCATCTGTTCAGATAAATTCAAGTCGGGTAACTTAAAAACTAACAGAAGTCACACACAAAAAAAAATCCATCCCACTAGGTCAGTCTGTCCTCTGCAGAAAAAAAACAAACCCAACCAGCAACAACAGAAAAAAAAAAAGATAAAAGCTGCTCTGGGAACCCACAGTGAGCTCCTAGCAGCTGCCTCACCTTGCAGGCAAACCTCCTGTGAAAGTATGGAGCCTGTAGCCTGTCTCCAGAGCTCAGGGCAGGTGGCCCGGGAGGCAGGACAGATGATGTGCCACCTGCCTGCAGGATGCTGTAGGGACTGTGGGACCCATAGAGCTACCACGCTTCCCCACTTTGTGATGGTGGGAGGGAGCAGCAGGATCAGAGCTTTGTCCTTAACCCTCCATCCTGAAACACCCGCATGGCTGTGGCAGAAGGAGGCAAGAAGCTGAGAGCTGCTTGGCTGGGTACAGTTTACCCCCTGTCCAGAGGGTCAGAGGTGGGAGATGCAATGAAACACCCCTCCCCGGGCACAGCACTGCCCTGCCCTGCCCTGCCCTGCCCTGGCCTGCCTGTCACACCAGCCAAGGGGGCTCAGACCCACGGCTGCCAACAGAGAGCCAGCACTGCTTCTTTCTCCGACGTGCCAGGCTCTGCAGACAGCAAACCAAGGTCTAATTTTTGCACTCAAGAGAGGCTTTGAATCTTTTCAGCTGCAGAACACCGTGACCACATCTGTGGTCCAGCGGCTTGTCCATCCATCCCTCTCACACCAGCAAGGCTCACGTTCCCCCTAAGCACTGGTGAGCAGACTGTGGGGGGACAGCCAGCGGCAGGCTTACGGGCACAGGGGGCTGAAACACATGCCAGACCCAAGCATTCCCAGTGTTTGGGTCCAAATGTAGTCAAACACAGGGTGGCCATGCAGCTCGGATCGTGCTTTTTGCAGAGAGGGGCTCAGCTCACCCACAGTCCAGAGAGAACAGCTGGCACTCCTCCCTGTATCTACAGTGGTATTTTATCTACAGCAGGGTCTGTTTAGCAAGAGCAGTTTAAAGTGGCTATGTTTATCAAGTTTGCTACTTTATGAATTTAAAAAAAAAAACAAACAAAACAAAAAACAACAACGAAACAAAAAACCAAACCCCAACAACTATAAATACAAAGACTCTCACACACCAGACACTTGCAGCCTGCGTGACTCATAAACTGCATCAATATTCTGTTAAAAAGCTTATTCTACTTAAAACTATACATAGTACAAGAGACCGAAAAGTGGCAGTCGTGTACGGGCACGCTACCTGCCCCAGGGTGGCCCACAGTCAGGTGCTTCCTAAAAAATCAAGGAGTTACAGTAACATGGCACAGGACTGCAAAGCCGATCACAGTTTCTGCTTACACTGCATACGAAGTACCAAGGGGAACACAAAAAAGAACTGGTGTTAATACTGATGGATTAAAGAGTAACTATAAAGATCAAAACAGACGTTCACAGCATGCTACATATATTGCTCACAAACTTTTCTTTTTTTTTTTAAAAAAGGCTAATACAAAACAAGGAGTTGGCAGTCTGATTTTCAGTTATGTCGGATAGAAAGATAAAGCATATACATTCATCGTGTGGCTTTCCAGCAAAAGGAGAAGAGGATAAAACCAAGAGATTTCAAGTTTACAAAATTCCTATTTTTTTAAGCTACAGTTTATATCCAGTTCCGGTCACAGCTGTTGAAAGATCTCTGACTGCATTGCCTTGCAGAGTCCAAGGGCTGTAGCCTAATTATTATTATTTTTTCCCTAAAAGTGGCTGCATTACTCACCACCCTGAGTGGGCTGCTCCTGCAGGCACCTGGGCATGTGGCAGCCGGGTTGGAGGGACGAGGTTTGGGTCTGGTGGCACGACATGAGCATGAAGTGAGGAATGAGAAACAGTTTTGGACAGTGCATGTTCAGACCTGCTGCTGTCGCTGCCCCTCAGACCCCTCAGCTGGAGACACAATGCTTGGTGATTCACCCATTTTGCCTGAAAACTCCCGTCAAATGCCTGATGGGGGCAAGAAAATGCAATTCAACATGGCAAGTTTTTCTTGGGCAGAAGTGACTGGTTCCCTTCCCCTGCTCCACCTGTGGAGTAAGCAAAGGGTCCCAGCTCTTTTCCCAAAGCAGCCCTCTGGACACCTTGGAAGGAGGCATCTTCCACCATCTCCCCTATGCACAGGCATAGAAAAGAACCTCTTGGACACATCAATGAAGTTTCTGCAACTGACCAACACATCAACTCCTCCTGTTCTGGCTGTGTCCTCTCAAGAATGCTTGTGACCTGTACCTCCTGATGCTGATAGCACAGCTTGCTCCCCACAATTAGTACAATAATTGGCATCTTCAGTACCACCTCTAACTGCCGTCAGGAACAAGGGCAGAATTCAGGTTTCTATTTTCCACAAGTCCTGATGATGCTCAGTACCCACAGAAACACCCAACCCTGCTGCTGTCTCCAGCAGCCACTCCACAGCATGCATTTGGATTTTTTCCCATTGGTAAGTGAAAAACCCAAATCCTCTTGTTCCAGAGGCTGGATGCAGCCTGCCAGGCTGCAAGACACCTGAGGGGATGCTGACCCAATGGCCCTGTAAGCCTGCCTGGCACAAGGGGACCTCAAATCCTCCATTAGCGGTCCCTCAGAGAAACCTGCACAGCTGAATAGCTCAAGCATGGGGTGCTTCACCGAAGAAAGTGTTTCCTTAGTGGATCCACTGGATTTTTACTGTAACTCCAGAGATGGGCTCTGATATGCTACTGGCAAATGCTACCTACATATACTGAGTTTTGTCCTTTCAAACCACATATAGAATTTTCCTGTCCAGAAATAACCTAATATGGCGATTAAGTGTTTCTAAACATAAGAAAGAGCCTCTGCACTCAACTCAATCTTGTTTTTTCAAAGTTAAGGCTGGGAGGTTGTCCCTGCATGGTTGCTCAGGGCTGTGAATTGGGAAGACAGGAAGCACTTGATGGAGGACGGGGGTGGTGATAGGTTGGAAAATGACAATTTTTGCCCCTAATGAGTGGCAGAAGGATTAAATGTCTGCAAAACAGACCTGATGTGTGTTGGGGGAGCAGCAGCATGACCACATGACAGGGAATGTGCTCTACGGGATAAATTAACACTGATCAAGATGCTCCTAAAGTTTCCTCATACTACTGTGCTCTGTCCGTCTCCCACACCGGTGATCTATGCAGTAGGTATGAAATGCTAAATTAATTTTCATTTGGAGATAAAAACTTTCACTTACAATTCCTAGATATAGAAAAGCTGGTGGATGCATCTCTTCAGACTGACATAGTGCTGGGGAATATTAGGGACCGTAAATCTGAAGTTCAGATAGTGAAAACTGACATTTTTGTCCAGCTCTTGGAATGATCATTAACAGAAAATTAATTCTTACACCTTTATATTCAGATCTGCTCTGGAAAAGTTCATTTACAATGAATCCACTCCCCTCTTCCTTTATTTTGTGCAACATCACCCCTTAGGGGAGAAGGATCCAAACCTCTAAGGAAAGTAACTGAAAGAACATCACTTGAGATCAAGAAGACTTCAGTATTTCTTTCTAGCCAAAACTTTTTAGCCCAGGCACAAGTTATCCACTTACTACCTCAAATGAATCTTTTCTGCAAGTAGAAGTTAAATAATCCAGCTCTTCTGAAAGGGAGTCCAAATTCTGGAACATGAGCCTGAAATGCATGCCTATGTTCATGGAAAACACACATGTATGAGAAACATTGAGAACCTGTTCTGCAAGAGCAGCAGCTTACAGTTTAACTGCTTTGGGAGAGATTTCTGTAAGCCTACATTAAGTCCCCAAAACAACCCATTTCATTAACAATTGCTGCAAATCACATGGATCTGGTACACATTATTCTTTTAATCTCTATGGAAACTAATTGTATTCTGTTGAATTTAGATGACTAAGTTTCTTTAAAAATCTGACTCAAAAATGCAAGTGGGCACCTGCTAGGATTTTGCTGAGTGCCTGGGTGCTTAAATGTTTACTGAAATTTAGGCAGCTAGCTGCTTTTTCCAAACCCATGAAAATATCTATCAGCATCACTACAAACAAAAATACTTTTGAAGAATTTGGTGCTTTGAACTTCTGCACTCAAGTAACAGAGCAGCAAAATGTTTTCCTTTTTGTTCTGTTCTGATCTGTTTTACATTTATAGAGACCCACATATATAATTGTTTACAATCACTGATTTTCCTGTCCTTAAAGGCTTTTTTAATACATAGGAAGAGCTGATAGTGGCAATTCTTTAACTCTTACAGCTGAAAGTACATCCTTTTCAAGGATCAAGGTGCTGGTCAAAGGAGATGATTGTCCTGCTCTACCCTGCATTGGTGCAGCTTCACTTTGAGTTCTGTGTGCAGTTTGGGGCACCACAATATAAAAAAGACATTAAACTATTAAGAGAGTGTCCAAAGGAGGACAACAAAGGTGGTGAAGGATCCGGACGGGAAGTCATATGAGGAGCGGCTGAGGTCACTTGTCTGTTCAGCCTCAAGGAGATTGAGGGGAGACCTCACCAATCTCTTCAGTCTTGGGACCAATGACCAGTGACAAGACTCGAGGGAATGGCATGAAGCTGTGTCTGGGGAGGTTTAAGTTGGATATCAGGGAAAGGTTTTTCACTCAGAAGGTGGTTGGTCACTGGAACAGGCTCACCAGGGAAGTGGTCGCAGCATCAAGCCTTACAGAATTCAGGAAGTGTTTGGACAGTGCCCTCAGGCACATGGTGTGACTCTTGGGGATGGTCCTGTGCAGGACCAGGAGTTGGACTCGATGTTGATAGGTCCCTTCCAACTCAGTATATTCTATGATTCTATGATTTTCATTTTAATGAAGGCTTTAGGGCCAAGGATATATGTTTCAGTTCAGCCTTGATGAAAATAAATCCATCTACAGCTCACCAAAATTCCCATACAATAGTAGCTGTAGCACCTATCTGCACAAACTGCATCCAAGTTTAAAATTATTATTTCTGTTTTAAAAATTATTTCTGTTCTTGTATGATGACAGTCTCGTGATGTTCAGCTGTGGGTAGAGTGTTCTGGAAAATGTAAATGCTTTCTCCAATTGGCACCTTTTTCACTTCTCTTCATTACAAAAAAGAATGTAGCGATTTCATCAAGGATGTACTCTATCGCAACACACATTTTAAAGTGACTCTGCAATGATAAGAAGCTGTCCATACTCAAAAGCTCTGTTCCCTACTTACAGTGTTCCCTGTGCTAGTTGGTTAATTTGTACCTACCAAGCTTTCTCTTCAGTAGACAGGAGACTGTACACTTTGTTTTTATGTTGGTCATGGATGGGATTTTGTAGACTAACATTAATGCTGGTAATTGCCAATTTCAATAAAGGAACACAGAGGGAGAGTATCTATGCTTCCAATGATTACCGTACTCTTAAGAAAAATATTAATGAATGAAGTGTGAAGATTCACAATCACGAGTGCTTAAAAATGCAAAAAAAATCCAAAAACACTTGCACATTAAAATTTGGCACAGTGTGAACCTAAAGCGTGCAAAAAGAGTATGGTAGCACTATCTGACTTTGAACACCTATTCTGAACAAACATCTATTAAAACCCCAAAATTTGATTATAAAAACTAGGCTATAAATTGTTGCACTGTAAATGCAATACCTTGGAAAAAAAAATGTCACGTGGAAAACTTTACCAGATGTTTCAAGTTTGCATTTAATATTTAAAAAAAAATTGAAATAGCAAACTAGTTGTACAATGACATTTCCTATGACAGAATGTCTTGCAGGCCATATGTGACTTGATATGGCACCTTAAAAAAACCAAAACAAAACACTGGTTTACTACAAATTTTATGAAGCAATCCATTTATGGTTTCTGTATTTCAAATCTGCTCATGTACTTTGCTCAGAAGGCATTTGAGCTGGCAAGTATATTTCATATGAAAGAAGTAAAGGCACTCATGATTCCAAATGTAAAACTCAACCTACCCAAGAAGTCTTTGCATTTCTGAAGGGAAACTAAGCCATCATATTAGTTACCCAAATCTAGTTTCACCTCCTTTCCAGAGCTCAGCTGTGCTTCTTGAGAACTACTTGATTTTTCAAAACAAAAGAATTTAAAATAGTACCGAACAGTTTGCATCACTTGAAAAAAGCAAAAGTATTGCATGAAAACTTCTCTCAGCAGAACTGTTCTATGCACAAAAGCCATTATGTATGGCCACTACAATCACAAGAGGGAGGAAAAAGAATCATAACAACTTAGAAAGTTAATCTAAGTTCATACATATGAGCATCTCAATAATTCTGAGAAATCTTTGCAGTTAGCTATACAAGATAAATAAATCTGATGTTCTATCCAATGCTCTCTCTAGAAGACAGTCTGATGCTGTCTGTTGGGTAGTTTTCTAAATAGCCAACATGACATTAAAAAAATTAATTACTGATTTCTTCCTCAAAAGGTTTTCACATGCAGAGTCTGCAGTCTGAAAGTGCAGAAAAGTGTACAATCATTTAGCTTTCCAATCTGGAACAGATAGATAAAGTGGAAAAACCAACATGCGAAGTCACAGCAAGGATCATAAAAGGGAAGAAAAGAGAAAACTAACTTTAGAAGAGTACTGGTCCAGGATTTTGTAAATGAAAAGTGTCAAAATATGACTGGTAGTATTTTTTTAACTATTCTGCAATCACCAATGAAAAAAAAACTCTGTATTAATTTCTACAATCCAACGGAACATTAAAAACAAACCTGTCTAGTTAGTTTTGAATGTATGCCACAGAAATAAAGGTCACCCTCCTCAAAAGAAATATGAAAAGTCCAAACCAACAGATAAAAGTTGAAGCAGTGACAACTTGTGTTCTACTGGGTAAGTTTAAGCATCTCTTTAGGCACTTCACTGGTTCATTAATGCAATACAAAATAAAGCTATAAATATCAACATTTTGTGCTCTTAAAAATTAGTCAAAAGCAACAAAAACCAGCACAAAAGTGTGACATTTTTGGCAGCTTATTTCTTCCCTTCCCCAATATTACTGGTTGTCCAAAAATGCTTTGTTTTGGGGATGCTTTGGCATCTCAGTATCAGGTTGTCTTAAGCCGTAAAAGCTAAAACAAAACTGCTAGGCCTTAGACAATAAAGAAATTTGGTTTTAAAATTTCTTTATGGCTATATAAGAAGGACACTTTAGCAGTGGCATGTCAGGGAAAAAAGCTTGCTTTCTTTTCAAATATTGCACTTTTCTTTTGTTCACTCACACTAATGCATAGAAACTTTTTAAACTTTGAATATTACAATTTCATGCTATGAAAAAGTTATGGGAAGAAAATTTCTATACATCCAATATGAAAGAACAGATATGCTAGCCTTCCTTTACTTTCCTTAGTTACAACATTGATAAAGGAGAGAGTGCAAAAAACCCCACAACTGTATTTTTGGTCAGCCTGCGTATTAATTTTATAGGTGCCAACTAAAAAAATTGCAACATGTGATGAGCATGGATATTGTCAGGACAACTGAGGGTGACTGTCAGTAAAACAAGGTTATGCATGATTGAAACACAGTAAGCGTGACTGAAATGGCAAATCATGAGGCCTCTTCTCTTGGGAAGGGGCATGACAAAGCAGATGAATTTCGCACTTCAGTAGCATGCTGTAGGATTTATCAAGATTAATTTCACATTAAAGTGTGCTCGATGTTTGCATCCACATCTCGCATCACCTCCAATTGCTGTAGTAAGACAGTGACTGGCAGCAGTCTCCGGGAGACACAGAAGAATCCAGTGGGCATTTCAATGCAACACAGCCTGCGTGTCTCTGTCACGAGTCACAACATGGTGGTACGTTCTCAGGACAGGCAGAACTGATCTTCTGCTGGACTCCACTAATCTGAAAAATGATTGCTTGGAAAAAGAAGTCTCTAAGCACTTCACTCCAGTGCTTAAAGAACAAAGCGCTAGGATTGGATATAATAAAAACAGTTTCAGGATCCTGACCACTGCGCAGAAATCCAGGCGGAAACAATGCAGAGTAGTGCTCCTCAGTGTTACTTTTGTTATCATTAGTAATGTTAAGCATCAAGAAAATAAAATACGTCATTGCACATTACAGCCGCCAAGAAGCACGGCTAAACTTTGACACTAGAGAATTGAATAACCTGATGCTACATCACAAACAGCTTCTGGTGTGTATCTATTTCAAAAGGTCTTTACATACTCAGTAAAAACTTCTTTACTCCTGCCCAGCAAATCCTTCAGGTTAAGTGACGAGTTATGGCACGAAGGGCATACAGAAGTTCGGCTTGCATCCGAGCTTCCATTAGAAGTAGATTGACATGAACCTGTTAAAAAAAATTAAATCAGCCATTTAGCTCAGCTCTGAATGCAACATCATTATTTGTTTAGGCTAAAATTTCCTACCTTTAGTAAAGTATTGCTGAAGAAAACTATGTCTTTTCCTCCCGTATTCTCCTGCAGTACTGCAGCTCCTCTTGAGACAGTTGTGTAGTATGCCAATATGGACAACATCTCAAGACTGCAAGAAACTAGCCTCAACTGCTGCTTTAAGCAATCTTCCATCTGAGAATTCCCAATAAACCTTTTTTAAATCTTAATGGCATTAGTTCTTCCTGAATTGTATTTTGTTTTCTTTACTAGCACCTTTGAGCACTATAGGAACACGGAAAAAGGAACAGTTTCCATGCCAGATAGGCTAGCAGGCACATAAGCACTGAACCCTTGTCAGGAAGCATTTCATGGGGATATCTGAAGGCATGTTGACATCTTTATTGCTAAAAAACACCATGAAGAGTATATGTATATATATATACATATATATATACACTCTTATATATATATATATATAAATATATATATATATTATATATATATATATGAATTTAAGTATTTTTTTATTTCTAAATCCCAAGTATTGGCATAGTTCATCACTTCTGCATTCCCAAGTTTATCTACTTTTCTTTTACAGTTGTCCATTTTATAAAGAAGCCATTCAAAATTATAATAATAAAAAAATGAAAGTATTTCCAGTACATTAAGAAGTATTTTTGTAAAATTGGTAACTAACACTCAATGAATTAATCTCATTTGGTTTTCTCTGATTTAAAACAGTTCATTTGATAGATACTGCCGTTTTTAGGTGTCCCCATATTTTCATTTCTAACAGCACAGGGGTTTCTGTGAAGCCACTTTGGCTTTGAGATACATACCTTCTCCGAGTGCTTGAACTGACGCCAGTAACTATCATACATGCGCTTGGTAGTTCTCTCTGGGTAGCAGGTCACTGTCTTTATGTAAACCTTCAGGCTGCGTTCAAGTAGCTGATTAACTTCCCCATAATCATAGTCATCATACCTAAAAATAACACAGGCAATCACTCTGTTTGATATAAGTTTTTAAAAGCATTGTCTTTTGCAGCATTATGTTCTTAAGCCTGGGAATTGGAGCACTTATTATACATGACAGAAAACCACCTGCTAACATCTGAAAGGCTTAGCAGAATCATAGAATTGTTAAGGTTGGAAAAGACCTTTAAGACCATCAAGTCCACTGTTTAGTCAGCACTACCACCATGATAAACACTAAATCATGTCAAGGTGCCATATCCACATGGACACTTCCAGAGATGGTGATTTCACCACTTCCCTAGGTAGTCTGTTCCAGTACTTCACAACCCTTTCTGTGAAGACATTTAATATCCAATCTAAACCTCCCCTGGTTCAACTTGGGGCTATTTGCTCTCATCCTGTCACTTGTTACCTGAGAGAAGACAGTGACACCCACCTGGCTACAACCTCCTTTCAGGTAGTTGTAGAGTGTGAGAAGGTCCCCCCTGAGCCTCCAGACTAAACACCCCCAGCTCCCTCAGCCACTCCTCATAGACCTTGTGCTCCAGGCCCCTCACCAGCTCTGCTGCCTGTCTCTGGACACGCTCCAGCACCTCAGTGCCTTTCTTGTTGTGAGGGGCCCAAAACTGAACACAGGATTCGAGGTGTGGCCTCACCAGTGCCAAGTATAGGGGGGGACGATCGCTGCCCTGTTCCTGCTGGCCACACTATTGCTGATACTGGCCAGGATGCCATTGGCCTTCTTGGCCACCTGGGCACACTGCTGCCTCATGTTCAGCCACTGCGGACCAGCACCCCCAGGTCCTTTTCCACCAGGCAGTTTTCCAGCCTCTCTTCCCCCATCCTGTAGCACTGCCTGGGGTTGTTGTGGCTCAAGTGCAGGACCCGGCACTTGGCCTTGTGGAACCTCATACAATTGGCCTCGGCCCATCGATCCAGCCTGTCCAGATCCCTCTGCAGAGCCTTCCTACCCTCCCTGCCCAACTTGGTGTTGTTTGTGAACTTGCTTTGAGATGTTGTTTTTCCTGAACAAAGGTTTCAGACTGGCTTCAGAGAAGACATTTCTGTAATAATTTCTATCCTGATATCCTGATAGTTCTTTTGTGCACTGGAAGGAAAAGTTATACTGATATGCCAGCAAACCCACTCTAACTTCCACACTGAGGTATTGTCTTCACTTTAAACACTCAGAGTCTAAAATGATGCTTTTCACATGGTTCATTTTTCTGTTTACAGAGTTTTAAGGTATATTCCTAAGCCAGGGGATTTTTCTCCATACCTGATTCCATACATACAGTGGACATAGTTAAATAAAGCTCTTCTTAGCATCGTTGTATCAACATCTTCATGTGTTGCCATAGTGTTATATGTGAGGTTATATACCATCCGAAATTTCTCGTCCAGAAGATGCCCAATATCAGAATAAAGCCTGTTTACAAGGGAAAAGCCATGATTCTCCCAAGTATAGTCCTGCAGGAAGAGAAGGAAATATATAAATGTACAAATGAAGTGAATTCCCTATCTGATCCTTTCTATGGCTCAACAGTTTTTGTTGTTTGATAATAATAACTTAATTCTCTTCCAAAAGTTTGCATTTTGAATTCTTCATCCACATCACCTGCTCCATTCCCCCAGACTTCTTGGCAATGAATATCATATTGCAACACCCTATCTCCAGCTGGATGTCATTAGCCTACAGTAGAAAAAACCCCAAGGTTCTCCTGAAGTGCTGAAGGAATTTTCTTCTGCTTTGTCACTCTGAAAAGTATCATTGGGATTGGCCTGTAAGTTTAAAAACTTATGTCTCTTGGAGGCTTTGATGCTTAGCTCTGAGGACAGATGGAGTATTTACTTCCAGATAGGATGTAAAACCATTGGGTAAAGCGCTGAACTGTCCCTGAAAAAACTGATAAAATCCAGGCTGCTTTGGTCTTAGACAATCACCTGGACTGCTTGCTTGCTTGCTCGCTTGCTCCTATCAGGAATGGTAAATCTTTGCAGACTGCATGGTATCGGCAGTGGAGAACCACTCTGCTTCAGAGCAGAGTGCAACCACAGTTCGTGCTGTGGTCACACAGAACATGTTAGTTTGCCCACATCCTTGGCAAGTGTTCGATCATTCAATCACTGATGGAAACTTTAACAATCACGGGCATCTTCTCCATGTCCTTCCTGTACCTAGCTGTTTTCAAAAGGTACTGTTGGGCAAGGGTCTTCTCCCAGGCACTTTGGAGCATGTCTACTCTACTGTCCCCCTGATTAGGATAGTGGGGAAGAGCATGTAGGATATTACGCGGTTGCCTAACAGAGGCATTCAGTGACATCTGAAACATGCCACAACATCACACTGGGCCTCTGGCTGCCAGTACAGAAGACCAAAAGGCATGTGAGAAATATGCCTTACCTACACAGCCCTGGAGAGATGTCCAGGACACCTCGGGCATCACAAAAGCCTCTGAAAGCCAAAAGGCCCAGAAGCGGTAAAGTGCTGTTCACTAACAATGAAAAACAAAAAAAAACCCCAAGTTTAAACACATTCTGCTGTGTATAGAATACTTTTTTCTATTACTGAATTTAAAACCACAGAGATAAAGCAGTCTTGCTTTACCAGAATAAAGATTAGATTTTTTTGCAGGAGTTTGGGATACTACTGCAATTTAAATACCATTAGCAGCAGAGCATTTGTGAGGCTGTGGGTATATACACCTAATTGTTAAGAGCAGGACATAATAAAGTTAAATTATCAAGGTGACTCCTTCGAATGTAGGCCAGAAACTCTTCGGTTTATTTAAGAGCAGAGATGTTTTCGTTCCAGTTTCAGCTTCTCTGGAGCTTTTATCCAAGGGAGCCTGCTGCTCCTAAAGTAGTTAAGCAGAACGTTTGATTTAGAGGCACAGACTTTGCCTTATTCTTTTTGGCAGTAACAAGCTACTTCAGGCTCATATAAAGACTACAGAGTAAATTATCCAGGTAGGCAGAGACTGCTATACAGATAAATACATTTTCTGAGAGTAATCATGGATTCTGTATTTTACAGTCTTAGATACATCTTCTGACCATGAAGTTTTCCTGCACCCACTGTTGTTTTAATTGAAGTTGTCTGATTTGGTTTAAGGTTTCTTTCATTGCTTTCAATTTATTACTAGACTGCTCATTAATGTACTTTATAAGATAGAACAGAACAACTTAGAATGTCCCTCCTGTTATATATTTTATAAAGCTCAGGATTCTGGTCATGGAAAAAGATGCCAATATATAAGAAAATATACAGGTAAAATGTACATGCTGTTCTTTCAATAGCACTGAAAAAGATGTATTAAAATATATAAAAAACTTCAGTAATCATTTTTAGGAACTCCTTTCCCAGCATCCAAAATCCAGTGATATGGTGCACATATGAGAACAATACTCACTAAATTGCTCTCACAGACATATATATATACAGGTACTGATAACCACTGGGCAGAGAATACTAGATTAAAAAAATGACAGGAATAAAGAGTTCCTCCAGTGGATTATTTTTAATACAACATCTAGAGGCATGGGAAAGAAATTGTTTCTTTTCTGCCTTTCACTTTTATTCCAGATGCAGCGATATGCTTTACAGTTTTAAAACACTAATACTGGCAATAACGGACATAAGACATAAAGCCATGTACTACCTTGTCTGAGATTTAAAAATAGTAAAAGACTTCATCTCAGGGACATCTCTGGAAGCTTGTGAGTTATTTAATGGATGAGGACAAGAAAAGGAGCATGAAAAAAACATGCCCCACTACAACCTCTTTTATGCTACTGTAGTGAGATATATGAACATCTTTGAGTGAATGTGCTTTAAAGAGATGGTACCTGAGCTCTGAATGTTGGCAGATGGTCTTCTCCTCGCCTTGCAAAGTCTTTGTACCCAAACCCAGGATCTTCAATATAACGGGAGACATCTGTAGAAACTATTTCATCATCAAATGCTGTGAATAAAACAGCAAAATGCTTTGCTTTAGGCAAGCATGTGATTTAGCGCCGACTTCCAACTACTACTCTATGACAGGACTAGGGGACAATTTTAGAAGTTGTGCAAAGGAGAAGAGTGATACAAAGGAGAATAGTGGTACAAAGGAAAGAAACATTTCAATCCTAATCTGCTTGTATGGGATCCATCGCTTTCACTGAGCCCACTAAATGTCAGCCTATACCAGATATCTTAACATACTGCTACAAAAAGGGAAGAGATGGGCTAAACTTCAGACAGGTGGTTTGTTTTTCTCTCTGCTGACTTCTGAGGGAGGCTAGATATCTTAAATTAGGAAGGTGAATCCCATTAGTAAGGTCATTGTGTTTGGCTAAGAAAGCTAAGAAACAGAAAAATGTACCCAGGATTGCTACACTGAGCAAGTATGGTGTCAGGAATCACACCAGCTTTGTTCCATAATCCGGAGTATGAGCAACCAGACAGCAATGCAACACTCCACTTGTAAATATCAGATGAAGATTATATGAAAGCAAAGAGCTCTACAGTACATCAGGGTGAAATTCTGCCAGAAGCTCTAGTAACTAAGCATCTTCAAAGAGCTCCAAAACATATCACTAAGCAAGCGCAGGTTCTCTATCAGGAATCAATATTTCCCTCACGAATAAACAGGTGGCTTGATTGTGTAACTACCTCTGCAGAAGTTGACTACTGCATAGCTGACTGCATTTGACCCTGATGTTAAAACCATGACTCGCTTCCACATGCATTGACAGAACAGTTGCCATATGTCCCCTGTTAGCACCTTGAAAAGTCAGTTAATCTAAGAATTGCAGAAGTGCTTTATCTCCTCTTTGCCTCATTAAACAATCAAAACATAACTGCGTAGGAAGAAACTTGCACAACATCTGCCACAGTAAATTCTCAGCAAAGAATAAAAAAACCTGTATACATACACTCCTCTCCCCTGACAAGCACTGAATTTCATGGAAGGGTAAAGGCCCAACACATACAGACTCCTCAACTAAAACCAGCAAAAGGCAAAGGGGGAGGAAAGTCAACAAAACTATTAGCAACCTCATCCAAAAAACCCTTCAGTCCTCTTCCTCATATGCCTGAAGTTGCAGAGACTCATGGAAGTCCTGATTTGATAATGCAGCTGCAATGGCTGCCTGTTTATCTGCACTGCTGACACTGCCTGACCAAAGGAAAACAGAGCAAGAATATACAATGACCATTTCTAAAAATCCAGCCACAATGTTGTTTGGATGTATCTTCTTTCAGAGACTTTACATGTTCCTAGAGATCCACAAAACAATCTCTCTGCTGATCCGCAACACATCCTTCTTCCCTTTTGTGCTCATTGCACAAAGACACTGATACCTTAAAACACATTTGGTCTAAAGCTACTGAGAACTAAATTCGCTAAGAACAGTACAGTAAAATGTGAAGCATTTTATGGGTCGCTTCTCAAAATGATACAAGCAATCACCTTCAAGTAGCCTCTACTATGAGGAAATAGCTGGAGATTCTGTTTGCCTTAATAGTATTCTTTCTTCTAACACTTTCTTTGCAAACAAAACCCCATCTTCCTGTCTACAGGAAGCAGAGTTTGTTTTGTGGTTTGTTAGAGATGGCAGCCTCCAGAGCATATGAAGAATATGGAAAAGAAGGTTTCAGCTCAGAATTTTGAACATTATTTAAAAATAAAAAAGTGCTATGAATCTCTATCACAACACAGGCAGTGGAACAGCACAGCAGTATGATCACTCAGAACGGCAAGTTATGAATGTCCTTTCCAGCTGGGCAGTAAATGGTGAAGAAGTTGAGTCTCATTCCAATCTAATTCCTAAACTAAATGTCATATCTGAAGGCTACTTAGGAGTGTCATTGAAGTTCTAAGTGCTGTAGAAGGTAAACCTTTGAAGTATTAGTGAATATTTATATGAATGAATTATTTTGAAGATATAGAGCATATACAGAAAGAGAAATTTAGTCACTACTTTTTAAAGAAGCCTACAGTCTTTTTTTTAATATACAAAAGCTAAATTTCAAGTAGTAAAAAGGATGGTGTTATTTGACAATCAAGAAATCTTAAGCAGATGAAGCAAGTGACAAGACCACCTAATGCACTCCTACTTCATGAAGAGCCAGAATAAAGAAACAGAAAAAGTTTCAGTCACTGAACTACCCTCAACTATTTTTTTCTTACAAAGCATTAACAAAACGGAACTGGAAAAGCACAAATACCTCCACTAATTACTAGCAGACTCTCCTTCTTCTCCTTTTCAAAGCGAGTTGCCATTTCTTCCTGAGAGGCTTCTTCATCCTCTTTATCTTCTTGTAGTCTCTTCATCCTTTCCATCAAGGCCTCCAGCTCACTTAAAGAATCTGCAATCTGCAAAAACACCATGACATTCTGCAAAATTAGAAGATAGACAATGTGTGTCATCTTCAGATTTCATGCTTGACAAGAAGTGCTCTCAAAACCAGACGGCAGCAGCAAACACAAAAACTGAAGCCAGAATGCATTTTGTCACATACAGCACAGACAACAGCTTTCAGACAGCAAGAAGACAGGAGCTGGGAAGCGTTAATGTAACCTGTTGCAGTAATTTCTGCAGTGGGATTAACAGCATAGAGATGGTGTTTGAATGTAGGAACCACAGTCACTTATACATTCCCTCATGTAGATAGCTCAGGAAAATCCATCTGCGGGCCCTACATCTATCAGAAAACAACTTTTAATATGAAGGTAACTTTTTTCAGTCTATTGGTAATGAAAATATGTTTCTGAAGAGATACAGTGCAATACTGCAATACAGAAACACAACCTCAGATGGCAAATCAGTGCTTTTCATTATGTATGATCAAAATAACTATTATGTTGACCCTTTTTCTTACTTTGGTGAGGAAAACAGACCACTTTTTCCTAGAAATACATCAAAGTTTTGGGTGCTCTGAAATGTACTTATCATTCAGATTTTTCATAAGATAAATTGTTTGGGTGGGTTTTTTCCATCTTTTCGAGTCTGTTCTTCTGCCCATAGCTATAATTGTTTTCTAGTATGCTGCTCAGTGCTTAACCAGCAGCACAGACTCAGCAGCAACCCTCGGCCCAGTACAAATGGGGAGTAAGACACCCTCGTTGTATGAGCTACATATCTTACAGGCTAGAAGTTCAAGACACAGCAACTGAACTGAGTGATCACATGTTCACGTTCTTCTGCTAATTGTAAAAATTATATCTAGCGAGTCTCTCATAGTCCTGATCTTCCATCAAAGGCAATGAGGCTAATTAATCAGTCGGCATTAATTCAAGGACATGTCTTCAAAAGCATTATAGAGCCCCTTTCAGGGAAAAAAGTTCACATTTAAGTTAATTAACTAGTAATCAACTGTTGATTCAAGACTGAAACACCAGCATGAAGAATTAAGTAATTTTATTTCAGACATTTCCTCCCATCTACATGTAAGTGTTTTAGAACTGACCTGTTTTGTGATTGTAGGCCTTGAAGTTAAAATTATTATTATTACTACTACTACTATTTTTTCCATTTCTTTTTTTTATTCCACGTTAGGAAATGGATGCCACCATGCTCCAGTCAATGCCACACTGTCTGAAGAAACTGGAACTTGAAGCTTTCTGCTGAAAGCAAAGTTTTAGTCTTGCCAAATGAGTTGTGAGATTAACTATCAAAATCACATTCCTCTGACTACCATCCACAATCCTGGTTTTCCATGGATTATACAGAAAATTGCCAGAGTGAATGTAAGAATTACCAGACTCGAGCACTCCCGTAAAGTAGACAAAAACTTTCAAACTACCGTGAAATTTAAGCAGGAAAGAAAGGAAGAAAGTTTTCTAATGCAAAACAGAGGCAAGCAAAAGAATTTCTGTGCAACACTAACCCCAAAGTTACTACTTGTGAGGGATGCATTTTCTATGTTGTTGTCATTGGCAAGATCACAGACACAGAAGTTATTGACTGCTATAAGTCTGACTCCATTAGATGTATCCGGATCTCTCTCTGGATTAATGCCACTACCAAATACAAAACTTGCCAAGGCATGATAATGTGCCAACAGGACAACAGCATGCACCAGTTCAGGAAGAGACCAATTATTTTCGCCAGTCTTGACAAGTTTCTGAAATGAGAATAAAAAATGTGTAAATATACAATTTCCTTTGGCCTCCAGCTTTTCTATAAAACACTATGCATTTTAAAAAGGGATCAATTATTTTCTTCCAATAATACCGTATTCCTCTTGGACACAAACTCTCACTGGATGAAAAAACCAAAGAGACAACTAACAGATTACCTCTTTTCCTTCAGGACCATTTTAGCCAATGCTATTCCTAGAAAGAAAATCTTGTTTGCTTTGTCACACAAATTCTCCTGTCACACAGGAGAATTTATTAGCTTGTTCGATGCACTAGTACTTCCCTGAGTTTTCTAACTCAGGGTAATGGAGCCTAACCAGACACCCACATAGTGCTTGGCAGTCCTTTTTACCACACAGTTATTGCTATTTACAGGGCATGACTGAAGAAGTACCTGAATGTGCTCTTTTGTGATTAGCCAGGGCCGGTGTGCAAGGAGTTTGTTTATTTCGTTCAGATTTTTCAGTCTTTGGGGAATGTATTCCAAACCATTCAACCACTCAGCAATCCCACCAGTCTTCAGAAACTCATCAACGTGCATATTTATTAGGTAGGAACACTGATGTCTGGCAGCAGCCTGGAATAATTAAACACAGAGGGAAAACTGCAGCACATTATCACGTAATCTGATTTCGCTGAGGGTAGAAGACAGGTTACTAACATAAACCAATGTTTTAAGTACAATTTCATTCCTAAGGGCCTTGTGTTATATTGCAGTGCATTTCTATACAGTACGGAGGATTCTCTAATAAAAATACATTTGATTACTCTGAATTGCAGAATATAATTTAGGTTGGAAAAGAACACTAGAGGAGAACCCTCTGCTCACAGTAGGGCTGACTTAAGACAGGTTGCTCAGAGCCTTGTCCAGACAAGATCTCCAGCTTTGGAGATCACAGAACCTGTCGTGGTCCCCACTGCAATGTCTCAACATCCTCACAGTAAAAATTGCTCTCCTAGTGTCTACCTGGAATTTGTCGTGACTTGAGTCCACTGCATCTCATCTTACTGCTGCACAGTGATGTCGGCATGTGAGAAGTGTATCACTGTGGGAAACAGGGAATAAGGTACATTGCCTATTTTCCTTTCTCACTGAAAACTTTCTGGCTAGGCATGCTTTATTCTGATAAAAATCTGCTACAAAAATTCACCCCCTGTCAAAGTATCACACTAATCTCTCCTCTCTAAAGTCTTCCCTTTTTCTTCCTTTTCTAAATACAAAAGTGAAGGTTGCAGGAGAAGATACACAGGCTGTTGGTACATACCATTATAGCAATGTAGTGCCTATAGGGCAAAGGAAGGGGCCCATCCATGCGCAGCATATAGAATTGGCTGCGGAGGAAAGACTCCAGGTACTGAGTATGGATACTCATGACCTGTGTGATGTTGTCCAGGCGACCAGACGTAGAATATTCTTCCACAAGAAGATTAGTACGTTCATCCAAACCATTTGCTTGCATAACCTAAAAATAAGATGGACACATTTTAGCAGAGAGAGAGAGATTTTCTTTAGCTTTAGTCCCAGAGAGAAACATACTGTGGTATGAAAGGTTTCCTTGTGTACAGATTTAAAGGCAATGATGGAGATCTGGATGTATATTTATAAACATACATGCTTGCATGCATGCAAATACACACATACAGATCCTACTTGTATACTGAGAACTGAAGAGCACTTTATACAGAACCTCTGTTATTTTAATGTTTCTACAAAAACCAAAAACATTTTTCTGTAGATCTTTCCAAAACAGCTAAAGTCACAGACGCTTAAAGTCAAACCTGTATAGAGAGCTGGAAGTAAGTAAGAACTAAATGGAAAGTAAATTCTTTGTGGAAGATAGCCTGTATAGACACATACTGCCCGAGCATTCAGCTCCAAAACCAATTTCAAAATTAATGGAGAGGAACTAGGTTATGTAACTAACTTATAGAAACAGCCTGGCAATCTACCCCTTCTGTGCTTGCATAATTGAAGAGGAGATCAAATGCTAATTTGTCCATAACATGGAAGTATTATTTAGAATAGGAATTTAATGCTTTCTTTAAACAAAAGCTGTTCTTTAATTATTCCAACCAATCCAAACCTCGGGCACAAGATGAAATGAAACAGTAGAAGAATAAGTAGCTCTTGCATTGCAAGCCCTGACACAGTATTACTGCCATTACTCAGTGTTTATCACCAAGAACAACCACTCTCAACATGTTCACTACTGAAGTTACAAGCACAAGACTAGAGTACCCAGTATTTATTCTGACACTGCATAGTAATAAACCAGCCAGTTTACTATTGCAAACACCATGACATGAGAACACATTTTAGATAGCTTACTGCATGTGAAGCTAGAAAGTGCCCAAACCCACCAAGATACAATGCTTTTGCTGAAATATTCTATTTCAAATATATTTTCTTTCTTTGTGATGGGATGATGAGTGGACTGTGTCTCAAATATTTTTCTATCGGATCTCATATAGAAGTTACATATAAAGAAACACCAACAAAATACTACATTTTCACTTCTCACCGGTGTACTTTCCTATTTTAATTCATGAGCCCAGAAAGAAAGGGAGGAACAGCTATGCAGTTAGGCAGCTCCATCATTTTTACATGTGCATCTTCATTATGACAACTTTTCTGTGTTTTGTACTCAAAACAACGACTTCTCGGTTTTCCTTAATAATGTTTTTACTGTCAGAAGTTTATTCACACATTAGAGATCATTTTATCTCACTTACTACTGTACATCCCTTGCTCTACTGCAAGGAGTCCCCCTTATTCTTCAGCAAGTATATTTAAGAGATCTTTGTCTCATTTAGTGCTTTCTTGGGGAAATCATACTTTTCAAACATAGGCTTCTAATCTTCTTCAGCTTGCCAGGGATTTTCCTTGTAACAGTATAAATTATGGATAGAAATTCTGCTGACAGCATCAAAATATAGTCAGATAGGACTGCACTGTTGCTATATTAGGCATAGCAATATGCCACATTATTATTTCTAAGATTTATCTTTACCTCTATTACTATCCTCTTCACACTGTGCATGTATTTCCTCCTGATTTATTACCATCCATAAACATATTTTTTTACTCTGCTTTTAAAGCCTTATGGCACTTTAACAGTTTTAAAGGAACCTTTACAATGAAGTTGTTATTGCTCTGCCCATATTCCTTCCATTACAACAATAAAGCAGGCTTTGACACCAGCAGTGTTATTATCAAGATTTGTGAGACATTCAGTGTGTTACTAATCTCTAACTAAATCCTCCCTATTTGCTCCATTATTTCATGACAAGGAGTGAGGGAAAAAGGTAGTAATTTGCTTAACAAACCACAGTTAGCATTTGTTGGTGATACTGAATAACTGTTTTATCCATACAGCTGGAGGGTCCCTGCTTGTACTGAGCAACCGCTTGGGTTACTCCTTTCTGAGATTTCTCCTGCACCCTTGGCTAGTGCCTGTACCAAGTGTCTCAGCTTCTCAGCTTTGAAATAAACTCATTAATAATTCTCTCAAAATATGTTACAATTTTAACTACATTTATTTTTCTACTTTTAATATAATTATTGGCTTTATGAGAAAAACTAGGTCATTACAAAATTTGGCATCTCAATTTCATCTTGTATTTCATGCGAAAGGGTGGTGTTTTCTCCACAAGTTTGACTGGCTGGAACTCATTCTACTCCTCTCTTCCCAAGTTTAAAAGACTCTTTTTGACCTCTCTTCCTTTTTGCTTAATTATGTTTTCTTTTTGGCATCCTTTACACCCTCTCCGTTTGGTTTTAAATTCAAACCTTGCTGGTGTATAAATGGAGAGAGACTCAGAGAACAGCAGCTATCTCATCTTTCACAATGTCTTTTTGGCCCTTCTGGCATGTGAATTATCTGTCTTTAGCAACTACTTAAAACAAAAGGTCCTGGTTTTACAGTCAATCACCCCAAATAATTAACTAATTAATAAATAAGACTGTGAAGATTGAGATCACGGGAGAACACCACCATAGCAAATTTTCTACCTACTCCAGCAAACTGCAAATCAGGGCTTACCTCGAATATTCAGTCATTGGCAGAAATCTTGAATCTGAAATCCAACCATACCTTTCAACCATAAATTCTCTCAAGAGCCACAGCTACAGTCTGAGGAGTGAAGTCATACTTGCAAACTCTCTCAAACTGAAGGTCAGACACTGCTCTGAGAGCTGTATAATTGTACTGCTGCAATACTGGACAGGCCTCCCCTCAGGTCTGGCATTATGAGTAATGTGTTCAACTGCTGCCTGAGACGAGCAGAGCTGTCACTCGTGGCTGTCCCCAGGAGTGCTGGTGACTGAAAAGATGTCAAACAGCACCACTTGTGTGCAAGGACAGGGTGGGTCTTACCCACTGGAACCTGCTCCAGAGAAACCATCACTTTTGCTCTCAAGGGAGCTCATCTGGGTACCATGGAACAAGCAGGATCGTAGAACTGTCTTTCAGTATTGCTATTTTAAAAGCTACCACCCGCCTGGCCCAGCTAACTGCAAACTTACTTCATTCTCTGGTATAAAGGCACTTGGTCCTCTTGTCAGTGGCGGGGAGACTTGTACTCTCTTTTCCTGTAAAACAGTCACATAATTCAGTCAGCATCAGGAATAACATACTAACTCGCTTTATCTCACAAGGTCTGGATTCAGTTCTCTTCCCAAAGCCACCTTTTGGGTGTTTTACAGCCCACTGAGGAGGTGATGCCACCACACCGCATTTAAATCAGCTTTGCATCCCCTGTACTTTGCATGAAGGAACGGCACCAATTTTGGCAAGGGATAAGGCAGGAAAAAACCTCAAAAAATCTAATCCCAGTTGGTTTACAGACCAGCTTGAAGATACACAGACAATAGCAACAGAACATCTGGCACAATGCTAAAATTAGCCATTTACTGGACTGAATGGAAGTTTGAAAACTGAGGGGAAAAAAAGCCACACTCAGGAAATTATAAGCCAGATGCTGTTTTTTTTCAATATCAGCATCTGATGAGATCTTTAGTGTTGTGAAGAGCATAAACACTTTTTGTGTCAAACATTGGCAAGAAAAGCACAGTCCAAGCAAACTAGCAAGACCTAATTACAGGCTTGTTCTAGAAACCTGATGAAATGGCCACCTTGCTCACCGCCGAGCCTGTAGAAAAATGCATGCAGCACAAGCCTCAGTGTGCAAACCCCAGCTACGAGGCATGAGGATATATTTAGTACAGAACAAGCTGATAATGTAACAAGAGCCAGAGGACTTTTTAGATTTATTAGGGATAAGAAACTGAACTAAGATAAAGTCTGGAGCCTTTTACAGCATGGCTGCTGTCAGCCGGAGGAGTGAACGGGACCTGGGGAGGCTGCCTGCTCCTCTGGATCACCAGAGGCAGGACCAGCACTGTCCACGTCATTCCTGACCAATGTTGGTGTAATCCTCCTGGAGGTTCCTCCGTCTCCATGGGTCATTTATTTCAGTGACTAACCCCTCAGATTGTTCAAACGTTTTCCTAACGCCTAACCTGAATTTCCCTTGCAGTAATTTAAAGCAGTTCCTTGTTGTCTTTTCTTCTTTTCCTCTTTATGGTTACTTTCCACCTATCTGGGTGACTGCACATTTGTCTCAAGTCCCTAATTGCACTACAGCATTGGTGACTCTTAATATGTTATCCATAAACAGCAGTATTGGATTTGCATACTAAATATTTCATGCCTCTAACATAAAGTCTGAGGTTTTCCATAACAAATGACCCTTAAATACCTCTACCGGGGAGGTTTAAGCTTAACCACCATGTGCACAAACAGCAGTGCCGGTCCCAGAATGAATGTGCCACTGATTTCCACAAAGGAAAATCAAGCCACTGGAGCTGCATAATCATTGTCCTGATCCTTAAAAACATTCTGTCCTTTCTGAATTAGATTAAAAAATAACATGCAAAAATCAACAGTGATTATTCAGGAAAGATGTTCCAAAGCAAACTCTTGCAGGACAATTGAGTTTGTGACTTTGGAACAATTAGCTGCTAAAAGATGCAGAAACAAGCTGGATCAATTGAGTGAAACCTAGCAGCCAGGAGACAACTTACTGCATCTGCTGCCTGCTGTCACATCAACAAAAATCCTGTAAAATACTTGTTACGTATAAAATGTACTCAATCTGAAGTAGGATGTAGAGATACCGGGTACTGCACATGCAACCCCTTCTTCACACAGTTACACAAGGCAAAGGAAGACATCTTCTCACTTTAAATACACAATCTTGCCAGCAGCCAGTCATTTCTGCCAACACTGAAAAAAAAGAAATGCTTTCCAAGATTGCTAGTAAGGTTGCATTTTGCTTGGTTTGTAAAGGTTATCTGAAAATTAAAGTTTAAAACCTTCATTTCATATTGAATAACCTGGAGGAAGCAGCTTGCGCAAGTGACACAACTTGGACATCTGCGCACTGTCAGCTCTCACTGAAGCACAGGTCTAAAGCAGAGCTGAACCACTGAATTCTCCATCTTGCTCTCTGATCTGTACCTTCTTCAGGCTCTGCAAAAGCTGGTCCTTGAGGCAGACCAAGGCAAAAAAAATCCATATGTTGCTTCTAGCAGGATCTGGGCTCCATTCCCTTGTTTTCCCATTCAATGTGACTGGTATTACTCCTTTGACCCTGCAGATAAGCTATTGCTGAGAAGGAAAGGAGGAAATGGTACTTGGGTAGATGAATATAGGCAAGTATCAACAATTAATTCCTGTGAATGATGACAGAAAGCCAAGAAGATAGTCAGACATGAAAAATGTGTGTTAAATCTTTTACAAAAAGAACAAACCCAGTGCCTTTTGGGTGGTGGCAATTCTAACAAACACAAGCCTGGAAAAGAAAAAAAAAAGACAAACAACCAAAACAAGAACAAAAAAACAAAAGCCCAAACATGATTATTCAAGTTGGTGAGTCTTATCACTGCACACTTCCAGGGACCTTGGTTTTTTCAATATTAGAAGTGTATACTCTTCCCCCTTCCATCAACACAAAAGATTATTTTGCCTTCATGCCAAAGCTTTTATTCTATTAAAACTGGTTAAAACAAGCTTGTCAGGAGAAAAGGAGCAAACATCATCTGGTTGCACAAGTTCTCAGGATGCTATTAATAAAAACATGGTAAACTTATAAGCATTAAGAAAGATAACTTTGTTGAGCTGTAGATAAGAACCACTGCTTCTGGGCATGCTTTATCTAGAACAGTGATTTAAGGTCTACTCAAGAACCCAAATATAAAAAACTGTGTATGGGAATTAGAAAGCAAAACTGCAGATATATGGTCCTTTATGGCGAAAGTTCTTGCAAAGCTTCTTGTTTTTCAAGAAAGTGGTTTTGTTTTCCTGTCCAAGTAGTCTTTGCAGGTTACACTAGCTATCACTAAGTCAGCCAGGGTCCCAAGTATCTTATTTGAAATGGGATTCTTATGCTAAGTGGCTGAAGCAAGAAAGAGGTTGCTCAGCAACTAAAATGCTGTATGCACATATACCAGCCATTTTCTGCGTCATGGTCCTCCAGAAATGCATTGCCAGAGTAGGAATAATTATCTTAAAAGGTTTGCAACCAATTCCATTTACATTAAGACTAGTGCCTTTGTGGGGGCTGTTTCTTCAGGAGAAAAGAAAAGATGAAGAGCTTCCAAGCAAAAAAACCTGCACCTGGGCAGGTTATTGAGAGAGGGGCCGCTGCAAGCCAGAGCCTAGAAGCAGGTTTAGCAGTCATACACTGTGGCATCAGACAGCAGAATGAGACCTCTGCAGAGCTGCTACAGGAATTCATGAAAAAACAGGCCTATGTAAGCTCTATCTGTGACTTCTTCCTGTCCTTACACTGCACTTGCAATGGTGTCAGGAGCTTCATCAGGAATTTTAACAGTGACAAAGTAGAAGTATTTCCCCTTTCCCTGTCTATAAATTGCAAGAAATACCTTCATCCTTGGGTGAGCTCTGCACAAACCCCACAGAGACAAAAGCTGCAACTTGCCATCTCAAGGGTTTATTTTCAATTATGGCAGTGACTGCGCACCCTCTCTCCAGAGCCAAGATGGGCACTGGGACATGGCACCTGCATCTCAAATAGCTGCTGGGCTGCCATGGCAGATCAAGGGATGCCAGAGCCACTTGGTTGGCGATGCGGCCATGAAGTCCAAGTGGGAGCAAGCAAGAGCCCAGTTGGCACAGGAACAAGCACGACAGCTTTCCTTCCAAAGCCTAAAGCAAAAGAAATAACCCTTCTTCCTCTTTGCTATCACATGAATCACTGTGTCCTCAGGCTTTAAAAAAATGGCTATTTTTAGCAAGCTGTAAAAGGAAGCTGTTTTATTTGAGAATAGAGGTGCTAGGTGGCAGGGCTGATCAAAGAGCTGGTTTAGGAAGTACTTCTGAATGCCTATGAATGCAGAAAACATAGGCAAGAAGCAAGTGGTCACACTGCTGCAGGTGCACAGGCACTTCTCACACATGTGGCACATAAAAACTGATTCATCCTGAAATTGACATCAAGGTGGTCATGCTTCTAGGGAAAAGAAAATCATTTTGCACATCAAGACAGAATTTTGTAAGCTGTGGCAATGTTGCCACTTTTGTCCCTGAACTCCCAGGGCAGTTCCAAGAAACACTCATAAAGGGGCTCAGAGCCTCCCCTCTGACAAAACCTGCCACCGCTACAAAGACATCAGGATAACAAACAGCACCAGATCACATATAAACCCTAAAGGCATCACAAAATTAGCTTTTCCTGAGGAAAAAACTCTTTCTTAAACAAGAAGGAATGTTTTTTGTGGGTAAGGTAGTAAGTACAAATTATTTATTACACTTTTTCTTATATTATAATCTACAAGCAACTTTGCTACGATCCAGCATTTATAAGGATCTTTGTTATTTAAATTCAGTGCTCTATCTCTTTTTAATACACATGATCATCTGCAGCAATAATCTGAATCAAGTCTGTCACTGAGACACCTGGATGGGAGTGGAGAACTAGGTATAGGACTCCCTGTCTGGGGCTAAATCTCCCCAAAGGCATCTGGTTTTCCCAGTTTCCCACCTTTATCTTATAGTTCTTCAAACTCAAAATACACCAGTTCAATCTCACAGATTTAATGCTGCAGAGCCCACTTTTGGTTTTCAGCGTGACAGACACAAATGCCTTGTGTTTTGGTTCACACAGTACAGGCAGCGTTATTTGCTATTGATGCTGGTTAAAACCCTACGTACAAACTGGTTTCTCCTACTCCCACTGTTGCTCACTGAACACATTTTCACTTTCAGTTCTTAGATTGTGGAGCAGGGTCTACCTTCACTGGCTCTGATCACAGTGAAATGCTCCAGGTTTCAGTAAATTATAACACAATTTTACAGTCTGGACCATCTGTTCATTCCATCCTCAATGAAGACAGAAGAAAGCATGAAAAAAAATAAAGTTGTCTGAACACTGATTTTGTCTTAGCTTCTACTTTTATTCAAATCCTTCCTTACGATGCAGGAGGGATTTTGTTTATGCATCCAAGTTGCATTTTGGCAGAGAAAGAAGAGTATAGAAATGTTTAGGCAGAAGAAATGCTTTGCAAAAAGCTTAGGATGCATCCAATTCATTTTAAGTGGAAACTTTAATACTTTTCATAAATTTACAGAGGATTAGTATAAAAGGTAAAGATACACGTAATCTTGCTGACTAAAAAGAAAACTAAATAGTCACAATTTACCTGTCTTCACATGTCAGTACTCCTGTGAGGCTCTGATTGACAAGAACAAAAAACTGTATTCAACAAAGCTGTGAAATTTCGACATTTATTGACAAACATTTATTGATGCATCATTTTTTTTAAGAAAAAAAATCTGTTTATGGCAGATAATGTAATAAAATTGGGAGCTTTATAGCTTCAGAATATATCTGCAATTCATTTCAAATGAAGTTTGCATTGCAACCTCAAAAATTTGGATACACATTTGAAGGGTAAACTTCAATGTGCTGTTACTCAAAACCATTTCTGTTGAGAAAGAAAAGCCAAACCCCAAAAATTTGAAGAGAAATAATCTGAATGATGCACAACACTTTATTTGATGACAATCCAGAACTCGTCTTTACGACTGATCCGTTCCTATAATTAAACCCTGGACATATCTCCAGAAGCAATAAGAGAGATGTTCAGAACAAACTATGTCAAAATGTTAAGAGTTCACAAAGTAAAAGTCTTGCCTACAGTCATTTGTTAGGGGTATTTCAAGTGATTTTGCAACAGTTTCTTCCTCTTAACAGCCTGTACAACTCCAAAAATGCAAACTAAGCCATAAAGATGAAAATAAGCAGAGGAAGTCAAACAGCAGGAAATCTTTTTTATGGAACAGCATTTCAAAATACTTAAACAGTCACTTTTAACATTAAGAATTTGGCATTTTTGTGCCTCACAGCTGATGAAGTGGTGCAAAGAGCCGGGAAGAGAGCCAGTGTAGTACAATTGATGGGAGCTTTTGCTTTATTAACAGGTTACAGACCTTTTGGATTTCACACAATAAAAGGAAGCCTATCCCAAGTTCCCATCCCTCCACCAGCTATTAAGAACACAATTCACACTAATTAGAAACCAAAGGCTAGCAATTTCTACCCAACTCAAGATGGATGGCCAGGCAGCCGAAGTCCCACAGCAGTTCCTCGTTCTTTGAAAGATATCCGGTACACTTGGACATACAGAAGAAAAACTCAGAACTGAACATGAAGTTACTGGCAGAAAAGCCTATCCCCTTTTTCATAAAGAAAGTCTACATCTGCATCCTTATTATTCCCACTGCTGTATTGCTCTCTTTGTCTTGGAGATAATTTCTGTGGAGCAAAACCAACCTTCAGCTGGGAGCAGGCAGGTAAGGACTGCAAGTCAAATGTCAGAGTAACAAATGATCTGAAAAACACTCTTTATTTAAGAAACCCGAACTGCATTTTGCATTTTTGTCAGAATAGACCTAAATATATCAAGTAAAAGACACACCTGTATCTCAGTATTGACTGAAGTAACTGAAGTACGGAGTACATATAACTGGGAAAGTAAGGCTGAGGCTCCTGACTGGAAAAATGAAAAGACCTCAAGGAAATTTGCTCAAATAATGGTGCCGAGTCAAACTTGAATATTGATTCTTAACACATAAAAAGGATGAGAGACAAATAGTTACTTCTTCTACTTTCTTGTTGCTCGAGAATCACTTCCATTTAATTTAAGCCAAACCTCAAAATCTGAGTTCGTATTCATGCCCCAATCCTTATCAGATACCAAGGCTGAAACTCAACTGACCTGAATCAGACACCCAAATCAGAGTAAGCCAGATGGATTCTGGTTACAACCAAAAAAGAAAAGTGATGTCTAACTCAGAATGAGATCAGCTGTGCCATGGAAAGGCCTGAATTTCCTCCATAGACTAACAGGAATCCATGGCTAAGCAGGTAGTGATCTGAAGCTAGGCAAGGCATGTACCACCAGCAGACAACAAATGGTCTTCTGGTCTACTTCAGGATTCAAAAAACAAAAATTAAAAAAAAAAAAACCACCAAAACCAACCAACCAACCAACCAACCAACAAAAACCTCAACAGGGAAAAAGTAATTAAAAAGTGAGAAACAATCCTTCTGTCATCTGTCCCTGGAGAACTTCACCTCCTTCCCTCCCCACACACCCAACAGTAACACTGGAGCTTGTGTGCTCCCTAACAAATGCCCTCAGGACAGAAGATCTTGTGAGTGAGTGTCTAGATGACTCAATATACTACAAGCACAGCAGAACAGCATTTTCTATTTTTCAACAGCATCAGATATTAAGAGCAAAAGTTACAGCAGAAAACTTCAGTGGTTTTAGCTGGGACTTGTTTTATCTGTACCTTGGCTCCCTTCCACCTTCGGGTTTAGTCCAAATCTGACAATACACTAGACCGACCAATATAATCTAGTTTAGAGAACACAGCCTTTAGCCATTAACTTGGAAAAACTGCACTGAGTTAATCTGCCTCCTCATCAGCCAGGACAATAGTGCTGTGTGTTAATGAAGAGTCTCGGAAGCAGCATGGCATATCCTTTAATCCACTGCCTCCCATGCAGAGGGCTACCTTGTCCTGACTGAGCACAGCACATCTAACCAAGCCTGGTTTCGCTCTGACAGTGGGGTCCCATGTGCACAGGAGGCTGTAGGCTCAGTGTGGGTAAGGGCAGCAACTGTGTCGTCAAGCGTGTGGCCTCCATCCTCTTCTACGGAGAGATCGCATTGACTTCCCCATTCGATCCATGCAGCAAACCAACAGGTACAACAAACGTTTGCTAAAAAGTGCAGATAGAGCAGCAGCTGCTTTGACAGGCCTGAATTAATACCTAAATTAACCACTGAGAGCACAGCCTCTTTACAATATAGTAATTGAATGGTTAAATACTTCAATTCATCAAACACACATTTGATTTATTGGGCATACTGCCAATTGGAGAGGCCTAACTGGTGGAGATTAAAAAACAAAAAGAGAGAACGACCCCTAGGGTTATGCAAATCCATCATGTATCCCTGGCAGAACTGTCTCCCAAGAATGCTCTACCGAATTTTTAATAGAAGTATTGTCTGAAAATACATGCCTTGTAAGCAAGCAAAATAGAATGGTATTCATCCATACCGTAAATGTCTAATGGCATCCTCCTACAGTTAAGAAAGTGGTCTAGGGTATGGAGGTTTTTTGTTTTTTTTTAACAGTTCTTAAATCAGGTGAGCACATGAAACTCAGCTGCACAACCAGCTTGAGAAACCATACAAATGTTAAGTCAGCCACTGCCGAGTTTTCAGTTGAAATGGTGAAGCTTGACAGTCTGAAGTGAACAGTACCATAAAGAGAGCTGCTCACGAGTATGGAGTCCTGCCTTTGCACTTTAATGCAAAAAATAATAACAATATCCTCCTCTGATTAGCATATCAGGAGGAAGTTGGGCTCTGACCCCTGCACCAGCTCTCTAAAATTGTTTCTTTCCCAGCTTCAACTACCTGCATGATAGGCTGGCAGAAGCAACAAGGCTGCACTGGTGTCCCGGCCACACAAGGTATTTTGCTGGCTGATGTGTTAGTCAAGCAATGTTTGTGACTAATGTCAAACACTACATAGAGTCACAGACAATTCAGAGTTGGAAGGGTCCCACAAGGATCATTAAGCCCAGCTCTTGAGTGAATGGCCTCTGCTTGTTTATTAACTACCAGACACTGAAAAATATTCATTAGTAAAGCGTGGAAATCTACCACAGAGTTTAACTCAAGAAGGCAAAGTTTGAGTTTTCCAATGTGAAAAGCTGTTTGATCTGTAGCTATGAGATCTCAGATCATACAGCCCCGTTTCCCAGGCACTTCCACTACTTTTCACCAAGCAGTGTCACTATATGGTTACAGCTCTCTCCTCTTGCAGCTGTTCTCCTAAAATTCTGGATGAGACGCCCTCGGCCTGCTTCCCTGATCAGCCATTGAACCAGGATATTTAGGTGGAAAGTCTGAATTTTATCAAGAGCAGCAAACCTGCTGCAGAAGCGCATTTCATTATCGGGAGCACATCACAGGTGCTTCTTCATTGCATCTCAAGGAATAGGGACAAAAGGGACAGAATAGGGACAGAAGCCCCACACTCCAGAAATAAACTTAGCAGGTGTCCCAGCCAACACTCCCTTTGATAAGTCTGTATCCTTGTAATGTTTTCAGCTCGATAAAAACTTTTAGGACACTATCTATTTGCTGGTACAGCTGATACAAGAAACATCCTCTCAAGCACCTTTCACTTACCAACTACTATATACAACCAGATTCTATTCTGAGACATAAGAAAGTCAAGCAAATGGCACAAGCATGGGTTTTCAAACTGTTTTTCCCACATACTTTATGTACAAAATGATCATAGCAGTTATTTTAAATCTGTGTGCAGGAACTATCTTAAGTGTCATGGAAGTAACTTGCCAAAATTCAGAAAACCAAATCCTGTCACACAGATTAAGGAGGGAAATGTGCTCCCCTCAGTACTAAAGCTCCCCCAGCTAGTTTTCTGCCATCTTTTTCACATAGGATTGTGAAACACAGTCGCTTGAGTCTTGGAAAGCAACTCTGAACTGCTGAGCTTGCTGTCATAAGCATGTCAAGAAATTTTAATTGATTGCCTCCTGGCTGTCACAGTCCATGCATAGTGTGCTTTTACCACCTCCAATAAAAGGATTAGGAACCAACCAGCAGGTGACAAACTCAAGCAGAGGTACTTAACCTTTTCCACAATGTGCAACTAAGCTGTGAAAATCCTTGCTGTAAGATGCTGCAGACACCTGAAGTCAGCGTGTTTAAAAGTGTTCCAGTTCATGGAAGAGAATTACAAGAATGTTTATTAAATATGGTGAAATCACCTCCAGCTCAGGAAGTTTACAAGTTGCAAATACTTGGGAGACTGGGAGACAGAGCTGTGGAAGTGTCATGACAAACCACTCCATTTTGTGTCCTCTTCCTTCAATATCTTCCCTTGGGCACTGTCAGAGACAGGACACTGAGTTTCAACCTGACCCACTATATCTGCCCTAATGCTGTCATATATCTGCAGCTGATTGGTTCGAGAATACTACTTATTCTATAAATCCTATTTTAAAGTGGAACCTATTTTCTAATAGGGATAGGAATTGGCATTCCCCAAACAAGGATATATTTTAGCTAAACTGGACCATTGTAGAAATAAGCATTGTGCTAATCCAGTCTAGAAGATGCAGCACATGTTATGGAGCTCCTTAGTGCCTGGGTGAGCCCATTCATACACTGTCTGTTCAACACAGCTGGTATTATACAATTTACTTCAGAATCTTTACTACATTACACTTCAATTCTTTACTAGCACTGGTTTTAGGAAGCAAGTGTTATTCTTCCCCTTTTCTGAATGCACCTCACCAGAAGTTCCATCAAATTATATCTGAAAAAGGTGAAGGAAAAAAAACCCCAAAGTGTTAAAACGTGAAGACAATATACTTACAAACCATCCCTACTCACCTGATGGGCAGGTGATGTTTGTTTAGATGGATACTATCTAACTGGAAGAAAATAAGCACATATTGGCTATGCTACCCTACCATGAAGAACTTTAGCTAAGCTGTTCATGTTAACATTCAAGACAACATCAAAATATTAAAACACGAGGCTGATATAAGGTTTCTAATTTATAGCAAACAAAATTTGTGGTCAATGTTCCTTAAATTTTAAGTTAATCCATTGAAAAACTTTTAAAAGAAAATGAGAAGCACCCTTGGCACAAGTTTCTTGGACAAATGCTCGTATACAACTGATGACCACTGACCATCTTTGCTACAGTTCAAATAATGCAAGGAATGCTGATGCTGTTCTCCTAGCTCTGCCTGGAAAGGGATAGTCCTCCTGCACATCCAAAAGGACCAATGTCCTCCTGCTTTAAGAGAAACATCTTTTTTTGCCATCTTTCCTTGGTCGATGACTCAAACAGAAAGAACGTGCCAGACAAAAAATAAAATCTCCCTGACTAACACGCTTTACCTCTAGCCTAAAGGTACAATTTCCAAGAGCTAGCGCCTTGCTGTCTAAGCCAGGAGTTTAAGCCTCTTTTGATTAGTTGACTCGTAAGCATTTTTCAGAAGGAGGTGGCATCCACACCACTGAGTTTACTGAAATAAGTCTCCTTACACAGTCTCCTTGAAAGAAGTCCATAAAAATCGTATGGGTGCTAGGGCAACAGATGGAAAACCACGGGTGAGCCATTTTGCTTCTTCACCTGATAGGAAATCCTAAAACGGTCACCAATCAGAGAAAATTATTTCTCCAAGGAGTCTTGTTTGCAAAGGCTGGAGACTGTTGTACAATGAGCAGGGAGCTGACACACTAAGTGTTTTATATTTGATTAGTCTGGGAGAGGTCTGGGCAAGAGACAGACAGAGGAACAGCTTCATCTCGGTAGCACATTCACAATCTGGAATGAACATAAGAATACTTGCAGTCTGGCAGTTTCTTCCTCTTTCTTCTTCTTTTTTTTTTTTTAAAGAACATTTTGCATCTTAAGTGACATCTTACCAAAGTGAGTCGCTAGTAAGACACAATCTCCAAAACATGTTGACTTAATGTAGCTGAGCTGGTGGTAGCGAAGACCTAAGGTACAAATGTGTTTTCCTCATAGAGCTTAAAAGACATGCTGATTTTCAAAAATGAAGACTCATAACTGTTAGAGAAGATTTATTGTATGTAAATAAAAAAACTTGTCCAGAGACAGATCAGCTATTCCTGCTCTCTCCAGCCACCCAGGCCAGCAGACTGACGGAATTTCAGATTTACCTCCAACCTCAGAGCTGATGGTGCTACCACCCCCTCAGATTATTGCCTACACTTTTATTTAGAGGGTTTTTGCTATATTTTGGTGAATTAACAACTCTACAAGAAAAGCACCAGCAAGTACTACAGAAATAATAAACCCACTTATTTTATACCCTGCCTGAATAAAGACTTCTGTAGCTATGGAAGAGTGAATAACCTGCACTGCCTAATGAGGTTCTCCACTGCGTTCTAGTTTACTTGTCCTTCCTTCTCATGAAGTCACCAAACCCAAACTGAGACCTTTTCATCAGAGTAAGTTCACAACCTACACTTGCAACCAGCTTAGCTCTGTACAGACAAAGGTTAATCCATGCAATGATTATTCCAACTTTTCTGAAGAAAAAAGTTCTGAAGAACCAACACCATAGACCTACCTTCTCAAACAAGACAAATTAATCATGTTGGAGGGCTGAATGTTGCCTCTATGTATTCATGAGACACAACTTAACCCAAAGGAGTGTCCCATACAAAACAGCAACAGCACTGGATAGTCAAACTGCTTTTGCTTGTACAACAAGTTTCTGTTGGATAAATAGGTCAAGTAACTACACCTTTATCTAATACCTTTTGCATAAGTGGCCTAAAGAGAAGAGGCATGGAGGGACACTTTCCTTCCACCTCTATTCCTCTTTTGCTTTATTAAGCCATGTATGAAAGACTATTCCACCATACCCTCTGTGGGTGCAGCCTGCTCTCTTTACACTTATCCTCTGCTCGGTTGGCACAAGCCCCAAGCTCCATCTCCCCTGAAGAACTACAATGCTGGCTGCAGGCTCCTTCAACCTTTAATTACGTTAAGTTGACCTTTTCGACCAACACACCTTTCCTCCTAACTACCTGTGAAGCGCCAGCACAGAAGCGAGACAAGTTTTAAATTGCTCCAATAAGAGTCACTTATTTCAAAGCAGATTCTACCCGATTGACCCCTGATATTACTGCCTCATCCAGTAACGCAAAATTTGAAGTATTAATGTAATTGAATATTTTGTTTGGGTTTTCTGGAGGGAACAGAAGATGAAAATACTTTCTGAAGCATTAATATGGCATAAAGTAGTTGGGAGTTTTTCTGGTTCAACTCTACTACTGCATTTGTTTAAATGTGGAGACTGCAAAATGTAAAAATATTAAATATGATGGAGAAACAGAACAAAAAAAAACAAAACAAAACCATAAGGAAGAACACAAAAGGCCATGTCTCATTCTAGTGTAGATGCATTAGAGCCTGTCTTCTGAATTTCAGAGGGAAAACCTAACCAGTCAAAATGAACTTTTGATTAATGAACATCATCCACCTCTAGTGTCCCTCAAGTGTTTTAATGTCTCCTACCACTAGCGACTGGAAATTTCCACCACAGGGTACTAACAGAGTCCTGATTCAGAGTTTTCTAGCAGTAGTGGTCTGGAGTGAAAATGGCTGCAACTGAATGAAAGAGGACTTAAAAACATGGGTGCTCAAACAGCTGCCACTGCACCCAATGGGCGTTTCAATTAGCTTTTGGAGGGAAAAGAACCAGCTCATAACAGGGAGAGATGTGGTGCTTTAAGTTTTTATTTATAGTGTGTTGTTGTCACCTTATTACTAGACAACAACAGTGACAAATTGTGAGCTTCAGCATGTTCCTACCTCATATACATATGCTGTGCGTAATGCATGTGCACAGCCACTCTGAAGTCCGACTGACAGAGTTAGAAGTCTAGGTGCTTCCCCATAAACAGTTGCCTTAATTTTCTAACTGTAAGCCAGTTATTGCAGTAACTGCTCAATGGAATAATCAAATCCTGATGCTGATTTCCAGGAAGGGTCAAGGTTTGCTCTGCCTGCTGAACAGCCAGTGAGTATTCGCATGCAGGCAGCACGGTTGACTTCAAGACACAAATTGTAGTAAAGCAACATTTCAAGTGTTCTTCCATGCTGGATGAGATCCAACTGGTGTCAGGTAGAATATTTAGACAGCGTGTAGGCGCTCCATTTCATTAGAGGTCTAATGAAATTTCTAAATGCTAGAACAAATTACTATTTCCACACCTCTAATCAGCAATGAGAGTGCTTTAGAGAGAGGAATGTCAATCAACTCAGAGGGAATATTTTTTATTTTTTTAGTTAATAGGCATAATTACTTTAAAACAGATTTAGAACCATATGGCCAAAACCCCTCCAGATACATTTAGACAATAATGTAACTATATTCCCTTCACCACATATTAAAGCAGGAGACATTCAACATATTTACAAGCACGTGCTATTAAGTTAGGTTCAACACTGTTAAGATACTGTCTTATTAAATAATTTTTAACTGCGCAATTCATACAGAGGAGAGAACATATGCTGGCTTTCAATTGTTTGGTTAGTATCAGCCAGAGCAAATCCAATGCAATACTAAACTGCCCAGAGACAGATAAAAGATGAATTTGAGTAACCAGCTCTGTACTGCTCTAAGAATAGGTTACACCGAGACAGCTAGTACTTCTTCACTGTCATCGACATATCTCTGTTTTACTGAGGTTATGCGGATTTGCTCAGAAGCATGAATTCTTATTTTGAAAATGTTAAGTGAGGAGTCGTTGCAACCACGCTTCCCTTCTAAGGAACAATTTACTTGATCCTTTATAGTGTCAAATGACTCTAAAAGAATTTACAATTCTCTCTAGTTTCATGTCAAAACTAAGTTTGAATTTCATATGCTTTAAAACTGATACACAATTACACATTTTGATTCCAAAGTGCAGCAATTGAGACATATTGACTGTATTTATGATTTTATTGCTCATTCTGAATAGATGAAAACCTGATTTTCAGGTCACCTTTTACTTTTCTTCCAAATGTATTTTGCACTTGAAGAGATAACAGAGGCCTATGGCTCCAAAGAATTCTCAAGAATGCAATTTCTCCTGGCTTCCATACATGTTAACCTAACATTTGTATGTGTTGAAAGACTTAAACCAGAACCCAAAGGCTGATCCACACACTGACCACACAATATTCTTGTGTGATGCAGACTTATTACTCCTGTTTCAGCCTCCTCAGAACATATGAAGTTAGGAATACTTCATAGTCCAATCCATTATTATTATTTTTTCCCACCTGATCCCCTGAGGAAAGGGACTGCTCATAGCCTCACATTATTACCAAGTTCACTAGCTTGGAATCCATTAGAAATCCATTGTTGCTCTAACAAAACAAGATGCTTACCTTGAGAGAAATATGAGCATCATCAACAACAACAACAAAAAAAGGTGTTTAATTGGGAGGCTGTATCTGTTTATTTATCTTACCCTAATTTGGGTAACCAGGGACTTTCAGGACAGATTCATGATATCTTGCTAGATTAAGAGCACTGACTTCTATCTCTTACACTGAGCACCATCACTTACACCCTGATCAACCCTTACTTAAGTTTCTGACTGTCACACGGATTATGCCCTAAAAGAAAAAAGCCCATGATTCAAAGCACTTTACTTTCAATTTAAATAAGATGTGAGAATGAAGATATTTCAATAAATCACTGGTTGATATGGTCTGTAGCAAGAACAAAATAGTTTCTCAGCTTCATAAACATGTAATATTAATTAATTTAATTAATTAAATACCATCTACACCAGTATTTTGCCCCAACTGATAGTTATCTAACGTCTGATATGCAAGAAGCATCCTGTAATAAAAATCTGCAACTAGTGGTTAAGAGAGACATTTAAAATTAATGCACTTTGATCATGGCCTCCCCTATTATCACTAACACTAGTTTGCCCAGGGTGGCATACCAAGAACCCCATAAAATGTCTTGAACTATTGTGAATGCATTTCATAGACTGACTGATAGGCAAAGAGTCAGAAAAAAATTGTTTGTGAAGAGTATCCCTACCTCCCTGTAATGGCATTTCACAAGATATTTGACTTGTCTGCATGATGTTCCCTATAGCTTCTACTTAAAGCACAAAGACTATCAGGCTGGGCTGCAGAGACAACAATGGGAAGGACCTCTGCATACAAACAGGAACACCTGCAAAGAACAGAGAAATTAAACAGCATAAATTATTTCCATGCAGGTTTTTCCAAAGCTGATGAGGTGCAATTTCTCATTAACTGAGGTCTCCCTCTTGACAGTACAAATTTCTTTTCTACTAAAAATGCCCCGTTTCCCCCCAGTGTATGCTGACCCACTTAGATAAAAGCCAGTATTCAGCCTGGCCATGCAAACTATGCCTGAGATCCCACCTTATTCTCCAGCCCTGCAAATGGAAATCTGATAATAAAATCTCCAGACCAACTCCCCTAGCTACGCACAGCTGAGGGAGAATTATACCACTATCTTCTCTCAGTCAAATCTCCCTAGCCAGGAAAAAAAGGTTCAAATAAAGAACTAAATGAGTATTAGAGAACTAAATGAGTATTAGCAGCTCCCTTGCCAATGTGGGAGAAAGAAAAAACCAAAGATGCTTAACGAACCATATTATGTTTTTCAGATTTCAAAACACTGCCATTTAAAGAGATGTGAGATTTGAAGCCCTAATTAAGTCATATGCATAAATTTAAAGCACAGAGTCCATATCTCCAAACTACAGACAATTTGGCTAATGCAACACTCCACTCCTCCCAGCAGAAGTAAATTTTAGCAGAGGACAACCTCCACTCTTGGCTAACCCACTCCCCAACACTAAACACCAAAGTTTCTTCTGAAGAAAATCCTCCTCCCCACTTTCTTTCCTTTCTCACCTCTATTCCCTTCCTATAATTCAGAGAAGACTGTGTTTGTGCTTCTGTTTGTGGGTTTTTTTAAATAAAAGTGACTATTCTAAATGAGCGTGGTTCCTACAAGGCCACCTCTTACAGCTTTTCATTGCAAAACAGCGTCCTTCACCAGAGGTTCATTTCACTCATGACACTCTCATTACAGGTCTAATGAAAATTTAATAGTTCTGCCATCTCATTTTCAGCCTGTAAGACTAGGAAGACACAAGGAAATTTCTTTACACTAGCTTTTAAGGCAAAAATCAAAGAACCCAGGAACCCTCAGGACCATGTGTGCAAAGAGCAAAACTGCGCTTCGATTCCACGACACAAAGACAATAATTACACAGGAGGTGGGAGAACAATTATTTAAACAGGTCAGATTCTGAAAAGACATAAATTACTGAAACACTTGTTAGGATGAAGAAAGAGATAAACAGGTCAACTCTGGATTTTCACTGCATTTATTTCACAGGATATAGTCCTGTTCTTAGTTGTTTGTTTTTTTCAACCAAATCTTTCAAGAAAAAGTAAGAATGAATTATGAGTGAGGGGCCTGTTGCTGCCAATTTTAACTGCCCTAAACAGTTGGATTTGTTGCTCTTGGTTTATATTTTTACATTTTTGGATCCTAAAAGACCCATCCTCTCCCCCCAGCTGTGCAGGCAGGAGGAGTTGAAGGAGTGACCCGAGCTGGTTTCACCATGTTTCACCAGTGCTCCAGGGGACTGGAAGACACAAACAATGAAGGCAGACATGATGTTTTACACAAGAGAATGTTGCTAAAATTAGAACCAATGCAAACAGAGTTGGGTTTTCATGACAGGCTTTCATGACTATTCTGAGAACTCCTTTAGGAAAAGGCACACTTGGAGATTCAAAGCCATCTAGGCAACCTCTCACAACTGTACTGTGAGGAAACTATTATTAAGAGGCATCAAACTACAGAAGACATCACTTGATTCTACAAATTAAGATTTTCTGTGACAGCCAAGGCTTGTTGGTCTGATTTCCAAAGCCAACTACACTGTGCAACTCAACAAAAAAAAAAAAATAGATGCTGCATTGTGGAAAACCCAGGGTGTTTTCCAAGCAACTTTGATTTGCCTATGCTCAGAATAGATCGAACCAGACTGACTTCCCTCAAAATAGTTGGAAAGTCCTTGAAAGGCCTCTTGATTTCTACAGCACAGGTAACAGCATCTCCATACACTTTCACGACTCATGGTGACACATATATATTAGCTTACACGGGCTTATGAGACCTGACATTAAACTATTTTTGGTTCACTTTTGGGCTACTTTCTTACTCACCCACACAGAACAATAAAGTGAATGAAAGTGTGTCTTTTTTTATTTTTTTTTTTGGATATGACCTCAACTCCCTGAGCCTAGGCTAGTGCTATTGTAAGCGCTGCATCATTTAATGACGTTCACACATTTTTCTATCTTAAAAGTAGGTGCTTTTTTTGGCTGCAACAGACCCAGAACAAATTTTTCCAGAACCTCACCTCTGGACACTTCAATTTTCCTGCCTAAATGTATTAATGACCATTTTACTTCCATCTGCTCCTGAGCTAATTTCTTCTCACTGGCTCTCACCATCAGATGTATTTATAGACATGGACCATATCCCCTCTCAGCTTTTGTTTTTGCTGGATTAAAAAAGCAAACTTTCAGTCTCCTTCTGCAAAACCAGTACTCTGTTTCTCCCAGCACTCGGACAGCTGACCTCTGTGTCTGTTTAATTAGAGTCCATCTTTCCCAGCTTCCCTACTCCCCAACACCACAGCCCTGCAGGGTGACACAAGCTGCTAGTCCTCCTGCACCAACATCCTTCTCCCTGCTTCTTCCAAGGACCTGCTCTTATTAAAAGTTATGGGTATCAAACAGCTAAATCTGTAACTCTCGCATTTCACACCATTGGATTTCACACCACTTTAACTATGCCAGTGCTCAAGGTATCCCAGCTTTCCATGAAATGTCCCTCTCTCCCTGGACCAACAACATTTACCACTTCTGCTGTGTCTTTTAGGGATAGTCACACTCTCGTTGTGATTCTAAACAGGGTTAAACCAGATTAGTTTCAAGCGATCCTTTGAAAACCCACTGGCATTCTCCTCTCAGCACAGTGACTTCTCCTTTCAGCACAGCCCATCATCATTCCCATTCCCATCAGTTTCCAATCACTGTAATTAACAGGAACAGCAAAACACACAAAATGTGTCAGATCAAAGGTCCCTAGGCCTAGTGGTTAGCGTGCAGGACTTTCACTGCTGCGACCACGGGTTCGATTCCCCGGTCTCCTGGCCTGATGGAGGTCGTTAGCCCTGTGAGGCCATCCATCTATGAGAAGGACACCCTAAACAAACCTACATCCTGAGGACCTCACTGCCATTGTCCAAGCTTGCTTGGCCCCGGCAGATGAACCTTAGGATTAAAGGGTGGGCTCAGTTCAGCGCAGGCTGTGTCTCACCTAAAAAATCCATTGCGCAGGCTGGAAAGGTAAAAGACCTTTCCCCAAATCTTCGTTCGCGAAGATGGGCCATTATTTTGCCCAGTAACCTCTCCCTACCAGGGGGCAGTAGCAGACATATAACAGCCAGGAAAGTATACAGAAACTATACTGAGGGGTGTTGCTATTTCATATTACAGGTCTTGTTTAATTTTTCTGTTATGAATTTGCCCAAATATTTTTCAATCCCAGTCAAACCTTTTGGTATATAGAACATTTGGTGTTAGTACATCCCAGAGTTTAATTTGAGCTGACTTGCAGTGACGAGTTCAACCTTTGATGTTACTTCAGATATTTAATGAAAGAAGTCTAGTTTTAGTCCATCCAAAGCTTTCAGAAGAGGACACTCATGCATCTGTCTTATTAACAAAAGACCACTACATTAGTCTAGCGTAACCTACTTTTGGTGGTATCATGTCATACATATTTTTTTTCATATTTGCTTTAGTAGCTTTGTACAGCTTATACTAAAGAAGGAGACTGGCATGGGAGGATGAGAAGCACTGAAAATTTTGTCCATCATATTGAGAGGTATTCCCCCTCTCACAGGATCACCCTGACTGGGTAGGAACAGATCCTAGATTTCTTACATCTTTATGAGGACTCCAGCACAGAGACTGGCTGAAGCCAGGAGGGTCAGCTAAGCCAGGTTCATTTCCGCCTTGCCAACAATGCAGTTTGGCTTTTTTAAACTGCATGGCTACATCACCCATTTTACCATTGCCCTTCTATCTCCTTCACTGAAATCTAACACAAACCAAATATTTAATCCTGGAACCATGTTTATACTTATTTTCTTTTCTATCCTACCGACCTGTATGTACATGTAAAAGAACCTTTTACTTCACATGCTTTGCAGTTTGCAACTAAGCTTGAACAGTTGGCAAACCCTCCCTGCTCCTTCCTGACATATCAGATTTTTTCCATCCCCAAGGACTTTTTGCTTATTCCTAAAAGCCTTTCTGAAGCAGTTATTTGTCCAAAGAAATACTGAGCCCTTCCTATGTGTTTTCTTCTCACTTGCTTGGACTATTGACTTTGTTTAGGCAGGAGAACCTTGGGTTTCCATAAGGCTCCAGATCCCCTCCAGGGTTACACCCAGGAGCTTTCCCCTGCCCAGGGACTCCCTTACATATCACATTTTCAAATGGAAGAGCTGGAGCTGCCCTGGTTCCTGCAATGGCAGCAACTCACAGCCACCTCTAGGAAATTCTTGGGGACAGAACTCACATGCCATTTTAAGCACTTTTTTTTCCCCCTAAATCAAATAATGATGTAGCTGTTGTATCTATGACTGCCTAAGCCCTTCTGATTAGCAGCAATTGTTCTGCAAGTAGATCTGGTTATCTAAAGTGTCCTGTAACAATAAACCCAACCGGAAATGGTATCTTTTTAATATGAAAAACCTTCTTCGTAGGCAAATTTAACCCTTGAATCCTTAGCAATACTCTTAGTGCTACCCTGATAGAACTTTCCAGAATAAAATGTAACTTCGATTAGTTTGAAATTGGCCAAAACCTAAAGTGCTGAATTTAGCTTTTCCTGTTTCCCTGATGAAAGGGAAACTTACCTTCACCCATGAGAATCCAAAAACTTAGGGATTATTTCAAATTTCATTACATTCCACTGAGTAGAAAGCTTACTTTCCTCCTTATAATTTTGACAACAGCACTACCTAAACTGTGAGTGTTCAAGTGGCTTCAAATAAAGACTTAAGGCTGAGGAGGGCAGAAGAGATTCAACACATTTCAAGGCCAATCATTTTTTTCCAGTATGCTATAACATGAGCATTAAAAAAACCCCCAACACCATCAAAAGAACAGATGAGGCAGCACTCATCTGAAGATTATTACTCTGAGACTCACGTCAAATTTGCACCTCGCTTCCATCAAGCCTTTTCTTTTTTTTCCCCTCATGTTTTCTACTTGCATACTTGCCAATGAAGTGCAAAAGGTTAACATTTACAATGATTTTTATTGTACCAACTTTTAAATAATTACAGATGTAGTCAGAAGCTTTGTACTTCTATGTTTATTGTTCAGCCTACAACACAGATGCAACAATGTCCCAATACAACCACTGAAAGCACAGAACAACTATGTTTCAGGAGGTTTTTACAGGCTGTCACTCAGTTTCTTTATTCTTTCCTCAATTTTGCAATGAGAGTGGTTGAAATGACCACAGACAAAGCAGGACAGTGCTAAGCTGCCTTCCTCAACAGACCCAGCTGGGTACCTATGTTTCACCACCATCCCTAAATTACTTTAAAATAAAATAAAATTTAAAAAAAAATCAAATGCAGCAAGTTTCCTGTTACCAGAAAAATGCCATCTAGCCCTGTCCCCCCCTCCCACCTCCCACTGATATTAAAGAAGTATACAAAAAAAGTCCTACCCAACAGGATGGGACTACAGCTTCACAAAAAATTCAATCATTTAAATTTAATTTTAGATCTACAAGCGCTGCCAAGCACCACTTTATTTGTCAACAAAATATTTTGATTATTTGGCAGAACAAAGCAAGCTCCCTCCCTGCTTTCTCCACAGACATATTTGGCACCGGTTAATTTGTATGTCTTTAGACATATGTCAAGTCTGAAGCTGTTTCAGGCTTTAACCCTGCAGAACTTCTCTCTTTTAAGTACTTGTTTTTCTTAAAGCAGTAACAGCAGCAAGCTAAAGCCAAGAAGGGATTCGATCCTGCAACGAAATGGTTAAAAATCAGACTCTGCTGATGTGTGCTTCTCTGATCCATTACATTTCTCGCAAGCTGAGCTAAGAGCTGAGCACCAAGTATCAACTGTAATATGATCCAAGAGTTTATGGAAAAAATAACTGCACATACCAAGCATGCACATTTAATAAGATTTTGTTTCCATTAAAATATTCAAGAAACATGATTTTTAAGATCTGCTTCTCTCTTCCACCGATTTGTAACGTTTCTCCTCCCCCTCCCCTAAATACACACCTCCTTTCCAAAAACCAAACCCTTAAAGAAAAAAAAAAAAGGAAGAAAGAAAAAAAGCAGTCCTACTGCAGGGAAGAGAGGCTTGAAAAACAACTTTGATTGGCACTTGGCCTGACCCACAGAGGAAGAAAAACAGTTTTTGGACAAAGAGCGCAAATATTTGAGCTCATTGACTTACAGGCTTTCTTAGCAATTGCAAGAACCAACCTGGAGCAAAATGTGTTGGGAGAGATTGAATTAAAATAAAACCAAACCGGCATCGCGTTCATCTTGGGCGCTCGGGGACTCGGCGCGTTTGAACAGCTCAGCAATTTTAATTCATTTGCACTGGACAAACAAAAAGCACCTCCACTAATGCTCCCCGTGAGGCAGATGTCGGGAGCAGGACCTGCAGCCATCCTACCCCTCCGGGGGCACAGGGGGTCCGCAGGGAAGCGGCTGGGCACTGCAGGGATGGGGGCTTAGCGGACTGGGGGGCGGGGGGTTCTTCAGCGCTTTTATATTTTTTAAAGCTCTAAGCTCGGAGCCCCCCCCCACTTGACGGAGATCGCGGTGGTGAATTCCACCGTTGAAATACGTGGATAATAAACTTTCTAAGCGCGGCTGGGCTCCATGACACCCCCCCCCATCCCAGCCTTCGGGGAGGCTGGGCGCCCTCCAACCCTTCGGGATGGGGGGGGGGCCGCCCGGGGCAGGGGCCGGTGACAGCCGTCCCGAGGGGGACGGGGGCGATGGGGGCCCGGACCTGGCAGCCCTGGGCACCCCCTGGGGCTACATCCTCCTCGCCCCTCCGCTGCCCCCCACCCCACGCTCCCCAGGCACTCACCTCCCGGCAGAGCTCCCAGTCCACTGGGGAGATGCCCCCCAGCTCTCCCACTGCCCTCCTCCATCACCCCGCCGTACCGCTGCCCTACGGCCCATTTCTCCTCACGCCACTGTCGCTGTCCGTGTGTCCCCTCTCCCCCCCCCCCCGTCAAGTCTCTGTCCCACCGCCGCCCGCTCCACCGATCCCTCCTGGAAGCCTCTCCCACAGTCCTCGCAGCTCCCGCCGCCTCTCAGCGGGCGCCCTCCGGTACCTGTCTCGGCACCTTCCGGCAATTGCCGCACACCCGGTACTGCCCGGCGGCGGCGGCGGCGGCGCTGCCCACGGGCCCGGAGCCGAGGCGGTTCATGGTGGCGGCGGTGGCGGCGAGGGCCGGGCGGGACGGGAGGCGCAGGACGGCTCCGGCTCCGCGGCGCTCAGCTGCCCGCGCCGCCGGCCGCCCCCATCCCCGGCCGCGGCCCCAGCGCCCGCTCCGCGCCACCGCCCCCCGCGCACACCCCCGCGGGCCCCGCCAATCCGCAACGCCCTCCCCGCCCAGCGCCAACGCTGCCGGCCAATCACGACGGGTCGCCCGCCGCCGGCCAATGGGCAGCGCCCTGCCCGGCTCCCATCTCCGGGCAGCCTGCGAAAGGGGGCGGGTCCAGGGGCGGGGCCTCAGTTACTGAGGGGCGGGGCCGGCCTCGTCTCTGGGCAGCCTTCGGGAGAGCGGGGCAGGGTCGGCGCCTCGGCGCGTGCCTTCCCCCGGCCAATAGGGTGGGCACTATGCAAACGAGGCGGTGGAGGCCCCGCCCCTAGGGCAGGGGCCGCGGTGGCGGCAGCACCTTCCCTTGAGCCGCTCCCGCTCCCGCCGCTCCCGCTCCCTCCGGGAGGGTCCCCAGGGATCCCTAGCCTGGGGTCAGCTTCCCGCCTCGCCTCTCCTGCCGGCCCTCCGGCCTGCCTGCCGGCCTGCCTACCGGCCCCGGGGCCAGATCCAGTGCCGGGCCATCACCATCCTCATCCTGCCGGGTGCCCCCTCCCCCGGGCGGGGGGCTGCCTGTGCGCGGGGCAGGCTGCACTCCCGGGGCGGCGGGCTGCACATGCAGGGACACGACTGCCCTGCTGCCAGGCAGAGCAGGATGAGGTGTTTGCTCTAGGGGAAGCTGGGAGGACGCATGCGAGTGTGTGTGTGTGTGTGTTTGCCTCAGGTCGCCGGGATTGTTAGGAATGATGAGTCAGGTTTTCTGGGCTCCATGCTAATGCGCGGAGATGGAGTGTATAATTAGGACAGAGGCAAATCTGTAATCTGCAGGCTCGGAGAGCTATGCTACAAACCTCTCTTTTGCATCACGGCATGGCTGCAGTTTCCCTTGCCCGTGTGCTCTTCAGCTTTAAAATGCGCATAGAAGAGCTTTAACATGAGTAGTCGCACCGATGTCAATAAAAGTTCATTAAGTGTCGAGCGTTATATAATTCCTATTTTGAAACATGATGGTATAGAAGGATTTGGGTATTTTACGGGAGCAGAATGCTATTACCCTATGAAATTTCTGAGCAGATTTGCAGTTATATTGTTTTCAAGGTTTCTCCCGGCAAAACAATTTTAAATCAGCTGCTTGAGAACTGTGATCTGCTTTGTCTGGGAATACTTTGTATTTTTGCAAAACGAAGCGTTGTGTAATTTAGTCAACTGACTGGCTAAAAAGAGCACAATGCAATTAGTAATTTACATCTCTTAAAGGAGACTAATTGAACCTAGATCTCTCTTTGAGAACTTTGAAGCGTTTCTCAGATCAGACTTTGCCACTGTAAACAAAACCCCATCCACAATAACATTCTCCTCCATCCTTTCCCCTCTATGCGTTTCCAAAGGGATCTTTTCCTCAGGCAATGAAGCCTTCAGCAGACGGGCGCTCTGTGGACTCCGCTATTGCCATTGAATTCAGTGTGGAATGCATCCAAATGTTACAGTCACAGGCAGCCGTACAAAATGCTTGGAGAGGAATAAATGGAGAAGGGTTGTCTTTTCCCCCCCCCCCCCCAAGCAGTGTACTAGAAATGGTATCCCAACACGAGAAAACAGTTTGCTTGAGTGGAGGTACTTGCTGTGCCATGTCTGAATCCCACATACTGCAGCATGGTGCTATTTAAACAAGGGAAGACGTGTAGCCAAACAGGTTAGTTTCCATCATCTAATATGAATGTAATGCTAAAATTTAAGTAAACAATATGATGTAAATGGCTTTTTATTTCTTGCTGAAGTCCATTGTAATGTTATCTGAAATAAGAATTTTTAAAAGAAGCAGAGGAGGATTAGAGTTATTAAGCCACAAGCAAAGGAGAGTTCACTCTTCAGCTCAAGCAAGATCGCTTTGAATCATTTGCTGTTAAAGCGTCTGATTCAAAACTCAAACCCATTGGCAAGGATGGTAGCAGGCAAGTTTGAAACACAGATAAGTGAGAGATTTTAGCTGTGTTACTCCTTACATTTAACATTGGAACATTGGCAAATACTCAGATTTCATTAATAGCATCCATTCATTTATTTTATATTGGCAATGGCAAGTAGACATGACTAGATGTCCTCAGAAATGTAGTTGGGTCCCATTCCCCTGCTGAAATTATTTCTACCTTGAGTGACAACTTCAGATCTTTAGCAAAGTCCATTAAACCCAGGAAAATTTGGCATTAGCCAGGCATGAAAGTTAGGCTGACTTGTAAGGCAATTTAAAATTAAAAAAATGTGATATCTAGTCTCTGTTGTACCTCAAAGGTCTTGTGAAAGAGAGTGAGACATGCATGCCCAGATGCTTGAAGTATTTGGTGGAGTAACCCTCACTTAAACAATAAACACTTAAGTACCTTTGTGGCTCCCAGTCTTGCCTTTCAGTACTTTTGTATCTGAGAAATGTCAAGAGAAGCATAAACTTTGAAAGGGTTTCATTGTTTTTGGAAACAATACAGCAAATGGAAGTTGCCTAAAATCCTTTCTTGCATCCAACAAAAATTCTCTTGGACATCTTTTCTGAAGTTTATTTTTCCCAATGCATTTTATTTTTACAAAGAGTTTTAATGCCTAATAGAGATCAGAAGTATACCTAACAGGGCCAGACACAGTGCTTACCTGGTATCAGATAATTAGTGTATAAACTAGAGAGAGTATCAGAATTTTCAAAACATCTGAACTCTGTCTAGATGCAGTGTTTGGAAATGAACTGTTGTGATCCATGTGACACCGTGTAAAACACTGTGTATGTGCCATCTGCAGAGTCCTGCTGCCTGCAAAGGCTTGTATGTGTGGGCCTGATTTTGAGCTCTTGAATCATTCCATTTTGAGTTAAACATGTGCATAAGTACTGCAGAATTAAAAGCCTGCCTTTGTACAAGCTGGTTTCTTGGTGAACATATCAACATTCTTGAAAGTTCTCCTTTTAAACTTATTTCTCAAAGAAGTATGCAAAAATATCCAGTGCTCTCTTTACAATTGTCTGGCAGTTTTTATGATCCAACTGCGTCTCGCCATCCACTGCTGTGGATTTCCTTCAGTTTTTTCCCAGCTACTGAGTCATTAAGGAAAGTAGAATGCTGAAATTAAAAACTATTTGAGTTACAAGCAGCATGGTGTCTTGACCTGCCTCAAAATTTTAAGAAGATTAACAATTCTGTAGACCAAACCAGTCCTCTTGGCTGAGGTCACTTAGACAGGCTGTGAGCTATTGCTGTGTATGGGTAAGGTGGAGATTTTTTTTTCCATCTTGATGATATGGAGCATACTGGCTTGAGACCATCACATCCTGTTTTAAACAGACTTTTATCATCAATGATCATAACTTTTTCAAAGTTTAAAAAACCAAACACCATGATGAAACAACAAGGCAGGAACAAACTTCCAAAGGAAGTAAGGATTTCTCTGCCTCCTGAAATCATCAGATACATTTTTGGTAGACACATTGCAGCCAAGCATGGACTGCTGCCCTTGCCATAGGAGTGGATGAGGTGTGATGGCCTTCGCTAGAAGGTCAAAGTTTTCCTAATACCTTATGCAGCCTTCAAGCTAACATGGTTCAAACGGATCAGCTCAGAGACATAGGTGCATCCGAACATCGAGCCGCTTTCCTCCCTCAGAGCAAGTACTCATACTGTTTGTTTAACAGTGAGATGCCAGCTTCTAACTTTTGCAATATATCCACCAGGAATTTGGACACAACGCATCCCTGCTGTCTTCCAGAAAGCATCGCATCCAACAACCATCCACTGCACAACCATTCTGCGAGAAAGCACAGAGTGATAAACTTCTACTTATTTCAAGAGGAAAAAGATGTTCTGTAGATTGACTGTACGGTATTGACCATGCTGTGTGTCCCAGAACAGTCAGCCTAGCTGCAATGTGCTGTGCAGGTGCAATGTGAGTGCTTGCAAAATCCACAAGATGCTTCCCTAAGATATGCACCTACTCTAAAAGCGAGCAGTGCTTTTGTTGTTCATACATTAACGAACAGCTTGATGCTTCCTGAAAAGGTTGGATTGACAAGATCAAGTGCTGTAAAATCAAATTTGTTATGCAGTGAAAACATTTGGGATACACAGGCATCCAGCAGCTAGGAGAGAAAGGATGGGAGGGGGCAGCTGCCATGCAATAGCTCTGACTGGACTGCTGCAAGACTAGAAATCCCACATGAAATTAAAAGATCTTCAAGTTTTGCCCAGAAGCAGGAAGAGAGAGCGTGCCTGAGCACCTAGCTCTGGAGCCTTAACCACTCTCCCTGTCTGACCGCCACAGTAAAGTGCATCGGTTAACGAGGTGATTGACACATGTCACATGCCTTACATTTCTTGACTCCATGAGTCATTCAGTAAAGCCATACTGAACAGGTATACACAGGAAAATAGATGTAGTTGCTCCAGGCAAGAAATCCAGCCCCTTGACATGATGTCAATTGAGTGATAGTCCTGCCGTCATTATCATAATTTCTGTTGCACTGTTTTAATATCATTTGCACAGCATTTATATTGTGTTTTTATGAGGAGGAAGGGCAACAGATGAAGTTTATGCCCTGAGTGATGTTATGCACACTTTGCCACTACAAAACGACTTCCCATCCTTGCAACTACACATCCTAATTTGCAAAATGGATGTTCAGATAATTGTGTGAGACAGGGAGATGGGATGATTTGTGGAATTTTTCCTCGAGGGTGGGGGTACATGCCTTTTCATTTGCAGAGTTTAAACCCTGACTAGAGAAAGCACTTCAAATTATGTTTATCATAAAAAACAATTATAGCCTGGCCCAGGAGAGCTGCTCTCACTGACCTAATATGCCTTTTTAATAGCTAATTTCTTTGACAGTTAAATAACTCTAAAAAAATATGAAATCACTACACAACCAAGAAACCTATTCTCCTCTCTCTCTCTTCATGTTCTTCTGTGGTTTGAATGACAATTCGCTAAATATATTTCAACATGTTGTTTACTTCAATTCAGCCTTCTGAGACCACACTGGCCAATGCTGCGAGTCTGTAAAGAGGGATCATCTGGAAAAAAAATATGTTATGCTTCAAGTTAACTTCAGAAGTATTTCAGCCTGTAGAATTTTTGGGAGTGATACAGTGGGGAAATGCACTAAATAAAAAAAAAGTATCTGAAAAGCAGGACAAAGGTAGCCTGGTCTTTCTCCCTGCAAAAGGAGAATTTCAAATAATCTCTTGTAATGTATTCCTATTCATATTGAAGGTAATCCTACCATGCAGATTTAATGACAGCAGCAGGACTACCTTTGGTGACAGAAATGCCTCTCCCCTCCAGGACTGGAGATGGAGTTCACAGGGTGGACATGGATGCCTGGGGTCATACACATGGAGCAGGGACACGTCTAGGTCTCATCACTGGTTGCACAACCATAACACGAGGCATGAGTTGCAGCACTGGGACGGATGTGCCCGAGGTTTCATCCCTCTCCTAGACATGTGTGCCTGCATCAAAGCTGCAGTTACGACATCTCTGTGAGATGCAGGTGTCCTCCAGTGCTGTGGGCCTGGGTCCAAGCAGCAAGATTTCCTCAAGAAGACAGAAATGCTGCTGGCCTTTGGCTGGAAAGTGGAGCTCCTGCCTTAGCTCCATTGCTTTGGCTACATTACCTATTACTGAAGAATACAACCTAACCATGTCAGGCTGGGTACAGCACCTCGAGCCTTCCTTTTGCAGACAGGGTACCATGAGGCCAAGAGTTCAAAAGCCAAGGAGACAGAAGAAGGCAAGCAGGACACAGCTGGTTCAGCTACTTGCTGGCTGGGGAGGCGAACTGGAACCTGGTGTTTTGCTGCCTGTTTCCTCCCACTGCTTTGGCTCAGATCTGTGCCCGGCCAGTGCAAGGCACACAAATGTCTTTGTCTGACTAAAAAACCCTAAGATTTCTCAAGCAGTGAACTTGTCTATTTGTATTTTGAAAATTAAGCACTTGGTACGGCATGATGACACATTAAGGATGGAGCTGATCGGTGAAATTAGCTTCCTGTGTTCACTGGTAAAGTTATGGCTTTCATTATTTTCAAATACAAAATACAAATACAGAAAAAAACAAATACAAAACTCAGCAACTTTTGGGATATGGCACATAGTTTATGTCCATTTCTCATTGAAGACCATGAGATATGAACATAAACATGTTGGAAGATCAGGCTGAATTATGGCAGAGTTTTATTCTTTGTTTCTAGACAAAGAAGAGCTGAAGTGCTGAAAGATTTGCATCTGTTATTGACTTGGTTATTTTTATTTTAAAAATGTTTTCACTCTATTTCATTATTTTTCTGATGGTTACACCCTGGAAAACCAGAGTGTCAGTGCAACTGGGATTTTCTCAGAAGGTACCATACTTAGAAGCAATTAGGCGTGAGTGGAGGCAGTTAGCACATGGAATCTTTCCCAGCAAAATCAGCGAAGTGCTGAAGGCTTGTTTGCATGGTGTGTTTTCTTCTTTCATTGATCGCTATCTGGATGGTGGGGATGTTTTGGACAGGAGAGGTCCTAAATTCTGAGATTCAGCCTTAAAGAAAGACCCCTGCAGATGAGTTGACTGACTGAATCAGCAGCACAGTGCGCCTGTGCTGAGCCACGCAACCTGCTAACCTTGGCACTTCTGCCTCCCTCCCTCCAGCACAACCAGGTGGTGCCTGCTGCGATACACCAAAATACAGCAAGCAGGATGGACCCAGCCATCTGGCACTTCAGAGCAAGAGAAAAGGAGCAGCAGTTCCCCTGGACCAACATCAGCCAACTCCTTTCTGCTCCCGTCTCCTCTAGCCTGCTGCTGGATGGAAATGCATGACTCCTGCATGTAGATTTTCCTTTGAAGAATTCCTGACCTATTTCAGCCTGGTGTTGCAGTAGATGTGAGCTCTATTTATAATGTTAGGAGAGGGAAAAGAGAGGCTCAGTCTGGAAGGAAAAAAAAGGAGTCTAAGCCATGCACCTTGCTCTGTCGGTGCTGGCAGTCACTGCTTTAATACTGGGACTCCCAAGCTGGAAATGGCAGAAACCAACTGCTGTTTAGGCAAATAAATGAATAATAACAAGGGTCATTGCATCTTGCTCTGCTAACTGCCAGATCCATCTGGTATAACTGAACCTCAGGCATACAGACTGGATTACTTACTATTGCCACTGAAGCGTTTATATTGACAAAGATTTGGGAGAATCCTGAACAGCAGAGGCAGAGGAATGACTGCTTTATGAGTGGAGTGATGTCTTTGTACAGCATAGGAGCAGGATCTGAGATGGAAACATGAAAGGATTATATTTCCACAGCAAGGTCATGTCTTAAGAATTTTATTTATTCTCATTTTTATTAAAATGTCCTTTTACAGGGAGAAATAACTTATTTTAGTAATGCGGTATTGCTTTTGAAACTTAACCTTCTTCTATCTCGACTCTTTAAATCACTAGAGATTATGGATTTTCTTGTAAACAGGCTACAGATCAGCTTCCTTTTTGTATTATTTGGCTCTCTTGTTTCAGAAACAGTATGGACCAAATTCTTCCCTGGCACAACCAGTCCTAGTGCTCTTATTCTGAGAATGCTGGGCCAAATTCCCGCTCTCTGTTTTGTCAATATACATTCAGACCCACTCTGCTATAACCACTGGAGTCATATATCATAAGCACTAATCTACTGCTGAGCAGAATGTAGACCTCTCTATAAATATCACTTTGGTCAAGGGAAGTAAGGGAAATAATTCTGAATGTGGCCTTAAGCATATTACTTACTCTGTTGAAAGATCATTCACTCTTGGCCTAACCTATTTCGAGCGTGACAGTCCTGGAAAAAATGTATATCTGTGAGTGAGAGGAGGCTCAATAAGAGTCAATAAGGCCTGGTGTTATGCGATATTAATAAATGTGTATTTGTGCTGAAGCATGCTAAACCTCAAAGGCTGGGTATAAATATCAATGTCTATTGAATTTCAGGAAGAGATGGCTGGCAGTAACCATGCTTGATGTCGTTTTGCAATATGCAATCTGTGTTTACACAGGAACTATTCATAGGCACGTTCCTGTTGGTAGGCAGAGAATTTGTCTCTTTCTAGTCAGTTTCTGAGAAGTCAGTTTCTTTCCTTATTTCTCTGGCAGGATTGTTAGATTCCCTTTGAGTAAAGCAGCAGTGATGTGCTATCAAGCCTATAATGTGTGAGCCAACAGTGCTGGAGAAAGAGTGCCAAGAAGTCCACCACTGGATGAAGACAGCACTTGGCTAAAGACAAAGGGGGTCCTGGTGCCTCAAGCAACTTCCTGCAGCTGGTGGGCAAAACATCCTCTGTGCAGATTGGGGATCCTCTGAACCTCCACAATGACTTCTCCCTGCAATAAAACACGGCATTCATGAATTTAATCAGAAAACACGTAGTAAGCAGTGGGAAAAAGTCATACTGTAGCAGAAGGATGTGGTTTACAAGTGGTGTCTGTAACAGGATTAAGCTAGGGGAGGCAGAAGAAAGTGACTGGTAACTGTTTGTCAGTGTGGTGAACAACTTGCAACTGTGCCAGGTAATTTTGTCAGTTGTGTTCTGAGCTGCCGTGTGCAGCTGTTGTTAAAGCATTTCCAACTTGTTTGACTGTGGGTGAGAGGGAGGGTCACAAGTGAATAAATCACATTTTTGGGTTTGCAGACTTGTAGATAGCTGTCCCAAAGTGGAGAAACTGACATTTAATATGGAAAAGATTGGAAAAAATAGTTGTCTGGTAAAAAAAAATCTAGTCAAGTCCTGTCTGCAGTGTGTTTTCCTTTTCCTGCTGGGATGATGGACATGAGAGAGTACCCAGAAACAAGAAGAGATGCTGGTTGGCTGCTGTGGACACATCTCTCTTGAGGGGGCATAAGGGCAACAATGAAACTCCTAAATACTAAAAATACTGTCATCTTCCCAAGCAGCCTGGTACCTGAGCCCAAGTCTCCACTGGCTCTGTGTGCTGAGGTTCTCTCTTAAAGCAAGGTAAGAGGGGCTGGGACAGCTGACTGCTGCCTTCTGGGACTGCCACAGACTTCTTGTGTCTTCTCTGGAAGAAATATTCTCTAGAGACACAATGCTCACCAGCATCCACCTTCATCATGAAAAGCAGTCAGGATCTGTAATTCTGTGAAACTGGGTTCTCCTTTCCCATACCTGGGTTGCTTTGAAGGTCTTTAAGCTTTATGTAATTATAAAGGGCAGCATGAGGCAAGTCTGAGAATTGACTCCGTCTGCCTCCTGATACTCCCTTTCAACGCTTCCTGAAGTACATGGAGATCCACTCAGGTAAGGTGCTTCATGAATGGTGAAAATAAAAGTCCAGAAAGAGCAGTTATCTGTGGAGTTATTAAAGAACAGTGTCTGTACTCGATAAGCTGCAGAGAAAGTAAAACAGGAAAGTACTCAAACTGAAGACAAAGCTGATGTGGTTGCTGAGCTCTTGATAGTGGCATCAATGGGAAGAACTCAAGAGATCATGCATAATGTGTCTGAACTTATCTGAGTGACTGACGGAAATGAATTTTATACTTCTCACAGGAAAGACAGTGTGATAGTTTTATCATGATCTCATTTTCTTCTGCTATCCACACTTTTCCTGCAGTGCATGCTAAAGTGATTAGCCAAGTCACGGTTTCCTAGAACAGCCATGAGGCCTGGTGAGACATTAGCCATCTAATTAGCTGCGACTAGTTAGTGCAGGGGAAAAGCTGAGTGGCAGCTTATCTCTCCCCCTCAGTACCATGGTTACATCCATCCCTGAAAGCTGGTGTGCTGTCAGAAAAGGAGATTACTTCTTGTCTTGGGTAAGCCAAGGCATGGCCATAGACTGTGCTGGAGCATGGTGCCCAGACCAACAAGCCTATGTTTCCTAGAGCTTGTACTGACACACAGGACAGTCGTGTGCTGGGGTTGGTCCATGAACTGAGCCAGTTATTTCCTCAATGGTGGGTTAAATGCCCATTCCTCTTCCAGCCAATGAGCACCATGGGCCTTCATCTCATTGCATTATATTCTTTGAGAGGACAAAGATCTGCCTTAGAAGAGCCTGTACAAAGGCAAGCAGGTCCTGGGCCCCTGATTATCCTAAATATCTTGCCAAAATGCTGCAAAATTTCCAGGGAACTTGGAGTTATGGTGATCTGTCCAATGCCAGGCTTCCCATGGGCACTGCACTGGCCACCAGCTTTTGGGTGCTTTACTGATCTGCAAAGTTTACATTTGGGCCTGAACATGCCCAAGCAATAGCTTGACAGGGGGTTTCCAGCCCTGACTCCCACGCTCTGGAGCTGAAATGTGCTACCTGAAATCAGAAAGAGACCTGCTCTGAGCAGGAGCATTATAGGCATGTAGTGGGCTTGCCATTTTCCCACTTAATCTGTTGTGGAAGTATTAATATGCCTTGCTCTTCATCTTTTAAAAGGACGGCAGAAATGCATGCTGTGGGCTCCTCACACTACTGAAGGCTTTGGCAAATGTTTGGGGTTTGCCTAAGAGCTATTAAAAGCTGCTTGCTGAAGTAAGAAGAGTGCTCATGGTATAATGAAAACTAAAGGTGGTGTGCATCTAGCAGAATACCCTGAGCAGCACCAGGAGACTTGCATAAGTTCTTGCACAGATATGCATTGGAGGGAAGAAATCCCCAAATAGCTCTGTTTAATGCTTTCCTTTGCACTTCTGCTGTGTCTCTCGCCCATGAAGATCCGCAGCAGGCTTGCAGCCTAGAGTGGCTAGCAACTTTTCTCTTTGATTAAGAAGCAAAAAAGTAGAAAAAAGGAAGACCCTCCACAGGTGAGGACAGGCACTCTGCCATCACAGGCAGTTTTCAAATGACACTGTAATCGCAAGTGAGGTCACAGCAGTGAATTTGAATGAAACTGCAGGAAGAACCAGACATTTTAAATAAACTGCACCATTTCTATGTTTCCTGTGGCTTATCCAAATGGCCCCTGCTCCAAAGGTTCCCCATGGCCAGAGGCTGCGTGCTGTGAAGCAAGAGTCTTGCCAGTAATTGCAGAGGTCAGGCAAGTGCAAGGGTTTTGCCTTTTGGCTGCTGAAAATGGGACTCTCAAGCCGCAGATGAGAAACAGCGATACTGAAACTTCATCTGAGACAATTGCTACCAGGAAGATGAAACCAGCAGTTAAGGGTGTCGGCATGAAATGAAGCAGCCAGTCAAAGAAGCACGTTGGCTTCAGGCACCTATGAACAAAAGGCCATTTCATGAAGACGATGCCCTGGGAACAGTGCTGGTGGGGGGAGGAGGGCAGAAATCAAAGAGTGGGCAAAAAGTAAGGTGGCTGGATATCAGTGGACAGGGTGACTCCAAAGGCTGCCAGTCCTCCCAGCTGAGATGAATGGTTCCTTTCTATTTACGTAGATCCCTGTGTAGAAAAACATCATAAGTATGATCTAAGCAGAGTCACAGACATTTTGGCGCCTAGGCTGGTTCCCTCCTCCTACTCCAACAAGCAGGGCTTGACCCGGGTGGTGAAACGCATCCCTCAAGCCCTGTGCATTGCACCCCACGCCATGCTGAGCCCTGTGTGCAGCATGAACTGCCCTTTGCCTGCCATTTCACACCTGGGCTCCTCCTGAGGGGCTACCTGCACTGGAGTGACTTCATTGCTTGGAGAGAGGATGTGTGGGCAACACATCCCCCCTGCCCCAACAGTGCTGCAGACTGCTACCATATTCTTTACAAAGCATCTCTGTGTGCATTTCACTTTGAATCCAACAAAGCCAGCAGAGCCTCATCTGCCATCCCAAGTTGAGCATGTGCTGAAGTGCTCTGGGAGCAGCCAGCTGAGTCATAAGCCGATCCAGCAATTCCTATTCAAAGGCTGCTGTCTCTGCCCTTGTGGAAAATGCATTTATTGTTTTGGCTTTTTGCTTCTTTGTGCTAAGGTTCAAGCAGTGCTTTGCTTGTTATTGCATGTAGTGGTTTGTATGCAGCGCACCAGCACAGCGAGTTCTGATGCCAAGTTAAGGCAGAGATGGGACTGAGCAGGTACTGATGGCAGAGCACAGCACAGCGGTGGCTGGTACGGTAGGGCTGCATGGTGCATCCATCCAGCATCAGATATACGGGGAAACTCATAAACTACCAAGGTAGGATGGATCTGAGCACAATTTGATGTGCTTATCTCACGATTAAATTTATCAAATTGCTTACCTCAAGATTAAATTTATCAAATTGCTTACCTCAAAATAAAATTTATCAAATTGTTTGTAAGTTAACCAGTTTTCCCCCCTGCAGTCTCAGGATGTCGTATGCAGGTGGATAGGATCTGAGGAAGGTCTCATCTCTCACTCCCTTCACAAATCTGCCTGCAAGGCTGGACTTTGTCACAGGTTCCAGAGGTGACTCTGGGGCAAGCAATTTCTCTTCCCACCTTGGGAGGGGCAATTCCATTAACCTGCTTTTGTATTTTATTCAGGAAAGTGAATGCAATGGGAGGCATTTGGCTATGGACTGCAGCCCTGCCCTTGGGCTTTCCACTCTCCCCCATGCATTGCACTGAGCTCAGCTCTCTGAGGTGGTGGATTCCCACCCCAGAACCTTCCCAAAAGGCCAGTGGGTGAGGTGGCTTTTGGGAGGTGTCACCTTGCCGGCGTGGTGTACGTACACCTTCCGCAGGCACTCAGCACTCACCCCAGCTGCTTGGCAGTTGCTCCCTGTCACCCACCCTGGGCCATTTGCATCACCTGCTGGCAACCAGGGTTCTGGGAGGAGAATTAAATAAAGATACACATTGTTATTGGCAGAATAACGACTCATTATCCCCATTTTAGAGGCAGGCTAGTGGACATCACACTCCGTAAGAAGCCAGCCATGGAATCAACAACAAAAAATAGAAAGTCTATGTTTCCTCTTTGCCAGCCCCTTTTCTTACTCCCTGGAGGGCTGCCCTGTGCAGCACATAGGGAGCAGGCAGATTTTGGCTCAGCAGTGTTGTTTGGAGGAGGGGAGGAGTGCTGGGCCGCCAGCGTTGTGTGCGGCAGAGTGCAGAGGAGCGTGAGGCTGGCCTGATAAACCATAATAAAACCCCACTGACAACCCCACAGCCTTTGAATGGTACCATCTTCCTTTGTAAACAGAATATGCAGACACATTATGCAACCCCTGGTAAATTAACTGGTTTTCCATACTGTTGAAACATGGTAATCAGATGTTTGTTTGTCTAGTGCCTTTGCAACAGGAGCATTTTGACTCTCTACTAATTTTACTGTTGTGGGTATGTCATTTGTGCTCTTTCTGTGTTACTACCATTCTGCTAACACCAAGTGTTAAAAATAATGATTATCATACCCAAAATAACACCACCTCACCTCTATACGTATTCTGAATTATGAACTTCTAGTGCTTGCCTTTTCAAGCTTGCTTAAAAATCTACTTTGCTTCTGAATGAAAAATTAATTCGGTGCAACATCCCAGGAAAGGAGACTTCATGAGAGCCTCCAAACATGCAGACCTTCAGTAAACTCCCAAGAACTCTAACACTGGCAGTGCCAAGAGGCACAAATCAGGCTGACAGCTCTGGTTTAGTATGTATTGTGCAAACACAATGAAACTCATCTGCCCAGCTCAAAAGCCATAGAGATAAATGCAAAAAGGTTGGAACGGAAATGGAAGCATGAGAAGATGAAGTGACCTGGCACAGGTCATGGCCCAGGTCACGGGCACAGCTGAGAACTAAACTTTTGGATCCCTCTTTCTAAAGTGGTGCACTCTAGAAACCATTTGATTTGACTATACTCTTACTTAGATTGTACTGTGAGCTTTCCCCACCAGCAGAAAAATCAATCGCCAGCAGAGATGCTCTTTAGTTAAGGGCATCACATAGGATATCCCAGTGATACTGCAAAATCATTATCTAAAGGGATAGCATCCAACAAGTGAGAGGGAGATTTTGAACAACAGTATTTTTATAACAGCTACTGCTATGAGATGTTATTCTTGTTCATGTTTCTGTCTAGTTGTTTCAAATACAGCAGGTCCTTGGATGTAAACCTAATTTGAAAAATCCACGGTGGAATAAGATGTTCAAATGGCTACTTTTATTGAATATATGCAACACCAGCACTTTGCTACAAGCTGCTCTGGTAGGCATTTGGTCACTTCTGCTGTAGTTGCTGAAATACAGAGCATGGTGAGGGACACAAATGACTCACAAACAGTGCTGCAGCTCCCCTGCTTACTCTCTACATTTGTCCATCATGTAAGAATGAGGTAGGATAAAAGAAAAGATGCTTAGGCAACTTCAAAACTGAATTTGTATTTAAAAAAAAAAAGAAGCCTCAGGCTTTCTTTCAAACCAAACCGCACCTTCGCTTGCAGTTCATACCCTCCTTTTGCCACCTGTTTCAAAATGCCACTGCATCAAGAACCCCTGTTTGGCACAGAAAGCTGATCTCCATTCCTAGTCCATCGCTATTCTAGAGTCAAATTCCTTGGCCTGTTTTAACATTTGCAGTGCACCAGATAAGGGATCAAGGAATGAACAAACATTTTCCTCTCAGGAGTTCAGCATGTGTTGGCACAGGTTCATGGACAACTCTTGGGCATTATTCAGCTCACCTAAGTTATGTGCAGAGTAGAGGTGTTAAAGTTAGGAGTACAAATATGCTGGACTCCCTTTGCAGTGAGCTTGGATGGATGATTCTTTCCAAAAGGTAAATTGGTCTATTTGATATCCAAAGAGTCACTGGAAATTCCTATAATTGTGGGTGATATAGGATGAGCATAAGCCTTGCAGTATGTTAGTATTTCAAGGTTTACTTTTGTCTGACCCTGGCCTTTGGGTTCCACTGTTAGCCTAAGTGTGAAGATCCCTGCTTATACTGTAGAAGTGTTCTGTGCACATAGCCATGCTCTCCCCAGTACTGCAGTCAGCATGGTTTGGGAACACCCCGTGATTCCTGGGTTGTTCCATGGCCTTGTCCTGCAGGAGGTGATGAGGATTCAGGTTGCTGCAAAGGCTTAAAGGATGCCCGAGACAGTCCATCTGGAAAAAACACTGTTGTCTCAAGTCTGTCCTCCCATTTCCAGCTCTGACTACTAGCTGCCATCCTTTTCAAGATCCCAGAACAGCCCTTTGTCAACTGCAGCACTTATTTATACAGACAAATGAAGTTAGGAAAGAGCTTGATATCTTTTAAATTGCATCTAATGAAATCTGCCCACAATGGGCACACTGGGGAGAAAGCCCGGGGAGAAAGCCCCCTTGGCACCTTTGGAGCCTTTTGGCCTGCAGTGCTGGGCTCATCCATCACAGCCACTCCATCAGCCCTAGCTCAGAGCCCTCAACTTTGTATGAAGAAGTCCCTGCCCTCTCAGCATTCATGAACGCTTTCTCCAGTTTGTCCCATGTTCACCACAAAGCTGGTGCTTTGGACACTGCAACAGGCAGTGACTAACTGATAGGCCAGGGCCAAATCTGGAAGGCTCAGAATTTGCTTATCTCTCTTTTTTTCTTTTTCTTTTTCTTTTTCTTTTTCTTTTTCTTTTTCTTTTTCTTTTTCTTTTTCTTTTTCTTTTTCTTTTTCTCTTTCTCTTTCTCTTTCTTTTTCTTTTTCTTTTTCTTTTTCTTTTTCTTTTTCTTTTTCTTTTTCTTTTTCTTTTTCTTTTTCTTTTTCTTTTTCTTTTTCTTTTTCTTTTTTTTTTGTCTTCTTACATGTACAAACTATCCAGCATTATTCTGAAGTCAGTAGGAGATTTTCAGGTGATCTTCACTTGCTTTAGTTCAGACCTCAGACTCGGAATTAATTTTTGAGCCAGTCCCTTTAGCATCCAGTAATGATGTACTTCATACAAGTTGATCATTCTCAGCACAAATACACATGCGCAGACCTGGGAGGAGAGAAAGGTGGAAAAAATAGCAAAGTAAATATAACAGAAATAAGATCAATATGAAAAAAATAAGGATTTTACCTTAACTTCAAACATTATTAGAAATGATGTAACATGAAGAGGTGAAACTGTTCTCCTCGCAGGCAACCTACAGACAACCCAAAGATGATAAGGTTGTACTCTTGCTACATATAATAGCCTGTTAAAACTGTTCATATTCTGCTAGTATCAAAGAAGCTCAAATGAAAATAGATTCCTATTTTCTTATGTGCTTTCCAAACCCTGAGCTTTCCCTGCACTGTCTCCTTGCACCGTGTTTCTGGGGTGGTGTGCTGTAAAACAAGGTGCCCATGTTGCTAGGTGGATGTTCCTGCCCTCCCTTGGTGCCAGGATGGGCTTGTGGCTGTGTCCATGATGACTTGAGCTGGTAGGAGACAATCTTTCTCCTAGACCTCTACACTGCTGCATCTCAGCTAATTTGAGTGAAATTTATGTACTTAAATATTATTGTTCTTAATCCCTTAGTTGCTCCAACCTGCAAAAATTCCTGTGAGGCTTGAGGCATGGCTGAGACCTGACTTTCCAAAGTGACACGTACCAGCAAGTTTCATTGCTGCTCGGTGGATTTGGGAAAGCAGGATGATTGGGAAATTATGGGTGCAGATGCTATGTATAGGTAGAGGGTAGGATTCATGGCACCTAACTTTGGTCATCTGTAAGTTAAGTGCCATGTTTTGGTGGCCCATCTCCTCCAGTCACCTGCAGAGGCAGGAGTCCTCACCAGAGGGTTTTTCCCTTCTGTTTAAGATGCTCAGGACCATGTGAGTCACCCTTTCTCTCTGTGAACTTGGGAAACTCATGGCAGGTTACTCCTCCTGCAGCACCACCACTGTCCCCAGTCACAGAGGGACGTTAAGTGACTCTCAGGACTGCTGCTTATATTTGGGCCAGACCACACCAAGGGAGAGAGCAACAACGTGGAGCTGTGCTGGCCGGACCTGGGAAGCTGGGCTGATTTTGTGCTGATGTGAAAACAAAATCTGCTCTGCTGTTCCTCTGCAGGACTGTGAGTGAGGGCACAGGTTGTGCTCTGCCTTCACCAAACAGGTTCAAGGTCTCCATTTTCTGCTCACCTTACGGGAATGCTAAAGATAAACATCTGCACTTTTCTGGGCTGAGAGTGCTAAAAGCAAATGCCAATCCTGCTCAGCTTTTCAGATGGTTGACAAAGCACTGTAAAGGTCCAAGTTTTATTTGGAAATGAAAAGATCTTTGTACCAAACAGAATATAGCTTGTGCGCTGCTGAGACCGACAGTAAGTAAAAGCAAGCACATCTGCTGATGCAACCTAATTGCTGTTTTGATTGCCCAGCCATGACGGGGCATAAAAATATTGTCTGTCTACAAAAAAAGAATGAAACCTCACTTGACCGTTTTGTGCCCAAATACCTTGGCACCCCGCCCTGTCGAGCTAGAGTTGGGCAATCTGAATTCAAAAATTCCCCAGTGGAACCAGCTCCTAACAATACAAAGCTGTCTGACCGGGTGGACTATTTTCATGACTCTGAATAAAAATCATGTCTAGAACACTGCATGTTTCTGTGGGGGCTGTGCAATCAGGCGGGCACACAGGCCTGTGCCCGGGAGCTTTATGAGTTAAGTAGGCAGAGAATTAGCCACGGCTGAAGGCCAGTCTCTTGAGGCTCGTGGGCTTTCTGCTTGCCTATGGACAAGTACATCCTTGCAAAATGCTGAAAAGAACATTTCTGAAGCAACATGGTAGGGTTGAAGCTAATCTCCAGTCAAGACAGACCACATCTGCTTACTGAAAGAAGTTCTTGACCCTTCTTGTGAAGCTTCCACCGTTGCTCGCTGTGGGAAACAGAAGAGTGGCTCCCTCAGCTGCAGATATAAATCATAAGGTTGTCTCTCCTTCACTTGATTCTGATCAAAACCAGGTGTTGTACCTGACTCTGATGTTTAACAGTATGACTTTTTAACAAGTTATACCAGCATGGCTGTCACTAACTTCCTACCTCCCTGCCCCAAGTTATGCGGCCATTGCACAGCCTAAAGTTCAGTGCCAGGGGCTGGTAAGTACCAATGGCCAGGATGGAATAGAGTGGGGACCCCTGCTGCAGCCAGCACAGCCCAGCAGGTTCCTGCTCCAGTGCAAATTTTCTGGGCCAAATCCAGCCTCCCAAGTCCAGCTCTTCTGGATTTACCTGGTTATAGGAAGTGAATACAAGGGATCTGGGGTAAGAGTGAGCCTCAGAATCATAGAAACATAGAATTGTTTAGGTTGGAAAAGACTTCAAAGTTCATTGAGTCCAACTCTTAACCCAACACTGCCAAGTTCACCACTAAACCTAAGTGCCACATTTACACATCTTTTAAATACTTCCAAGGATGATGACTCCACAACTTCCCTGGGCAGCCTCATCCAGTGCTTGACAGCCCTCTTGGTGAAGAAATTTTTGATATCCAATTTAAACCTCCTCTGGTGCAACTTGAGGCTGTTTCTTCTTGTCCTATTGCTTGTTCCTTGGGAAAAGAGACCAACCCCCACCTCACTACAACCTACTTTCAGGTAGTTGTAGAGAGAGATAAGGTCTCCCCTCAAACTCCTTTTCTCCACATTAAACAACCCCAGCTCCCTCAGCTGCTCCTCATAAGACTTGTGCTCTATAAACTTCATCAGCTTCGTTGCCCTTGCAGGGAAAGAGAAAAAGATTGATCTTTCCTTCCCATTAAAAGGGCTATTGATTGATCTGTCCATTTAACAGACTTCAGCTGCTAAACCCCAGCTTGCAGCCTGTCCCCATCCCTTCAGCCAGCTCCTCATACCACTGCTTTTGTGTTTTTCTTTCCCCATGGTGGAGCCTTTCAAGTTTTTCTTTAAAGAATGAACCAAGTGCTTTCGATCAGCTGCCAGCCCAGCCCTGTACCAGCGAGGGGCTCCCGGCTGCTCCCTGGCCGTGCCTGGCACTGCACCATATGAAATCCCCAAGATCCACCCCTCCCTCAACACAAAAATGTCAGACTGGCTTAAAAAGCACCAGATGTTTAAATGTGATTTTTTTTAATTTTTTTTTTTTTAATTTGGGTTTTCTTAAATTCCTCTTGGGAACCAGCATGTTTCACGTAGTTGGTTAGAGAGAAGCTGCTGTGCAGCAGAGCCAGGCTCTTGCAGGGCTCTGACTGCAGCATCCATTGAACACTCTAGGGCTTTGCAGTCACATGGTCACAGGTGAGAAAAGAAAGGAAAAGATGGGCTGCCCCTTTTCACAGCCTGCTGGGCAGATCCAAACTCTGCAAATCTTTCTGTGCCACTGCTGTAATCAAACCCATCAGGGAACAAGCACGGAAACTAAAATCAGTTCTGAACTGTAGTTTTTCCCTGAATTATGAGAATGTGCAATCCAGTAGTCAAAAGAGTGGGCATGTCTTTCACCATGTCTCTATGCTGCCATAATCACCCTCATCTCACCTTCTTTGCGTTCCTTCTGGGTTGTCCTTGGCAATTTACCAGTCGGTCTCCTGCAGAGGCTGACCTGTGTTCTCCAGCCCAGAGGATACAGTGGCATGACTTTGGCCACTGTAGACCTGACAAAAAGAAAAGAATGCTGCATCTTGCTGAATAGCCTTTTCTTATGGCCACAAGGAAAGAGAGGTTGTCAGGACTAACACCTTGTGGTGCCCCACAGTCAGGAGCCCTTTGAGAGGATGTGTGGGGAGTGGGAGCGTTTGTGGAGATCTCCCAGGGAGAAAGAATGAAGCTGCTGAGGAGAGGTCATGTCTACTCCCAGAAGCATTTGCAGGCAGTGCAGCAACACCTCGCTGTTGATGGAGTCAGAGGTAACTGGTAGTTTGAACAGATAGATCTACATTTTATTCCATGCTCAGTTCCACAGATGGAACAAAGAAAAAGTTTACTCCAAAAGCAAATAAACATTCGAAATGGCAAAGTTCCAAAAGTCACTTGAGAAAGTGTTAAGACAGTATTTTGTGTGTCAACCATTTACAAGTATTCCCAAGACTCTGAAGGAGAAGACTCAGGGAGGATGGCTTTCTTAGCACGGCAACCCTGAGATTGGTCACTTTTGCTAGGCTCTTTTGATGCAACAGAGGGAAACTCCAGGAACTTGCTGTACCCACAATTCTTGTGCCTGGGATTCAGCAGGGCAGCCTGCCAGGGGTGCTGTGCGTGAGCTGACAAGAAACAGGGAGGGTTTGGAAACCCACCTGGCAAGTGGGGCTGCACTGGAAACTTGCCTAGTTTCTGTCAGCGTATTGTCAAAATCATCCCATTCCCAAAGTCTGTTTACTCTGTGTCAGGTCAGCATTTTCAGCGGGAAAAAACCTAGCCACCCCTCCCCCCCCAAAAAAACCCCCACCCCAAAACCAATTAAAAAAAAAAGAGCAAACAAAAACCTTCATTTGGAAAGTTTGCAACCATCAGTAAGCCCAATTGCAGTATGTCCCTGGTGATTGCAAGTCTCCAAAAGGAAGTTTTTAAGGCAGGGCCATAGTGAGACTGAGGAGGGTGAAGGAAAGCAAAAGCATTTGGCTCCTCTGCGAGCTGCCTCTCCACAATCTAATCCCAGAAAGAAAATGCTGTAGCTGAGAGTGACAAGGATTACATATACAATGACTTCTTGAGCAAAACCACTTTACTGACTCCTTCAAAGCAAAATCAACCTGTCTTCCTCAAAAGCAGTACTGACCACTTCTAAGTCAGGGATCTGATAGTTTTCCACAAGCTTTCATCCACTACAGACAACACAGATGCAAGACATTCTTTTTTCCCAACTTCTACAATATCTTAGGAGTACCTTCCACAGGAGAAGATTAGTACTGTGTTACCTTGTGAGTTTGTTTCACAACCAGATCAGCCCTATCCACAAAAAAGCAACTCCTTATAACCACTGGCTTTGCTGTGAGATCAAGACCATCCAGACTTACCAGTCTATCTAAAACCAGAAGAAACCTTTCCCAGAATTCTGGATACTGAAAAGGACACAACCGTAGCATGAATGGAAAAGAGGTGGTTTCTGGGGGGATGTGCCTCCACTCTGAAATGCTGAAGTAGTGGTTGATGCATGATATAAGATCTAGTTTCCTATACTCCACTCCCTACTTGAAAATGAGACCAAACCACTCATCTGCTGGTAATCACTGAGACATAGCTTCTTTGATGATTAGAAAATTCATGTTGGCCTTCCCAGTTCTGTCATCTCCAGGCAGGTGGACATTGCCCCAAGTGACGTTGTGAAAGTGACATGAGCTAACCTGATGGTGCATCTGAGGAAGCAACATACTAAACCCAGTGTCATTTCATGCTGAAGCAGACATTTTCGTCTGCAAAGAGAATCTCCCTTCAGGGATCAGTACAGCCTCCTCTTCTCCCTAATGGCCTTAAATCCTGGTGTATTGCTAAATGACAGCTATGTTCAATACTATTGTTGTGCATAGGTAGCATACTGCGTTTATTTATCGGATTGCAGGTTGCTGATTTTTCTACCAAGAGAACACTTCTTGTGGTTAACCAGGATTTTTGGGTGGCATTTATCTCACCCATGAGTAATAGGCAACATCTGAGCTGATTACTCTGGGCTTTGTGTATAGATGTTGGAAGAAACAGGTACCTTCAGAATACAATGTAACTGTTTTACTTTAGCCTTCTTATTTAGGATGACATGAACTGAAACAACCAAAGCAATCTAGGTCTCCAGGTGAATCTCCCCCTTGTCCCAAGGCTTTGAGATCCTGAGAGTATGAATTGTAAAGGACCAAAATTAAACTCTTTGTCCAGGATCTGTATTGTCTCGCTGGTTTGCCCTTACCTCATTTCAAGGTGCCACAGTGACTGAGGACATGAGACTCCCCTGCTGATGTTCATATTGGATTCCTGTTATTGTACCAGTGACAGCAGCCTCTGATAAGATGCAGCTGTTGAGCACACAAATTGATAACAAGAGTGACCTCATAGCACCATACTAGAAAAGCACTCATATTTCCTGCCCAGCTCCTGCTCCTTGTATCACACTGAAGGGCTTTCCAGATATTATACTACAGTCTCTCTTATGTCCTTCTTAAATCCTCTTTCGTCACTGTGGCCAAACAGAGGAAAATGTGAACAGTCACTCCCTAAGCTCACCTCTGGCTAGCCCCTAAGTCCTGGTGCCAGAGTCCCAGAAGTGGGGAGGAACCCAAATTCAGTTTGTCCCACAATACCAGGGGTTTCACCCATTTGCAGTACAAAGCCCTTCATCTGTACACTTCTCTTCCCATGATAAGATCACCTTTAAAGAAAGAGAGGACTCCTTATGTAACTAGAAGGCTCCCTAGGGTCTACAAGTACAGGTTGCCCCCATTTCTGATGTTGCTCTTTCTCTCCCAGAAGCCAGACTATATGGATTACCTTAGGGTTTCAGCACTTAATGAAGTCATATTCTTTCTGTCTGCTCACACAGCAGAACCACCATACTCTATCCTGCATCTAAATCTCTCAATACAATCAATACATAATGACTGGGGAAAAGGAAATTTTACTGCCAGGGAGGTATGAAGGTAAGTCCTCAACCTAGATCTGAGTTCCCACTGACTGAGAAATGCCTCTACCCACAAGAGTGGTCATAGATGGGGAGCAAACAACAGGTAATTCCTGACCTGAGTGATTAGCCCACACTGTCTAGGAAGAGTCGTTCTTGAAGGCCAGGTCCCTTTACTAGTAACCCTCTCTGTTACCAACAGGGTGGGTCTGCTGTGTAGGGTGAAATGAATTTAAAATCCAAACTGGTATTGATGCAAATGAGAAACAGGGCATTGTTTTCCTCACAGCTGTCACCTGTTTGAATTCTTGCAAAAATCTTAGTTAGTGTCAGAGCTGAGTCACTCCTACAGTGCATGGCCAAGCTAACATCTTGTGGGGATATGTTTGGGGAGGGGAGTGGGAGTAAAGGGGAGGGAGGGGGCTAATCATGCTTCATAATTTCTCATCTTCCAAAATAATCTGTTTTCTAAATGTATTGCTAAATCCTTGTGCTAGCAACCCGCCATCTGCTCCTTCTTTCAACACACCCACTAGTCTGCTGTCTTGTTATATTGCCAAAACTCTATATGCTGCAGCTAGAGGAGAGTCTCTACTTTCAGATGTTTTCTTAGGTGACAAGGGAAAAAAACCTTTGGAATGAGCACCAAATATAAGTGAGTGCATGGCCATGAACCATGCTCTTATCCTGCAATCTGTGATGTAATCTCAGCAGCAAACAGACAACTAAATTTCATCCATCTAATTCCAGGCGGGGGCTCTGGTAACACCCTCCAGCATTGACTGGAGCTGGAATGTTTTGGGTAATCTCCGGAATGCCTCAATAGAATTATAAATCCATAAATCAAAGCAGTCATTATGTATTTGAATAATATGTGGATCAAAGTCTCAGATTGAGGGCCCCTTTGTTCCCATGCTCTTTTTATATCTTACTCAGTGAGCATCTATTCAATGAGAAACAATTACAGTGAATTTAGAGCAAAAACATACAGTGCTAATGGAGCTCTGAAGACCTCCTCTGGCAAAGTATTTAAGCATATGTTTAATTTTAAGCACATGAGTGGTAAGAGTGGAATTGCACATAAAAGAGTGGCAATATGTTGAATTGGTATCCAAATTTATGCTATCGATCTCTCCAAACTGAGCCTTTTTCAAAGTAGTTCATCTTTACTCTCCCACTCAAACACTTTCCTAGCAGCATTTCATACCACAGGTCTGCGCGAATAGTGCATTAAATCCTGCTAATCCTACTCTAAGACGGGTCTGTCTTCAGTAGGAGCAATTAAAGAAAGAGCAGCAAGACAAGGGCCACTGTCTCATTAAACAGTGCAATTACCCTGTGATATATGAGTGCTGTTTTTTTGCCAAAGGGAAGCTGGGACAAAACAACCAAGTGAGTTATGATGTGCATTGACTCAGTCAGTGCCATGACAGACATGGGACTAGACCGTTGGATCACAAAATGCCACCACCAGGGGTGTCAGCCAAAAGACTTCTGCCTCCAGTCTAGGATAATCCCAGCCAGTCCAGGGCTCTTTTCTCATCTGGAAGGACATTTCTTCAGATTAAGTTCGTGTTGACAACACTGTGCTGGTAAGCCTCTGAAAAGCAGAGGTATGACTGTACCTCCGGTAAAGGAAAAAGTAGCACTGATGGATGTGGAAGGGTTCTTCACATGGCTGTGTTAATGCTTGCTCTGCTCCAGAGAGGCTCCATTGGATATACTCTGACATCGGGATGAAGCAAGGCCTTGAGACAGCTTGCATCAGGAAAGATGGGGGTTGTCTTATAGCATAGCTCCTGCCCCAGCACCTGAGCTGTTGCCTGAGCAGACTTCCAGCTGTTCAGGGACCACTTCCCTCCTTCAGCGTGGTTCATGTAGGTGGTCAGGCTCAGCCCCTGGCTGGCAAACTTCCCCTGCTGTGGCTAGCCCTTTTACATGGGCAAAAGCAGGAACTGTGAAATGTGTCAAGGTGATTGGGACCACAAAGGTAGTCTGCTCACAAGGTGAAAATAAAACGTTATTTCAAAAGATAGATGTTGCAAAACACTGAATAAGATAGGCAGACTGTGTAAAGAGCAGTGAGAGGAGCTCACATTACTGAGAAAATGAGCCAGGTTTTTGCCTCACAATGTGCTGTGTAGACTGGGGAGGACTGTCCAGAGTAGAAACCTTTCCAAAGCAAGGGAGGGAGAGATGAAGAAACCTTTTCCCCCGAGAGTAGGACAGTTTCTCTCTTGCTTCAGCACACATCAACTCACCCACTTAACTCTAAGCATATTTTTAACCCTTAAGAACTTCCAAAGCTGCCAAATCAAGATCTTCTGACTCTATTAAAAAAAAAATTGCTTATGTATTACCTGCAAAATCTCTTACCACACTTCTCACAGAAAGATCAGACCAAATATGAGCCCCAAACTGGGCAGCAAAGATTAAATGCTTTCTATGTTTGTCATTAATAAACATACTAGAGACTGCCATGTTTTGTATTAGAGTATCTCTGTGGCGATGCTGGTACACAACTTTCCTGGTGGACTTCATTAAAATCCAATGAAAATAATGGCAAAGACTTATTCAGGTCAGCTACCGTAATTTGAGAAAATGTTGTTTATGTCCAAGCTCTTTTTCCCTTGTACATGTTTCCCCCTCTTTAAATGCGCTTCAGTTTGGCCCCAACTGAATCACAGATCAAAGCATTTCAGCTTTTGAGACCAAATTGCAATTTATAATGTCTGTGGTTTCAGCTAATCTGTCTCTGTGTCATCTCATTTTAAATCAACAGAAAGTAGCACAAAATAACTCATTTTGGTATGCCCTGCTGAATGAGGGATTTTAACTCAGGCATCCTGTTACAAGTTCTCTCCACAGGTGAACGGGGTTTTCAGGCTTTGTCTGAGAGTTCTTTGTTCCTATTATAAACATCAATTTTGTAAACAACTTGTGCTCCACTGAGGTGAAACAACTACATCTCTGAACTTGAACTCAGATTTTGTTTTTTCTCCCTTCTTACTGTATCAAAGGGTAGCTTAATGCTGTAAAGAGCCTTTCATTTTTAATTAAGTAAGGACAGTCCTAATTTCAAATGCACTTGAACAGCCTGGGTTTAAAAGTTCAATTCATGCCACAGCCTTACTTGTTCTTTACAGCAAAGACCATGGCAAACAGAGCCTGATTTAGTGGAAACACTGCTCTCCAGGTCCCAAAATCACTGTTTTGTGATTCCTTGTTTTATACTGATGCTGCCACCCTGACAACAAAGGGGATCCACCAAAGCAGCATGAGGATAAGTCAGTGTGTCACACAGGGATAGCTGAGCAAATCTCCACTGGCTCCACAGGCTGTCTACTGAGCAGTCACCGTCTGCTCTATGACCCTGCACATCTTGCTGTTGTCCACTGCATGCAAAAGGAAAACCAAACCTAATGTATCCATTTCCTATTCCAATTTCACTCATCCATCTCACCTTCCTCTCCTTTTTCTTGCAGCCTGGTTAGCTGCCTCACTACTCCTGCATCCTCCAACTTGAGCTCAGGGAGGAGGTGGGTGCACACTGGACGGTAGGTAGAGCAGCCTTGAGTGCTCCCATGTCCTCATACCCCAGGAAAGTCAGAGACGGAGATGTGGACTTCTGGTGTTAAGGCTACAAATTAGCACTGTTGGAGCAGATCTCCTTGAGGAACGAGTAACACATGAAACTCCCACTAATGCAAACCTGGCTTTTGTTTGGGATTGCCTAACTGATGAATAATGCAAGAGTCCAGCCTGCGCCTCTTTTTATTTAACCTCATCACTCTGCAAAACAAAACCAACCAAAACCCAAGCAAGCAAATACCCCTCCACAACAAGTTGATGTTTGACCTTACAGCATAAGGTGCACTGGAGAAAAAAGAGCTTTATGTTCACAGCAGAGAGGCTGTGCATGGAGGGAAGAACCACCTTTTGCAGCCAGAGCAAAAGTCCACACAGCTCAGTCCAGGTTCAATCTGGTCAGTAACAGGAGTTTCAAGGAAAGAGATAAATATTGTCACAGTTGGCAGTCCAAGATCATCTTGGCCTGGAGGTTGTATCCAGAACATTATTTTCAGCCCTTGGTAGATCTGTCCTCTATGAACTTGTGTAAACTATTGGCCTCCAATTGTCATGCCCACAATTTAATTATGTGTTGGGTGAAAAAGTACACCTACTCATTTGTTTTAAAAGTCAGTTTGGGTGCTGGACTATCACAGATCAAATAGAGTAAAAGCTAAAAGAATAAATTAAATTTTGAGAGCTATTATTTGCACACACATCCTATTCTCCTCAAAATATGACCCAATTTCTTTCCATGACAGTTGAATAAATTAATACTGAGGCCATGTGACCAAAAATTGCTCTTGTACATTTGAGTGTCCAGAGACCAAATCCTGTGCAGGGCCTCAAAACCCCAGGTGCTGCAGTCCTGTCCTTGGGGAGGTTTGGGTGCAGAGGACAAGAGTCTTCAAGGATGAGGGCAAAGCAGGGCTCTCACCAGTCCCCAGTGGGAGGAGAGGCAGATGCTGCGGAGCAGCTCGTCTTTGGTCCCCATGATCTCCTTATTTAAGGTTGAGTCAATTGTCTCCTACATCAATGTAAACCAACCACCTTTTCACAGTCAAGGGCACCAAACCCATACTGAAAGTATAGGAGCTGCTTTTGCTGCTACAGTAATTTCCAGACCCCATCTTGCTCTGTCAGTTTGTCCTAAACATTGTTCCTTGTGATCCTGGTGGAAGCTGTGAGTATAGAAGAGGAACGACTGATAGTCTGAATGGACACCCCATGGAGAATGCCCAAGCCTGCAGCTGGGGAAGTGCTGCCTCCAGCTCTGCTGCTGGCTCATCTTCTGGAGAGAAACATCTATCCAGCTCTGCCCAGCTGCTCCCAGTACCACACAGCCTGCCTTCCTGCATCGTGTGGCACCTCAGGCCAGCGCATGCTGCCTATCTATCTGGGAGTCAACGAGACTTTGTGTCACTGTACATGGAGGAGAGGAAGGGAGATGTGAATTAGACCATGTCAGCAGTACAGTGCTTTAAATTTGGGGTGTATCTTGGGAAGGCATCTAGTTCATCCAGTTTGGCAGGGGTGAGGGAGAGAGTGGAGGAGAGCGGTAAGCATGATGTCAGGAAAGGATAGCTTACTTCTGAGTGTCTTTTACTGAAAAAGAGCAAGTGGCACTCTCCCTGTCAGATGGAAATGGAAATAAACTCTGTAAGATGGAGGGATTCCTGGCACTGCTGTTCTCTGCAGGAGCACGTAGCCCAGTCATCTTTCCAGATCTGTTGCCATAGGTTTACAGCCAGAATATAGAATTTCCTGAAAAGCAACATTCCAAGAAAACAGAGTTAAAACAGCTCAAATTTGACAGGCCAAACCCTGCCTTGGAGAAGACAGTGGTAAAAATACCTCTTGATTTCCTCTCTGTGGTTTTCACATTAAAATGTCCTGTTTTGCCCTTGAGTATCATATTTGTACCCCTGAAAGGGATGAGTCGCAGGGCCCAGTGCCCATGCAAAGAGTGGCACACGCTGACACTGTGAACCAGAGGGCCCTCCTAGTGTGCCCAGTACTCTGCCACTAGGAGGGGCTAATGCTAGCTGGGTTCAAGCAGTGGGCTGGGTAGCAGGGGATGGTAACACCCAAGAGGGACAGAATGGGGAATGTGTGCCCGAGTAATGGTTAAGGCTGAGGAGGGGGTACTTGTGGGACCCCACTGATGGAGAAGTGAGAAGGAAACACCAGGTGAAGGATGGAAGAGCAAAGAAGTGAGATGGGGCAGAGACTGTGTGGTGGCAGCCTCTGATGAGGCTGGGACGGGGACATTTTCAAATCGTTATATGTATGACTGTCACCATACCCTGATGGGCGATTTAATTTCGGTAGCACCTTGAGCTTTTCCTTGGGTGGCTGCAGGTAATCCTAATGCCTCAGGGAGCCTGGGCAGCTCATGCTGTTCCTGCCAGCAACTCTGCTACATTTTACAGATCCAGCCTCTGGAGCTAATGGCTTTACTTCCCTTCTGTGCTGGGGTGCAGTGAGCAAGGGGGATCTGTTTTAGTGCTAAAGCCCCAACAGATGCTTCCCAACTAGAACAGGACAGATTAGGCTTCCTGCTCCTGTGCTTCCAACTTCGTTAGAAAGCTCTGAAAACTGCATTTATCATTTTTATTTCAACAAGACACTGAGATTCTCAAAACCAAGGACTCCTTATCCCAGGTGTTCTTTGAGCATGGTGTGCCACCTCAAAAAGTCTAGAAATCTCTTCAGTTATGGCTGCAATACATCATTTTGACCCATTTGTAGATCCTTCCTGCTGCTTCTGTTCCTCCATGCAGCACCAAGGAGTCTGTACACCTCAAAAGCTGTTGAAGGGGGTATGAAGTATTCTGTGTAGTGGCAAATGGACCCTGCCATTGGTCCCTTTGTGGATTGAACCTCCAAAGGGAAGGCCACAGTGCTGGGACTTGGAGGATGCCTCTGAAAAAGGATCACTGTGTGTAGTACCCTGAAAGGTGACATTCTCAGCTTGTCCCTGGCCCCATGCTGAGACACCAGATAGGTCACACATCCAGTCCATGCCTGGCATGTGTCACAGGGCAAGAAGGAAGCCACCAGAAGCAGCAAGGGAGCACGATGGAGGACGCAGTCAGGTCAATTGTTTGGATTTTCACCGGAGAGTCACTATCTAGACATTTGGCAGGCTCAGCAGCAAGTCAAAGACCAAGTTATCATAGCAGGAGGGGCTTGTTGTGCCTCCTTCCCAGACTGGAATACAGGCAGAGCTGCTGACCCTTTAGGAACAAACATGAGATCAATCCCAGATGTAAGATATGGGAATAAGAAGCAAGAGATTTAAGGTCTGATACCTCCTAGCTTACCAAGGGTAGCTGGAACTAGTTTCTATGCACAGCCAGGGTCCAGGATTTTTAATGGTGATCAGCCTTTCTGGTCCCTAGTGATGCTTGGGTGAATACCTGGGCCACTTTGAGAAGCTCAGCTAGCCCTGGTAGAGATTGATGGTCCAGTCTGGTACAGCAATCTATCAAACTGAGCTTAATGAGAAATCTTGCAGCCTTTGTTCCACCTTTGACACTACTGATGCTCCTCAGTGGATGGAAGTCCAAATTCAAAGGTCAGGGAAATCAGTGAAAGAATTTCCAGTGATTCTGAAGAACTTCAGACCCAAAAGGAGTTGTTTCAAGGTCCCTTTTCTGAGCCCCACATCCCCCCCCCAGCATGCCTTGTTCCCCATAATGCTGATAGCATGGTTTTGACAGCTGTTGACTGACCAAATTCCCAGTGCTAGGAAGAAGCACCAAACACCTGGTATCTAGAGTCTCTCTACCCTTACATTGCATCTCCTCAGCCTCCTTCTTGTTCTACTTCCTGCCTCTTCTCCTCCTGCACCCAGTGCTTTTTATATCTTTTGTAAACACGTTGGCTCTTAACACATCCAAAACGTAGCAGCAGGCAGCTTCTGCCCATACCTTCACACAATGAGGCTGCAGGAGAGTGAAGCAAGCAGGAACCAAAAGCAAAAAGCAATCTGGATATGTGGGCAGAGTTTTGTGCTTTGGAGGTGTATTTTATTTTTTGCTTGTTTGTTTTATAGTTTGCAGTTTTATAGTTTGAAGCTTGTCACAGTAGATGCAGTTTGCTCTTGGCAGCAGGGTAGCAGACTGTGAGGATGAATTCCCAAAAAGTGCCCCAGAAGTGCTCAGACATGGTCTTCGTGCCCGCAAATGGACATGCAGACCATTTTATGCACAATGAAAGAAGCTGCACTGAGAGCTACAATGTGTAACCTAGTTTTTATTCATCCCATTTTGATCAAGGCCTCTAAGAGGTTACAGGCTCTTTTAAAACTAAGGAAAACGTGGATAGATGCCCAGACGCTATCCTGCTGACAGTGCACTTCTCTGACACATGTACCATGCACTGCTAAAACACTGATAGTAGTTTTTCACAGAGGTCTGCAATCTATTAGACAGCACTTACTTGTATGTTTCGATGTATCAGCTGATCCAAGGCTAAGCAGACCATGAAAAATTATGAAATATTTGGCTAGATGGCAATGATCCTTTTAACCAACAATGTGGATGTATTACATTGCGCATGGGTGAGAATACATACGTACACACACACAAAATCAGTGGCAGTGATCCTGATAAATTGATTGTGCATCTTTGACCACTTTCGCTGTGCTTGGCCACACTAATTCATTTCCTAAGATTGCTTCTCTCTCTCCAAAACCTCCCTGAGGCTGCTAGCAAGAGGTGGTCGCTGAAGTAAGATCAACCTACTGCAAAACTGCTTCATGTCTTCCCTCCCCTTTGGGAAATTCCTCTCCCACCCACCCCAAACAGTTACCCATAAAAATGCAGATTAGACAGTATTGAATCCTGGACCAAAAATAAGGTTGAGGTCCAACTGTTGATTGAGCAGGTAGGATAGAAAAAGGGAATTTTATATGACAGGAGAAGATAAATACTCAGCCTTCTTTAAGGATCACTGACATTGACTGACAAGATGAGACATAGCAGACATTAGAGTAATGACATTTTTAGCTCCAGAAAACTTAATTTACATTATTCTTAAAGGTGTTGAAAATTCATTAATTGTATGTTTTTATTGGTTTTAGTCCTGTGAAGTTAAACTTACAGAAACAAATATTTAACTTAACACAAAAGGGTCTGGAAGGAATATTTGATGTTAATATTACCTCCTTCAACTGTGCTAGAGATTTGCTTTTTGGACAGCGGATGCACAAAACACAAGTCAAGAGTTGAGGGACACAGAGTGGAATTGGCCCCTTTCAGGGTGCCTTCCACAATTTATTTATCAGAGAATCATAGAATCATTAAGGTTGGAAAATACCTTTAAAATCATCAAGTCCAACCATTAGCACCACCATGTTCACCACTAAACCGTGTCCCCAAAAGCCACAGCCACACACCTTTTGAACACTTAAAGGCATGGCAATTCCCACCCTTTCGGTGAAGAAATTTTTCCTAATATCCAGTCTAAATCTTCCCTGCCACAACTTAAGGCCATTTCCTCTTGTCCTGTCACTTGTTGCCTGGGAGAAGAGGCTGACCCCCACCTGGCTACGACCTCCTTTCAGGTAGTTGTAGACAGCGAGAAGGTCTCCCCTGAGCCTCCTTTTTCTCCAGGCTAAACATTCCCAGTTCCCTCAGCTGCTCTTCATAAGACTGCTCTTGGTTATTAACTCCTTAACCAAGAGTTTCCATGGATTTATAGAGACTTTGGATCCAAGCATTGCTCTGCCGTGTATGATACATGGCATCAAGTATTTGTGCAATGAAATCTTTATGCTGTGCCTTACGCTGCCGGTTGAGTGCATTTCAAGTGGAGTCTAGGCACGTGTCTGCAAGGCTCCTCAGAACTGTGTTCACAGAATCACCTAATTTTAACCCCCATAATTTAAAAAGCAGTTTGTCTGAACACTGAGAAGAGTCCTGAACAAAGTGCCATTAAGCTCAGCAGACCCTCCTGGCTTGTTCTCCCCTAGAAGCGTGCTTGCAAGGACTGAGATTAAGTCAATCTGATAAGAGCCTTTCTTATTTCTACCAGCACTCAGACAGGACTGCAGAAGTGATGTTAATATTGTGTCTGCTTCATTAGTTCACCTGCTGGCAGTTGCCTTGCTGAGATCACTATTTTTTCTGTTCTGTATTTGTAGCTTAGTGTGCCACTTTAAGCATGCGGATTAACAGAGTCCTGATCATTGCATTTTGTAGTTTATCAAGAACTTTTTTTGCTAATCCTGAAAAACTAGTCTCAACCAACTGGGCAGGAGGGGAATTTCATTCGTCTCTTTCTCTTTCATAATTACGTGTATGTGTTTCCAGTACTTAGACATGCACATGATAGCTTAGAAAATAGTGCAACTGTTGACATTTCCATGGGAGGCTGCTAGCATGCAAGATTTTTAGAAAGGTTTAAGGTCAAAACAGGCTCAACATATCAGTAGCTCAGGAGGCAAAAGAGATCAGAAGAATTGCTGTTTACACGAGTCCATGCCTGGGTTTAGGACTGTGGACCCACTTCTCTTCATCCCTTCTCCAAATTGACACCAGTGGGTGCCTGGCCGACAGAGCTCAATCTGCTGGTAATTCTTGAGTATCTGCTGTTTTAAAGCTTCGGCTTCTTGAGACAAGTGATCTTGCATTATTATCGACTGTTGTCTGTTAAGAAAATGTCTCACTTTTAAAGTTGAAGACGAATCTTGCAGTCAAAGTGAGGAGCTCTAAAAGCTTGGATGGCAGCAAGTAAATGAAGAAAGACATACATTTCCTATTAAAAAGAATTGAATGATATAACCCTTGGCGGAGGGCCATGAAGCTGCTGTCAGCGTTATTTCCGCCTGCTAGGGCCAGGACTGAATGCACAGGGCATGTCTGCACTCCAAAATGAGCTAGTGAAAGCTTTGGCAGTGTGTCTGCTCAGCATGCCCAGCCCAACCCTGACTGGGGGGTCTGGATGATGACTAGCTTTGCTAGTGAACTAGGGTCAGCATGGCATTGCCATAGCTGAACCCTACCCTCTGCCCATGTCAAGCTGGTGGTGGGCATGACTCAGATATATGAAGGCCCATCATGAGACAACGAATCTTACCAAAGGGTTCCTTTTCCATTTTGTTTTGCTGAAGGATTATTTCTTGTACCTTGTTTCTTTTGAGTGCAGGCTTTGGCTTGACCACAGAAATGGATATTTCCCCAAATGCTTGCCTTTTGTTGAATAGTTTCCATTTTTCATACCTCCTTTATAAGACACTTGGATCCATTTTCATGTGCTCAGTGATTTATTCCCACCTGCTGAAAGGGAAAAGGAAGAAAGTTGCAAATGTCAACTCCTATTTGACTGATTTGGCTGATTGCTGGACTATAGAAATTGTTCTGTCAATGTGAGGCAGGTTCTTGGACAAAGAGATATGGATAGGAAGCGAGGAAAATACAGTTGTACCAAAGGTTTTGCATGTAATGTTCAAGATTAGATTAAAACAATAGGACATTTTGGGGTTGATGTGCTGTAAGACAAGTAATACCAAAAGAGATGCCTAAAGCAGATGGGATTGATCACCTTCTGAATGTACTTCTTGTTCTTGAACAGTGGTCCAGAGAACCCAGACTGTTCAAAGGCACAGTCAGCTCTCAGATAAGACCAGGTTATTTGGGGCTTTTTTCAGTAGGGTTTTGGAAACCCCCACAGTTGGAAACAGCACAACTTTCCAGGGCAACAGCCTCGTGTGTAAGAGACAGTAATGCTCCTTTGAAAGCTCTTCCTCCTTCCTTCCTGTGGCTGGGGTAGAAAGTACTTTTCTACCATCTTTCCCAGTAGGGAAAGACCCTACTGGCTTAGATTCAGTCAGCTTTGCACTCCAAGCCTGCAATAAGCCTCTCTTTCCACTTTCTGCTGTCTTGTTACAATATGCTTGCTATCTTGCTTGCTCACTACCCTACATGGAGTACTAACTCATGATTACCTGAAACCAGCATTTTGTGCCATTTGAGACTCTTGAGGGCATGTGAGAGATCTGCAT
>NW_020897702.1:14374452-14408504 GCF_003984885.1 Neopelma chrysocephalum | reverse complement strand
TCTCTAGGCTCCATTGGCTGGGGTAAGATTTGGTTGCCTGCTCATGACATGTAGTGCTATATGAGATGATTTGCAATATCAAGATATCCACACTGGGTGGGTAGATTGGAGGTAGATCTGAGACCTTCTGGAGAAGCAGATGGAGGATAGGCAGGATACCCTGGGACATCTCAAATACCTTCCCTATGTGAATCAAGTCTCTAGATCTCCGTGGGTATGGAGGAACTTTGACACACAGCTCGCATGTGCACCTTACATGGCAGACACCCTCATAAAGCTGTCTCAAACTGTAACTCATCTCACTGTTAACTTTTAGATGGAGAAATAAGAAATTCATTCCACTTTTAAAATGAATCTTTATCCTAAAAAGTTCAAGTTAGTTCACTGAATCCCCCGAATTTCTGACTTTTCATGCTTTTAAAGGCTCTGAGAAGGAAGGGAGTTATTACTTATCAGCCAGGTCTTAACTTGGGAGTTAGCTGCAGTTCAGGATGTACTTACAAACCCAAACACATAACTGGAGAACAGTCATCTGCTGGTTTTCTCAGTTAAGAGTCTACAAACGTAGAAATTATATCAGGTGTCTGATCTCTTGTGTAAGGCAAGGCTTATTACAAGTTTTAGCCACTCACTGAAGCCAGAATCTTTAAATCTGTGACTTCCAGGAATCAACCAGAACTTAGGTATCACTTCTGTGGAAAAACATGAGCCCTGATTTTAAATTTTCCTTAGATAGAAAATTCTTCATAGCAATTAGTGACCTATTCTGGTGATTAACTCTTTCCCTATTAAAATTCATCTTTCTACTCCGAGTGTGTCAAATGTCAACTTACAGACATTGGATCATGTTGTAGGTTTTCCCACAAGAATAGTGAACCCTTTGTTATTTCAATTCCTGCATGAGGTACTCAGCATTTTTGTGTTCATTCAATCACTTTGGCTTAATTTGCTTTTGGCTACTAGTTTTTATTTACCCACATGTGGCCTTAGCCATTGTTTTCCATAGCATTCTCCTTCATGTATGTAAAACCAGTTGTCTTTGTTGTCAGATATTTATTCTATCCTTGTTAGTTGCTATTGGGCACATATATATGCTATCAACTTTATTAACTAACTTTTCTTTCCATGTCATAATAAAAAATATTAAATAACAGAAGGTCAAGAAAAGTATCATGGGATCCTGCCTGATGATGTTTCCCTGGTTACCCTTAGATTTGAAATTTGTTGTTTCTAGCATTTAATCCTTGTTCAACCACGAACTGTACTGTTCTTCCCATTATTTGAGCCTGTGAGTCAAAATGCCAAACATAAGCCATTTGGATGCTTTCCAGGAATCTCTTAGATGAGCACTACAGACTTTACCAACCAGCCTGTGATTTCATCAATAAAAGATAGCAAGTTATAACTTGTCACAATATTTTATATATCAGTGTCCTGGCAGAATGAATCTCTTCCCTATCCAGTGGTTTTCTTTTCCTTTGCAATCAGGACAGTCTTCTTCGTTGTCTTGTGGAGGAAGGACACACTGAAGACACCAGTGGCTCAATACCATGTCATGCACAAGTTGCATTGGGGAGCAATGGAGAGCTTAATCCTTTCAGGGCTTTGCTGGGCCTGCTTACTCTTCTTGCTTCCCAAGGAACATTGCTGAAACATGGCTCAGCCCAGTGGCATTGGAGGACCATGTCCTGTCTGTGGGAGCAGGAGAAGGGAGCACTGCCACAGCTCATTCAGCCCCTGTACTGTGCTGTTCCCTTCTGTCAGGTGGTCACAGCAAATACTGACCCACCTGCTGTACTCTGATGCTGCGCTGAGTTAATTATTGTTAAGCAGCCCTTTGGAAAGGCAGAGCATTGTAAAGGTATGACATGTTATCACTTTTAAATCTGCGATAATCCACAGCTGTTCTTAAATTCACAACCCTGTGCTAAAAAGTATGAAAAGGACCATCACAAGAGAGGTTGGATTTCAGGCCTATACTCAGTCTTTAGGAGGACACAAGGCATAGTAGCATTTTGGTCATATAGTTTGAATAATTGTAGAATTATGGAAGTCAGGAGACTGAAAGGGTACAAAATATTCACATTATTCTATTATGTCCCTACACTATCTCAGCTCACAAACAGCAAAATCACTGAAGTTGAGGGAGCAATATCAAGATTAATTTGGTAAAGAGAACTGGTTAAAAAGCCAATATTTACCACATGTACAGGAAATTACTAGGACCTAGAAGTAGGAAGGGAAAAATAAAAGATATGTATATTATTAGTGCAATTGAGTATGACACATAGAAAATTCATAGTTAGGTTTAAAATCCTAAAAATGTATTTTTGGTTCTGTGAGCCATCTGGGCAAACAAGTATTTAACAAATCATAGATAGGATAGGGATGCAGTTACAGTCATCTGCTGTTACAGACTGTTACAGTCATCTGCTTGTGCTCACATGGTTTTGTCATAAGGCTCCTGCTATTTTGCGAATCTTCGCTGGATCAGCAGTGAACATCACTATCTTCAGGTTCTGCTTACTGACGCTTCTGAATATTGTAAATTTTGCAGGCTTATAGGAATGGTGCCAGAGGCTCTCAGAGTCTGGACTTGGTTAAAATCTGTGGTGAAGGGAAGGCAGAAAGGGGGGAAAAAAGGGAGATCTCCATCTGGCGTAAATTAAGATAGAACTCCTCCAACCTATGGCAGCTCAAGACCACTTTAAGGAAAAAGAATACGCTGACAGCTCATGGAGGTTAGCTCAGAGAGTCCCTGCTGAGTAGCCAGCTAGGTGATGTTTTCATCCTTTTGTTTTGTTTAACTGAGAAACCTGGACTAAGTTCATGGTTTTATTTCTAGCTCATGGTTTTGTTTCTAGCTCCCCACAAATACTGATGGAGCACTGGCAATAAAAAGAAAGGTCTACTTGTAAATCAGTTACTCGGTTTTTCCAGATGAAAGTTTAGACTACCCCATTTGAGACAGGGTAAGGTAAAAAAGGGTGAGTTTAATGCTGATTTATTTCCTGACTTTAGAAGGAAAGAATTAATTGGCAAAGTTTTCAGGAATTTCAAGTATTGCAAACCCTGGGATATTCTTACCTAGATTTTTCTTTTCAGTTGCTATGTCCTCTAAGGAAAAATCATTAAAATGTAAAAGTGGGCTAGAACCTCATGTTCTGCCCTTCTCCTGGCTCCCTTCAAGTACATTCACCATAACCTTCATGTTATGAAGGGTAATTCAAATTTTCCAAGATTTTAAGACAGTTTAGGGGAATGTCTGAGTTCTAGTATCACAGGAAGTCAACCTTCACTTCCCGTGTGTGTGTTGGGGGCTTAGGTGGTTACAGCTTGGGAAGTATTTACTGTTTAATGAATTTTGTACATTTCTTGAACAGCTGTACACCTCATCTCCTCTGCCTCTATGAGGATACTTACACAAAGGTTTTGCACCAGGTAGGATAGTTCTGCCATCCAGACCAGTCCTTCAAAAACCAGATGGATGTCTGTGAAAGTTTGTTGCAGTGGTTCTCCATTACATCTGGTGAGTGTATGGATTGGGATATTTCCATGCAGCATGGTCAGCTCTCTTATCTGAGTGTTTCTTCATTAGCAGATTGCCAGAGGACAACTACTGCATCTGATGAGTAAGAAATGGAGATGGATCATGTGGCACAGCATAACAGATAAGTCCAGTCTGCTAAATCAGTTGAGTGGGAAACATCTCTGAGGTAGAAAAACCAAATGTCACAAATTAATGTGAAGGGATGTAGAGACACTCCTGAGTTCTTGTGCCCTGCAAATAGTACAAAATAAGTGTTTCTTTGCTTTATACATAAGGGGGAAGTTTTGACAAAGTAAATAACAGATGTTTTCAATGTTTTCCATTTTGTCTGGATCAATCCATAACCATTTAAACCCTATAGAACCTAATCCCACTCATAGCAGTCAGTCTGGTTTGCACCAAAGGAATTGTGGTGATATTCCAGGTTTACACCAATACAGATGAGAACCAAGTCTTGCTGCAATTCGCAGTCGGTTCAGTCTTGTACCTACTGTCAGTTGGACTGGAACAGTCTCTTTAGGTAGCTGACCTCAACAGGTACTCAAAGATGAGTTTACTAGCCAGCATTCATGAACTCTTTCCTTAATAAGGGTGGGGCCAGATTTGGTCTATCATCCCAAAAGATGCATGCTCAGCAAGACTGACGAGTATTTTCAGCAATTGCAGGAAATATTTTCTTGAGGTCATCAACTGCTTGCCCGAAAATGAGTTTTAAGATTACAACTGGGATGATTCAAATGGGATTGAAAGAAATGCATTGCTCTGTTTCCCTAGGTTTCCTAGAGTGTTATCCCAATGAATATAACTACGGAACCTGGAGTGATTTGTTGAGCCTGGATCTCAAAGCTTCTCTTAGCTTGTACGGCACTCAGCTGGGCATCTGTGATTGAGGTGATTTACTATCAGCGTTACTTCCCTCTAGTTTGTTGCACCTAAAACCTGATGCTGGTTTCGGCAGTCAGCAAAAGCCACCTTTTTCTGAGTTATTTTACTGGCATTGCATAGACTTATAGAACAGAGCTTCATTTTATTTTCTTTTTTTTTCTTTTTAATTTTTACTATTCAAATACCCTATTAGGTGTTTCTAAATGTAGAGCTTTTATATATCATCACGGACATGTTAACAAGTGTGTGCATCTGGCCTAAATTAGACCACCTAGGAAGGTGGCCTAGGAAATCTAGATATTACCACAGGAAAGAGTGGAAAAGGCAGTTTACTACCAAGAAGAGAAATATTTTAGAGCCAGCCCACCAGCGAAGAGACCCTGGCAGCCCATAAAGAACTTTTCAACAGAGAGTGGAAAGTGCATATGAAGGACAGATATTGATCCCAGTTTCACCAAAGATAATTAACTCTGTTGACCACAGGGTATTTGTGCTAGCCTTACAGCTGTGGGGCTGAATGAGACATGGATAAAGGGTAAAATGCAGTTCTGAGACCATGGGAAGCCATTGTAGATATGTGTTTAAATTTCACCTGCAGGAAGAGAAAACCGTTAGAAAACCAAAATACTTCAAGAAATTCCTGGATAACATTTAAAAGCCCGGGTCTCTGCTAAAAGTAGCTGGCTGTAACAAATGTAAAAATTTGTGGCTACACATAATGCAAAAAATAAAGGAAATGAAAGTAAAGATGCATTCAATTAAAGTATTTCCCATTTCCTCTCGACAGAGCTGAGAAGTCTTGATGCTTACCTCACACACCAAAGCAGAAGGACCACATGCTGTCCTACATAAACACTGCTGGTCCAAGTTTGATTTTATGGAGTTCAGATTTGGCTCAAGAAATTAAGATTACCTGCAACCCTATACATTCCCACTTGGCTTTATCACCATTGTGCAAAACTAAATAGGAGTAAGAACTCTCACAAACAGGGTTCATCTCTGCACTACTGAAAAAAAGGGAGTGTATTAAATTGTGGCAACCTGAGAACGTGAACTGAAGATCTGAGCATACAGTGCTGATGTTTTTGCAGACTACAGTTAGAGATCCTGTTCCATGCCCGGTATTCCTTCAGCTAAATCATCACAGAGGATATGGTTCTTGGTGCTTAGCTGTTACTATTTGTTTTTAAAACTATTCAAGTAGTGGGTTGCTTGGAATATGGTTTGAGGTTGGTGTGTTCTTCCACCCTGCAGAATGAACAGAATGGTCCAGCAGCGGTGGGGGGAAGCACAGTAAATGTGAGGTCTTTGTGGGATCCTCTTTGATCTAAGGGTGCCTGGGTGGATGCCTCATCCTACAGACTCAGATGATTGTGGTACCTATGGGTCCTCCATTAGGTCCTCTGCTAATCCCTCAGGACAGAGGTGAGGTGACAGCAGTCAAGAGGCAGCAGTCACAGAAATGGCAGTTTGAAGGTGAGAAGGGGCTGTAGGTCATTAGCATCACCCTTTTTCGGGTAGTCACTTGCCACCTGCATGAATACTTGGACTCTTCCACTCTGTGATTTTGGCACAGATGAGGGAACAACAGTGAAGCACCAACTTCAGCTGCTTCAGAAGATGTAAGAAAACCTGTTAGGAAGAAGCTACTGTGGAAAAAGCTTATTTCTAAACCTTCTGAGACAAGAATTTGTTTATACCATCTGTCTGATTGGTCAAAGGGATATTGCAAGCCTAGCAGGTAACAAGCTAATGTGGTGGAGACATGCTGGCACCTGAAGAGAGGTTACCATCCTGTCTATCCACTTTGGACTGTTCAGTCCAGGCTCTGTGGTACAGCTGCCTGCAGTGACCATCAGCACAAACCAAGATGAATAACTGAGCTCGTACCCCTGGGCCAAGGACAGGAGCCATTCGGACCTGAAAACATATGGATTACGCTGACTGGCTCGTTGCCTTGTGGTGATGCACTGTCCTGAACAAGAGGCACCTCGTTCCTTGTGCTCCTTCGAAACCCCAAATTCCTCTGGTGAAGAAGGAACTATGCAAGTAGGCTCTTACTCCTTTCCTCACACAACGGTTCTTGTCTCCTTACCATCCAGAGTGGTACATGTCTGTTTGCCATTAATGGTGGATAATACAGAGGCATCTGGGTCAAGGACAGTGTTGGAAGGATATGCATTTTACCAGTTCTGCTTTGGCAGACACTGGTGCTTAGTGGTGAATGTGAAATAGGAAAGAGCCAAGTGCTTACATTTCAGCAGTCACCATGCTGTGGCCACTTGCCTCTCTCTAGCAGTGGACCTGTAGTCCATTCCATCCCTATTTGAGTTTGCTGAAGAAACAGGGTGAAGGGTTAAAGAATCTTTTTTTGCTGAGATCTAGGCATAAGTTAACCGCACAGGTCAGTCCTTCCTAGTGGGAAGGAAAGAGGAGAGTTTCCATACCCCTGTAGTGACAGGAACTTCCTCACACTGAGTCACCTGGCAAGGAATAGTCTGCAGAGGGGAACTTTGACTGCGGAGAGGCACAAGACTACTCTGTGGTCTTTCATGTCCTGTTTCCCTGGTAGCTCACTGCAGTTGCCATCTTTCTTCTTAAGTCTAACAGATGGTGTCAAGGTACTGGAGGCAAGCAGGGAAGATGCGAATGGGACCATATCACTGGATGAGATTTGTTAAGAAAGATGAAATCTCCTAAGCCCACTCACTAAATCTGCCATCCATGGCAGCATGGCAGTTGTCAAATGATCTTGAGGAACAGATCAGGTAGAAACCACCAGTGCCAATGTCATCTGGTTTAGGCAAAGTCCCAGTGCAGATGACCCCAGCTACATCTAGATAAAAGTCCCTCTAGATTGAAAGAAAAAAAAAATTGAATCTGGAGTCCTATTCTGCAGTCATTCAGCCACATATTCCCTTTCAGGGTTCATAGAGCAAGAAGCCAATCTCCATCTGCAGATGCCTTATGTAAGGACAATGCATACAATCCTACACTGCAATATTACCTGTGGTTGATATTGACAGGGACCCTCTCCGAAATGAGTTTCCTGTGAGTTACCACCAAAATTTGTGCGTCCCTCTAAATACCAGATGGGTCTGGGTTCGCAGAGGAGGAGGGATGCAGCAGTGATTCAGCTCTGGAGCAGCCCAACAGCTGAGGAAAAGGAAACCAAAGTAAACATGGTCATTTAATGCCTGGGAAAGGGGTAGCAGCCACACTGGGGATCAGCATGTGCTGGAGCTAGATTTCTAAGGAGCATGAAGGAAATGTCTCCGATTTTACCAGACAATTTACCTAGAGTAGGTCCAACTCTGTTGGGGCAGGGTGGCAGAGGTGTGAACAGCAAGGTTCTGCTACATAGGGCATACAGGGATTTTGGTAGGCTTTAGGATAGCCATGTCTATCCAAGCTAGTGACATGAATTTTGATGAATGTTACCACTTCTTGACCTAATATGCCCACACATGTGATGAACTTTGAAGGAAATCATTGTTTTCTTGCAGAAAGCAGGACTAACTTGTTCTTCAAACACTTGTCTCATTCTTGCACAGGTTCAGACTCGATGGCCTGGTGTAACAAGTGAGTGCTGGGCAGTGGCCCCAATGTCTTCTCAGTCCCAAACATCCCACCTTTAAAGAAGAAATTCAACCACGTGTGGTGGAGGGTCAGTGTTGAGCTCTGCCCAGGTCCCAAGCCCCTCAGGTGGAGCAGGACAAGGGAAGAGACATCCTCATCTGGAGGACCTGGTTACTAACTTTTGTGCTGGCAGTTGTACCACTCAGGTCACATCGACAGCCCCATCTATATTCGTTATCTGATTTCTGCCCAAGAATTTCTTCAGAAGTTCATTAATGTGAGACTGTGCCAGAAGTGATCCAGAAGAGCAGCACAGGGTATATTGGAGGAGAAGCTGTGGTCCTGTGCTCCCCATCACAGGAAGAAGAAAACCCCCCTTCTGCCCTCGCTACTGAGGTTCTCTTTCCACCACAGCATGAGTAATGCGGCCTCTTGTCAAGTAAGCAACACCTTTAGCTGCTTGCTATAAAATATATTTATTACTGCTTTCAAAGGACTAAAACAAAACAAAACAAAAAAGCATTGCTAATTGCCTCCCAGGCTTTGTCATTTGCATTTGCAAGACCAAGAGTACTGACACTGTGGGTCTCAGACGTGGGTCTGTTCTTCTGAGGGCCCATCTGGACCCTGCTCCGTGCCTTCTCCTTGCCTCCTGCAGACTGCAGCAGCACCTGTCGCTACATGGAGCAATCCCTGACATGGGTTCTGAGGTGAAGATCAGCTAATTGGACTTAAAGCTTGTCTAGAATTTTTTCAAATAGTCTAGTCTGTCACTTGTTGCAGTCACTGAGCAATGACCTCTCTACCTCCATTTTGAGGCCAGTTACTTACACTTACATCTGGATAAAGAACACCTCACGTGTCTTGATTTCCTTTTCATTGTCTGAGTGGAGGTTTCCAGTTTTTCATGTCTTTTCATATCTTGCTGAGCACAATAGCCAGCTGAGACCCCCCATTTTTCTTGGCAAGGATCCTTACCCACTCCAGTCAGAAATACCTCTCAATTTCCTTCCTGATAAATTGAGCAATGCAAGACACACATAATTCTCATTGCAGGAATTTCTCCTTACCCTCACACTGTTTGTGGCACCTTTACAATTTTTTTTTCAGAAGGCCTTTAAAAATGCTGACATTTAACTTGAATACAGTTTTATGGTACTTATCAAATCCATATGAAGAGGTAAAATCACCTTCCTTGTTGTAATCACCATTCTCTTGTTTAAATATCCAAAGGTCATTTAAGCACTGCGTGCTTTGAAGAGATGCTCCTCAGCTCTGGTCTTAAATCATCTGAGCTTTGTTCTGTGTACTAGCAGATACAAATCAGGCTTTATTAAAGAATATTTTGTTTTAATAATCCTAATTGCTTTTTATAATCATCTCCTTACTTAATATTCTGCTTGCATTGGACCACCCATGCCACTACATGCCTTATCAGCAGTGCCTTTATGGTTCATCCAGACAGCTGATGGCCCTACAAGGCTACCAGCAGAACATCCATCCTGCTTTCCAAGTGGTACCTGTTAGCTGCTGGCAGACCCGGATAAAGCCATGGAGGTTACAAGTGAAGCGGTCTCACTAATAAACCTCTCCAAATAAATTCAGAGGCTGATACCCTTTAGGAAGTACTGCAAAACTTTCTACCTCCACAAGGCCTTTTCACCCCAACACTGGACCCTCTTGCTTCAAAAATGCAAAATCCTGCCCTGTGTTGAATTTTCACTCTGGTAACATGAAGTGTGTTAATTGTTTTTATTGATTTTAAGTGAAATACAGTCAAAAAAGTCACAGATGTCTGCAACTTAAAGCTCTAAATGTGAAGAGACAAAATCTGATCTAAATTTTGGGAAGAAATGCACTTTTTGCTGCTCTTTGTTACCACTGTTGTGTTTGTGGTGGTGGAGCATGCTGGGGCCTGTGCCCCATTTGTGGGAAACCCCCTGGCAGCTCCAGGTGGCACCAGCACGGGTGCAGGAGCTGTGCCTGGCTGGTTGGCCTGGCTCTGGAGCAGGGAAACATGACATGCAGAGAACTTCTCACAGCCCTCCCTTGTTGGTAGGCAGGGAAGGAGCCCAGCAAGCCGCCAGAGATGCTCTGTGCCTCAAGGAGCCTCCCAGGCTGAGCAGAAGACAAAGTGAACACATCTGGTGTACAGTAGAACCCCAAAGATGATGTGAGGCTCTGTATGAGCAATGTGAGTGCAATTATCAGCTGATTCAACATGGCTGATGTTCCGCACCTCAGATCAAGAAAAAAAGAGGACTCTAAGGAAAATCTGGGACAAGGAGGATTGTGCTAAGCAGCAATTATTTTTCCAGTAAAAGAGCAGTTTCTGGGAGTTTCTCTCTGCAGAATGGAGCTCTCCTTCTCTCCCTCTGCTGATCGTTGCTCCTGTGTACCAGGGAGTGGGCATGTGAGAGTGGGTGGCTGGTGTGCAGACTGAGCACATCACTGCAAATTATCTGCAGGCTTCAGGTAAAATGTAGATCAGAAAGTATTGCAGAGCAGAAGCTGTTTTTCATATTTAGATAAGCAAGGTTTGATGTGGGATTTTATGAGGTTTCTGAAGTTTTACTGTAGCACCTGGTTTCCACTAAGAAAACACTGAAAACCGGAAGTAAAACCTTCCCAGTGGGCTTTTGAAATGTCTGTGTCAGGCTTGGGGCCATTTTGGACCTTCCAAACTATGTGTCTGTCCAAAGCCCAGAGAAGTCAATGGCAAATCCCACAGCTTTCAGCAAACATTGCATATTAAACCTGAGACCAGAACTTACCCACGAGAAAAGTATAGTTTACTTTCTTCTTCATCCAAACGCTAGTTAGCTTCATTCTCTCTTCTGATGTATAGGAAACTTAAGTCAACAATATACTAGGTATTAGTGTGTTCAAAACCTTACACTCCAGGTAGAACACTATGTCTCAGAAATCCCAGTGACCTACTCCATATGTTATGGAGAAGCAATTTCTGGTTTCCATGAAATACTTATTTGTATGCCAGTCCTTGGTGGGAACCAAGGACTTCAGGTTGTTTGTAGCAAACAACATGTATAAGCTTTATGGTATTTTTGAGGTGAGAGGAAAGACTTGTTGATTAAATGTTTTGAAACATGATATTGTTCCTAGATCTCAGATTCTTTGGACTCAGTGACCCAAGTAACTGCACCCAAAAGCACCGCTCATGACAATAGAAACATGATCTGAGAAATTGGGAGAATATCCAGGATTTCAAAGCAAGGCCCAAGCACAGAGGAGAAAGAAAACATAAGACAGGCAAAGCAAGGCATGAAGCCGTTGGTTCTTGGTGAAACAGGACGCTGTCTGGACTGTGGGGGCTGGGTTGGGACCCAAAGGTCTCTCGATCTGCTGCAGATTGCCTGGTTGACCTTGGGCAAGTCCCTGCCCCTCCACTTCCCTTCCTTGTTCAAAGAGCCAGAGCTATCTTTTACAAATATTTGCCTAGGTAGTGCCTACCACCAGGAGTCAAATGTTAAACTTGCCCCTTATTCTTCTCGTAGTTTGTAGGTGCTATTTCCTCTTCCCAGGGGTGGTGCACGGGGCTCATGGTCAGGGAACACTAAAAAGCATCATGCTTAATCAGTGACCATGCAGGCTACATTTCACAACTTTTTGTGGCGTTCTCTCTGAGATATCGGATTGCTCCCTCTGCAAACAGAGGTCAAACAGGCCTTCTCCAGTGGCTGTGGTCTGGGTGGGAGCTGCTTCTGACAGAATCAGATTCCTCTGGGGCATGCTGGGCTGTGCTTGCTCTTGAGCCAGGCTGGAAAGCTATACCCAGCATTTGCTCTTCAGCACTTGTCACCTCACTCCAAAGCAGACCCTTTCCTCTGATGAGCCCCAGCACTGTGGAGTATCCACCAGTGGCGTTTTGCCTGAGCAGAGCCAGCAGGATAAGGCCACATGACACCAACATGAGGGAACAGCTTTCCTGTGATCTAAGAAACTGATCTGGGTGTGCTACTGACCTAAATGTTTCTCTGATAGGCAAAGAGTATCATGTGTACTCTTAGGAAGGATAGAAATGTTGTCCAGTTGTCAGTCATCCGAGACAGATCATTTGCCCCTTCTTCTGTAACTTACGATGTGGAAGACAGAAACAAAATGGTATGCAGGAACTCTGTGAAAGAGAGGGATGAGACTCATTTGTGTGGAATTTCCATGCATAAAACTCTTCTTTTGTGGGAGGTACCTTCAGAAATCTTGCACATCAGACAGGAACCCAAAATCAGCCCCACTAAAGAAGCTCTTCTCCCACGTGGCTTCATTTGACTGGTCTGATTTTCAGGTGCACTGAGTACCCAGTGACCTCCTGGTAGATACTCAGCAATTCTGAGAAACCAGACCCTTTACCCAAGCGGGTTTCCATTTTAGGAACACGTAAAAAAATCACAGTCCACCTTGTTCAAATATCAGCATCAGTCTCCAGCTATGTAAGCTCCAGCTTACTAATTCAAAACTGCATTGCATCAGCCATCTCAACCCATGACCTTGACATCTGATTCGAGGAGCTGCACATCATTCAGATCATACCCCAGAGAGTGTTGCAGCTGATGCAGGCTACCTTCTGTGTCTAAGCCATCCTTCCCACATGTTCAGAGATATCATCATCATCATGGCTAGGCTTCACGAACAAAGATTTGGGGAGGGCTTGTAACGTTTGTTACAAGCGCACTGGTGGCTAAAAAGGTCAATATGAGATAGGCATGTCTGGTTGCAAAAGGCACAGCAGAAAGACAGAGATAATTTATTTGTCTTAAGATGTGTCTCTAAGTTTTAAAGCCACACAGTGGTGAGAAACAGTCCCTCTCATCCTCATAGCGTCAGGCAGTGCAGAAGGTACCCAGATGCACTTAGTGCTCAAAGCCCGATCCTTGTCTTGTTGTATGCCAGACTTACCCCATTATAAATCCACATGGGGTTAATCTTGATTTATAGCTGAGCAAATAGTATCAAAGTCAAGCTCCTGATCTGTCTTGCTTGTGGTTAGAAAATCTGAGTTTGTATCTCCTTGTGAACTTTATTATCTGAAAATTTACTCATCCCTCTTTTTATTTTTTTCTGTGCATTTTTCCCTCACCACACAATAACCCAACAGCTTGTCATTTTCTTTTAAATGCTGAAAATGACCTTGCTTATTTTGATGGGCTCTGGAACAATAGTACTTGCTGTCTTGCACTCATTCTCCGTCGGGGGGCTGTGAGTCATGGTTATGAAAGACAGAACATTGAGTCACTGACTGTCAAAAATCTCTGCTGTGAGAGATGGAGCCTTTCAAGAACCCCTCTCTTGGAAATCATTACTCTTCTGTATTTACATTCCAGTAGGACCATGATCCCAAGTCAGAGCCAAGGCTCTAGTCATTAAGTGCAGTGCAAACACACTCGTCTTACCATAGTCCTTGCCCTGATGAGTAAGTGTGGGATTGATTTCTCTATATCTAGAGAAACTTCCACCTAAGAGTCTTGACAGATATTGATTAAATAAGACTTGCAACAGTTGTATCTGTTAGCAGAGAATCAGCATGTAGGCAGTAATTTGGCTGGTCACTACACCCCTAGGGCTGGGCTGATACTGGCCAAAGACCCTGTGTCTCACCACATATTCCCTACAGAACTTTGCATTAAGTTGTCCATAGATGTTGGGCTTCCAAATACCCATGAAGGATGGAATTTGGCTTAGATGTACCTCAAAATTATCTCTGTGGAGGAGTATTAACACTGTGCCTTTCACAGCCTGGATGAGAAGAGAAAATACGACAACCTGAGAGGATCAATGTTAGGGAGAGCCTGAAAGTCAAAGTGTTTCTGGCAAATGGAAACTTAACCCATGTGCCAGCATGCCACGCTTTGTCTCCTGCCAGTTGTGCCCTGGTTCCACTCATCCAAATGATTTTTTGGTGGAAACACACCCTGTGTGGTGACATCATTTGCCAGTGTTAGCAGCAGAGCTGGGGCTAGGACTGCTCTTCCTGCGTTCACAGTATCATTACCATGCGCCTTTCCTAATGCAAAGCACCTCTTTGCTCAGTCTGGGCTGCCATGGCCCTCAGGATCATGCCCGAACTTTATTAAAGATTTATTTCTTCCCAAATCCAGACCCCAGGAGCAAGGCAGTTTCTAGTTGGAGTATGGTACCACGAAGTTATGGGTGTCCCTCCTCCAAGCCCATCTGTGTGTTCCAGCAGTGACACCAGCTGCGGTTTGTTACGAAGACGTCATACTGCTTGCAACACTTCTCACCCCATCCACTCTATGGCCTAACTGAGGTTTACATTACTGCTTGCCTGATCCAGTTCTCTACTTAATCCTTCCTGCACAGCTCCCTGTCCCAACAAGCCAAGCATAAGCTCCAGTGACGCCTGCTTTGAGGTTTATACAGGTGTCGCTAGCAGTGCAGACTCCAGGTCTGAAGTGCTAAGCCTTATGAATTTCTCCATATGGATTCTGTGTTCTATAAAGTCAGTTTTGTATTCATGCCCTGGGAGTTGCTGATGCAGAGGGGAAAAAAGCCTTAGCATCTGACTCACAGCACTGATCTTCAGCAGCCAGAGAGCTAGGGGCCAGTGTCTCATCTTTGCCATGACTCTACTGACACTGATGTCAAATGGCAGAAAATCCCCTTGTGTTGGTGTGAATGCAGTTTTCTGTATGGAGTATCATGGCTGACAGTCCACCATTTTCTTTGAGACATCGTGTTCAAGTCCCATTGCTCTTCATTGACTCGGGTAAAATTAATTTTATTTTTTTTTCCAAAGTGAAATGTATTTTAGCAAGTTGTGTTTACCCCCCTTGGGGTCAGATAGCTGATCCCTAATGATTCCTGCAGTGATCCAGGAAGTGAATACAGGAGCCATGTGTTAATTAGATCTGTTTCTTTTTTAGTATCCTGATAGTTGTTTTCTTTCAGTTGCCACAAATAACTATGCTGCAGCAACTAACCTTCACATATCAGTGGTGAATGTCTCACCCCTCTTACACTGAGCTCAAGCTTTTTCTAATGTCCACTCATGGAAAATTTGGTTGGTCAAAGTCCACGGTAATTTCAAGATTATGAGGCAAGTACATGCTGTTTGTTCACTGAAGGATGGCTTGAAATATCCTAGACAGTAAAGTTTGACTGAATTATTTGCAATTAATGATCCAGGGGTCTGGAAAGAGAAGTGCTGCCCTGCCTGGGTAGGCAGGGAGGAGTCCCTTCAGGAAGGTAGGCTTCTCTGCCTGGCTCTTCCATGCCTGTCTTGGGTCTACTTCCTGTTTTCAGACAAGTGTGAATCAGGAGCAAAGTGTCCAGGTTGAGATGTCCAGAGCTCCTTGTTCACACTGCAGTCTCAAGAAATAGGTCCTCTGGAAGGGTCTTGGGTTGTGCACTTGGAAGCAAAGTCAAATGAGAATCGCTGGTCACTTTGGAAAGTACCAATTGAATTTAATGGAGGTGAAAGGTAATTATTTAACTCTGTGCATCTGTCTCTGCTTGGAGCTTAGGATAAAAAGATGCTATTTCTTGCCCTCTAGATTAGGATGAAGAAGGAAATGCTGTAAAATAAATCTTCTCACAGTGTCTCGCAGTGGTAAGGAACTGTTCATTTTGGAATTTTATAGTGAAGATGGTAGAAGTTGCAGGTAGTAGGCATGTTATGGCAAAGATTTCTTCAGATTCTAACTGGGCAGCAAATTAAATTAAAAAACAGAGTGACTGGAGGTACTAGGCCTGTAATTAAGTGGATGGGTGAATGCATGGCTTATCTGCTAACATATGAACATTAAAGAATCCCCTAAAACCACATTAAAAAGTTTATATGGTTGAACTTAATTGTTCTTCTTCTTGTCTTGCAGTCGATGAAATTAAAGGAAATTTTGGCTTTGTGAAAAAAATAAAGAGGGTATTTCAGGAAGAGAACTGTCTGGCAGTGCTCTGAAGTTTTATTGCAGAACACATAAGAAATATTCATCTTTAGTTAAATAAATAGATTATTTTAATACAGGGAAGCAAAATATAAAAATGTTTTGCAATAAGTAGGGTCTTGTTTTGCGTAATGTAATTCCCGTGAGTAATTGCAGTGAGACCACTGGCTTTGTCAGGGCTTCTGACATGAATATTATTTTGCACCAACTTGCGTCATTCCAAATAATTTTACTTGAGCTGGCCTATTTGAAATTATTCACCTGGCCTGATGAACCTCAGCATTTGATTGCTTGTCTGATATTCACCACTTGTTCTCTCCTGTCCTGCACAGGGGTAGGGCGGGACTTTGCTTCTGTGTGGGGCAAGATGTGCAGGCAATGCGCGGGGCCAGTGATGTGCCTGGAAGTTTTGGGCCGAGCCAAAAGCAGAAGGCAGCTGTTGACAAGCTCAGCAAGGAGCTGCTGGTTTATGAATCTGGGGATTTGAAATTAAGCTCTAAGCTTCAGGAAGCTTCATGTGCTTACTTAACAACACGATAAATCCATAAAAATCACAGTAACCACAAAGCAAAGGAGAAAAAAAATCAAAGCGAGGCACAAGATGGTTGTTCCTTGCTTTCCCCACCCTGAAAAAAAAGATACTTTTCCTATTTGTTCTTTTTTTTCTGGCTCAGTTTCTTATCCCATAGAAAAGACCTATTAACCCTTTTATGACATTGCCTTTAACATCTTACAGAGACTTGCAACCTTCTGGCTTCACTACCTTTTCTATCATACCATCCATCCACCTGTTGGAAGAGTATAATTACAAACAATAAAAATACACCAAAAGAAATGTGCTTTTAGTGTTTCGTTTATGCTAGCCTTCAGAAACCAGGACCGTGGAATAGACAGAAGGCTGCCAAAGCTTTTCTCCAGATGATAACACAGGAAAACAACTTCCCATGCTACAAGGGGCATTTGAAATGCATGCTCTTCTACTCTTCCACTTTTTGTATCACACCATTTAAGAGTCCTGAGCCTGCATCAAATTCTCCGTGACCCAGCTCTAAGCGTTCCACTTAGTTAGCCTAAACCTCTTTACATTCCTCAGCTCTGATCTGCTAATCCCCCATAAATCACCACCGTTTCTCAACAAACTCAAGCCAGTGTTAAGATTTCTGTGCAAAGGATTTGTCATTTCCCACCAGCCTTAACCTGAATCAAAATGTGTGGGTGCCAGGGAGCAACAGAAAAAGGGGAGTTGCCACATGAGGGGTACAGTTTTGTGCTAGAGAGCAAACTCATCTTGTCGTGCCTGTGCCAGACAAGTGGCGGGGGTTGTCGGGGTGCAGTGGGGGATTACCCAGACCCTCACGGGTACACACAGTCTGCATGGCATGCGGAGACTGTGGGGAGCTTAGCCCTTTGGTGCTTGATCCCCCATGTGTGCAGGGGGGAGGAAGCACATCTACACTTCTTGTGGGGAAAAAAAACAAGCAGCAACCAACCCTCTGTGTCCCTCCATTGGGCCTTTATCGTTTTCCTCAGTTTGGGTGGTTACGCTTCAAGTTATTCCCTGTACTGCAAACATAGACACTGAGGTTTTGTTCTGGGTTGTTACAGGTTGGATTTCCTGCCTCTTCACTGGTCCTGCCATGTTTTCTTTTCACATCCTGTGAGCAAGAAGCGCAGTCCGTAATCATACTCCCTGGGTAGGACTGGGACCTCAGCCCCTTCCCATCAGGTTGTTTTGACTGTCTCTATGCTTCTGTTACAGGGCAGTGCATTTACAGCTGTATTGCCTCTCTTCACATGTAGGGGTGTTTTTGTTTTTTTGCTGTTGAATACAGTGTCTACTCTTGTTTTTCACACCCAAACCATCACCCCTTCCTGAAGGCTGAGAGTTGCCCTTCCTGTGGCCGCCGAGGCCATACCCCAGCAGCAACTGCTGTGGCAGAACTGGCGCTCAAATCACTCCTGAGGGTCACAAAGCTTCCCTTGGCCCCTGACTTCTGGGACTCAGCTGGGTTTCCACATGAGATCTCCAGGACCTGGTCCAGCCCAGCTTTAGGTAGTTCTGCTGGTCCATACACTCACTTCTCACTTCCCTGCAATCCCCTTGAAGATTGGCTTCATGGACAGCACCATCATCAGTGTTACAAAGACAAAAAGATTAACCAGAGTGTCCTAAGCAGAGGCATCTCTGCTGTACTGCGTTCCAATGGATGCCAGCAGTCAAACCCCTGCAAACAAATGCTCCCAGATATGTTTGGTGTGTGACAAATGGCAAATTTTGGAAGAATATTAAGCACTCCCAAAAACTGAATGGGACCACTCAGGGCCTAACTGCACAGGCATATAGAGTGTGTTTAGGGAAAGGAGTTTGATGATGGTTTAAGTTGCATCTACATGGTAGGAGTTGAGCTGACTGGGTTGGAGCTGGCACGATGCTGTAGCGGAGACATTGCATTAAGCAATGTATCAGCAGCCACCTGCCGTTCCCAAGATAGAATGTGTGTCTTATCCCATAAATGGTGTAAATAATCATCATAATAATAAGTAGTTAATAATAATTTTAAAAAGTGTGCATGAATCACCTGGGGTGAATGTTGCTCCTTTTGGCAGTGAGTGTTATGCTGTGACCTTGGACTGACCTGGACTTTCATTCAGGCTGACAGTTACACTTAGATCAAATGAAATTATGGATATTGATCAGGATTTTTGTTGATGGGTAGTTTGAAGGAAAACCCGGACATGTTACTCTGCAAATTTTGTGACTTTATAATCTTGATCTTGACCCTCAATGGGAGTTAAAAGACAGATGTGAGTGGAAGGGAAGAAAAGGCACCTGTAAGGCAGGATTCCCCTGTCTCTTGTTAGTTTTCAGATGATATTTTCCTTGTTTCCTTGTGTGTCAGCTTTTCTCCACTCTTTCTCAATTCTTCCCTTTTTTCATTTCTCTGTTCCTTGTCTTTGATGTTTTCCTCCCTTCCACATGTTCCCCATTTGCCCCTCTCCTTTCTGCTTTGGAGAGCATCACATTAGCATTGGTGCATTTGCACCTGCTGAACTTGCACAGGCCCTGGTGGCTGGTGAAAGGCCAGGATACTGCTTTGCTGCTCTAACTCCCCACAAACAGCTCCAGGGAGACCTAAGCCCCTTAGTGGTTCCACCAAGGCAGACCAGTGTGCCCAACCTCTATGAGGCCGTGCTGTAGCATCCTGTCTCCCATGGTAACACATGTTTTCTGGTTCTGCTCAAATAGCCGAGAGAGGAGCCTCAGTTTTTAACTCCAGCCTGTCTGCTTCTGCTCACCACTTTCCCAAACTTTAAAAAGCCATGCAGCTTTCTCTGCATCTAGACTTTTGGAGAAAGAGTTGGGTTCAGAAAGACAAGGTCCTAGCTTCTTCCCAGGACTTCCCCCCATCCTCCCCCCACACCACCCCCACCGCCCACTGCCAAACTGTGAGTGGAGTCACCCTGTGCAGTTAAACAGTGGTGATAGTTGTCCAAATTAGTCTGCGCACAGCACAGGGGTGAGTGCTGAGCCAGGGTGGCTGGCAAGGCTGCAGGGGCTCCAGCATTAATGCAGTTTATTTTGGCAATGAAGCTAAGATAGTTAATGGCTCTTATTCTACTCCTTGTGCAGGAGGCCAGCTCTTGTTCTGCCTGAGTTCTTAGCTGAAAGCAGAATTTCACACCCAGCTCTAGAATTTTAGTACCTTTGAGTTAAATGCTCAGAACCATTCTGGTTTTGTGCTTTAAGCTGATGACAGTACATTTAAGAAATGCATGAGCATTCAGCATTCGTTCTGCTTGATGAGCTGCTTCTCCTGGCCCTTTATCTAAATCAGATTAGAAAAATGCAGATTAGCTACCCTTTCCATACCACTCTTGCCCTGTTCTCCTGGCTTTATCAGGTCAGCTTTTCAGCTGAATCCCTGTTCTAGTTCTGCCAAATCACTTCATTCTCATTCTAATTCCCATGAATCTCAGTTTTTCACTTCTAGTTCTTGTTAACAGGGACAATATTGTTGGGATCCAAGTGAAAATACTTGGTTGGATAAAGCTCCACGCAGAGGGGTAAGAAGAAGCAGAAACACCAGCAAGGAAGGCAAACAAGGCAGTGAGGAGGAGCCAGAGAAGCACTCATGAGGAAGTGCTTTTGGGCTGATGGTTGATCAGGCCAAGACTGGCAACTCTGAGCACAGAAGCTTGTTCATTTCTCTCTGTGTGTTGGGAAATAGGGGCTTTTTTATTCCTGGTAAAGAAGCAGTGTGTGTCACACATTGTGTAACTCCATCATCCATTTGTTCTAAAAGGTAAAAAAAAGACAATAGCCTGAAAATTGCAAGCTGCTTTGTCTGTAGCATAAAATAACTTCACAGTACACCAGGCTAAGAAGCCTTTTAGAATATCACAGGTTTAAACCTGTTTTGCAGTAGGCAAGGACCTCTGTGTATGAAAGAAACGTCTGGATTTGGGTCCAAGTTTATTCATTCTGCATCCAGTGCGATACTCTACACTACGCTGTACCCTGCAGCCCAGACATGTTGTACAGTGGGCTGCTTTGGGATTTCCTGCAGCATTACTGCTCACTCCACCGTCTCTCTTGTTTCCTTCCCTGTTCAACAGCAGTGATGGGGACAGCATGTCACCCATAGGGTTACACAGTACTTGTGGTAACATCAGGTAGCTCCAGAGACCTGGCTTTTGGGAGCAACCAGAGTATGAGCGTTTCTTGGAACCAGCTCCCTAAGGATTTCCAAAGGAGGACCAAGCCACCTTACTCTTCTCAAGGCCAAATGATACCAGAGTGGAGCCAGCTGAGCGCCTTGTCCCCAGCTCTTTAATAGTAAAGATGTCGAAGTTCTATTATATATATTACTGCAGCTCCTTTAGATTTAATTTAAGCTACATGACCTTGCATTTAGAGCGCCTGCCCTTGTCTATAATCTAATCAACTCAGTCAAGAGGAATAGTTGGACAAGGATGAATGTGGGCCCGGGAGCCAGAAATTAGATTGTGCGCAATTGCCTCTGTGGATTTATAGCAGGAATTTACTGCAGAAAGTGGGGATTTTTATCTTCTCAAGAGCCCAACAGGAGGGAAAGTTAATGGCTGACACATTTATTGCATGAAATCTGAAAAGATCCATGGAGCTGTGTCATTAGATGGATGGAACAGGCATCCATGAGTCAATAAATTGGTTAGTACACAAGTGGAAGAAAAATCTTGCTAGAGCCATACTCCCTTGGTTGATGGGACAGTGTTTTGATGGAAGTCATAAACAGGAGAGTAGGAAAATGTGAGGGATGGTTTTCTACGTTTTGAAGCCACGGAAAGGAAGCCACTGCTTGGCTCCCACCCTGGATCCCCCTCCTCCCTCTACCTTATCAGTGTTACACCTGGCCCTCCCATCTGACCAACATCCAGAGCTTTGTTTTCTACATGGCAGAAATGATGCATTTGCCCTGACATGGGCCATGGGGAAGATGCACACGTCCATTGATCTCAAATGGCAACTTTGCTTCTGTTTACTTTCCCCTGCTGTTGTGCTGTAAAAACCACCAAACACCACTACCCCCAGATCCTGTTCCAGAAATTGTAATCTAAGTCCAGACGGTAAGGGACACACATGGATAGATGGGGAGATGCAAAGAACAAGATAATCTTATTTATTTTAACTTATTCCACATAGACAAACGACATTTGAGTTTGTGTATGAGGTGCATGAGAAATTTGTTTGTGCTGGCACAGGAGCCTCAAATCGTTACATTCACATTTCCAACTCTGGATAGTAACATTTTGGGTATAAAATTAAGCAAATGTTTTACTTTAAGTCACAAACCCCAAGTCTATTCACACTGGGTTTGGGGAAACCTTTATAAAAATAACATAACACAAGATTGCATCTAAACTGCTTGGCAGCCTGCCTGTAATGGCAACCAGGAGGTTTATTGTTGTGAATTAGTTATTTAGTAGAAGCTGAAAATGTGACAAAATAATGACAAGAGGGTTTTTTATTTGTAGAACGTCAGAGCTGATAGTTCTCAGCGGGAACATGCTGTACAATGTTAGAGCAGAGACTGCACCAGGAGAGATGCAAACATAAGAACTCAGCTGATGAGAACTGAGAACAAGGGGAGAAAACATGTGATGGGGACAAACCAGAAGGTTGGTCAGGGCCTGAAAGACTTGTGATGATAAGGGATTTCTTTATTCTATTCCATGAAAATATTTCTTATTACCTGGTAATTGCATGAAGTTAAAAACACAGACAACTGAAGAAATGGACCAGGAAAAGACTTCCTCTGTTCTGAGTTGGCCGAGCACAGTTTCGCTTGCAGACCCTGAGGGCATTGTTAGTGCAAGCCCTATTCCTTGTGAAGGAAGCCAGCTTGAGAAATAATGAGCAAGAATAAAGGGACTGTTGGCACAATATTATGATTATTTGAGGAAATAATGTGATATGAAGATTAGCACATAGGATAATAGCTATTGCATATAGCAGTGTTTTATGGTCCATTCTGTGTTGCTTCACATTATTACTCATTCTGTGTTAGGCACTGTTAAACTGAATTTTAAAAGGAGGCCCTTTGCCTTGCTCTGGTGTTGGCAGCTTCGGTGTATTGTTAAGCTTACAGTCTATGTGTCTCTGCGCATAATGTAACACTTACTGGTTTGAACTGTAATTCAGTTTTATAATCTTTCACTACTGTGAGAGATTGTCCCTTATGGAATTCCCATAACCTAAAACTTGATTTTCTCATAGAAACAAACCAAAACAGTTCTTTCCTGCACTTTATATTTTAGTATAGCCTATTGCCTCTTTGTTGAGGACATGGACATCTCGATATCTTCTTTCTGCAAATTAAGAAACTGTATTTCCCTTTGATGTCTGGAGTAGGAAGGAAACTGTCTGTGGCTCTGTGGCAGGATTGAGTGACATCAGTCCTTGAGCAGGTCTATGGGATCCTGCACAGCTGACATGACTGACTCTTGCTGTCCATTCTCTTCTGCAAGGACTCAAATGGATCACCATGCTAAAACCAGCCCTGTGAGATGGCTCTAATCTGTTGCAGAGCCAGATATGACATGGCCAGACATGATTCTGGCCCTATGCAATTGCAGGGCAGATATTGGGAGGTATAAAATTTGGTTAAAAACTACAGCTATTAATCCTTGCCACATAGCTATGAAGATCTTGCCAACTTTTAACAGAGGCATGTAGCGATAGGACAAGGTGTAATGGTTTTAAACTGAGAGAGAGTAGAGAACCACTGTGGACTATATCCTAGAATCATAGAATCAACTGGGTTGGAAAAGACCTCTGAGATCATTAAGTCCAACCCTTCATCCAACACCGCCATGGTTACTAGACCATGGCACTAAGTGCCATCCTGGCACTGTCACAGTCCCTGTATGCAGAAGATCTGAAGGAGGGTGAGGAGGCAGAGCAGGTCAGCACCTGTGCTGTCTGAACCAGCCCTGATGGTGCATGTAGGTCTCTCCTCTCATCAGGAGTTTTGGGCCATCATCAGAGATGGGTGTTGTCTGGAGTCCTAGACCCTGATCTGGCCTTTGGGGAAGGTTATATTGCAGATTTAGGACAGTCCCTGCAGTACCTGAACTCAGCCCTGCATCAAATGCACCTGGGACCATAAGACAGCTCAGGGTTGAATCAGCCCTCAACACTGGCCTGCCATAGCTGCCAAATGACAGCTCAACCTCTGTGCCACTATCCCCTGGTTCAGGCCCAGCTGCAATTGCATGTGCTTGGACATGACTGCAGTGGGGGTTTAAATCCGCTGCCCCAAACTTCCTGAAAACTACAGTTTAGGTTTAGTGTTGATTTTTTAAGCTAAGGGCCAAGGGATGAACATCAAGACCTGATCTTCACTTGGGCCGTCAGTGTTCGCATAGGTCCAGTTGAAAGGAACTGCTCTCTCCTTTGACTGCAGGTCAGTGGCGTTATTCTTCTCCAGCATCCCCAAGGGATAGTGACAAACATGCACATTTATCCATAGAGAACTTGTCCCCATTTTCAGCACTGAGCAGGCAGCTGTTTCCTGCCAGTTCCCAAAGGACAATGTGGGGTACTCATTTGCTACCACCCTCATTTGCCCTTCCTGACTCATGCTGCAGGAACATCTCCATGCAGAACAAAGATGAAGATGTACTGCTTTCTCTGCTGCTGCCCTGGGACAAGGTGCAAGGCATACCTAGTGTCCAGTGAGTCTGGAGATAAGTTCGGCTCCTTTGCAAAATTTGTGACAAGGAAAGATTTTTTCAGCACATCAGGTTTATTATTCTAAAAAAAAGTGAAGAGACAGGCTATGTTTGTGAGTGCCACCAACAGGCACCATGTGCATTCCCTGTTTACCTCTTGGCTGGGGGAGTGTATTCCCAGTCTCCATCTCACAGCTGGCAAGTGTCTGGTCGGGACAGGACATGCCTTATGATGTACAAGTCTCAGCACACTGGGACACAGCAATGGGTTCCACCTCACCACAGAGCTACCCACAGTGCTCTGAGGCAGCCTAACACTGCAGCTGGGTCTGCAGAGGGAGCAGGGGCAGAGACAGAGTTTTATTTGTTTGGGAAGCACTCAAACACCATGGAGATGAAGGCCACATAAGCACCTAGGTAAATAAAAAAGGCTTTGCTAACAGGGAGCAGTAATGCCTGATGAGTCATCCTCCTGCCATGCAGTGTTGTTATCACTTTTGCATTGTGCAATCGAAAGCTATGAAGTTGGCAATAAAAATAATGTGCGATGAGATGAATCAATCTCTGCTGGTTACGCAGAAGGCAGCTGTGTCCTATAGATACTCAATGAAATGTAGGTTGCTTTCAAAGTAAAATTCCAGATAATCCAATTTCTTTGAGCTTCAAGGAGGCTCAGATCTTGATTGAAGTGCCTCAGTATGGACATCTCTTTAATTAAAACTGCATCAACAGTTTAACTGAAGAGTATCTCCTGTTTCTTCATGACAACTTGCCTCTAAGGGTTAATGAGTTACAGGAAGAGACCACCTAATTCATTCACCACTACAGTTTGAATAGTCTGAATCTGCTGTAGGCTGGCAGCTCCTCTCCTCCAAATAATGAGCTGTAACTCAATGTATATAAGTCAGCCTGTGTCTGACTCTGAAAATATATAATGTAAGGTAGGTATTAAAGAATAAAATCTTTAGCTAAAATGAGGTGTCTCTTTCTTCACCCTTTCACCATTTTAAGTACTGACCTTGAGGTGAACTTTAGAAGAGTCTCTGCCCTTATCCACTTGCCTTTGTCTATTGGGATTTTGGACAGGATTCATCATAAAGGAGCCCATATCTGTCAAAAAGCTGTGCTTCCTGCATATTTCTGGTTCTTACTTAAAGTTTTCTTTTCCTGTGGGATTTCTCGAGCTGTGCTTCAAGTTCAGGTATTCAGTTTTGTTCAAGGTAAACATATCAGTAGTGGGAATAGAATTCAGCCTCCAACTTCTGGAGATTCAGCCACAATTTATTTTAATAAATGTCACTTTTAGTAATGAGAAGGAGAAGCCAACCCCAAATTTCTGGGTCGAAACTGTAGAAGACCTCGTTTGTATCCAGCCTTCACAGTTCAGTCTTGCCTTTGTATGGGCTGGCTCTTGTTGCCACTGTGCTTAGAATCCAGCTCTGAATTCAGGCCTAATGTCTGTGGTTTGGGCCCATCTCATATTATTAGTCATATCCTCATCATATCACTACTTCTGGTCAGTCACTCCCATCTGGAGAAAGGATTTCTCATATCAGTTTGCATCTCTTATCCCAGCTTTTAATTAGCCTATTCCAGCCATGGCTCCAACTTAAATTACTGCCAAACATTCATATCTATTCACGTCCCTTTGAGCTGCTCTCTTCTAGATATTGTAGAATCATAGAATATCCTGAATTGGAAGGCACCCATAAGGATAATCAATTCCAAATTCTGGCCCTGCACAGAGAAACCCCAAGAATTACACCACATGCCTGAGAGCATTGTCCAAACATTTCTTGAACTCTAAAATATACCTACCATCCTCTTCTCCAAGAGCCATCTCCAGTTATCTTTAGCAGGGTAATTCTGGATGTGTGCAAGAACAGTGTGTGTCTTAGCTCCTTTTCTCTCTGTCAAGTTGCCCCATCATTATGGAGGTTTTGTTCTCTCTATCCATCAGGGTCTCATTCTTTCATTCACTTTTACCTATGCTTTTTCAGTTCAGCTCTATGAGGATTCTCCATTTGCTACTCCATGTCTCCATGCTGCACAGGAGCTTACCTCTTTCCTCCTCTATACCCTCTGTTCCACTAACTACCAGTGGTTAGTCGAAGAGTGGGTTGGGGAGCAGAAATTTTTCATTTCTTGGTCTGTCTTTCAGAATTGAAAAATATATGACAAATATTTAGTGAGCCACAGAAGAATTCTCTGCAGACTTGTGGAATTACATATTGAATGTGAAATGAATCTTGGTTCATGAAGAGAAGGTTTTATGTGTCTATTAAAAAACACAGATGTTCCTCCAGCAAAGCTCAGTATCACTGGGTTCTTTATCAGCAGATAGAAAACACATGTGCCTTTCTATTGGCAGGAAGTCATAAGATCCATTTTTTTGTCTCTAGTAGCTGAAAGAGCAGTACTTAGTGTTTACAGCTCCCTAATACAACTTATAACTGGGTCCAGGACCCTAATCCAGAAAGTGGGTTAGAGGAGGTCATTACTTGTCACAGAACACTCAATGAATCCCTTCAGCAGTGCAGGAGGACGAGAAAACACTTCAACAAAATCTGCCTTGACTTTGTGTAAGTTTGGCGGAACAACCATAATGCCCTTCCTTTTTGATTTTGGTACTCGCTAGCCATTTCTTTTTTTCCTTTGGCTTAAATTAAAAATCAACAATAAAGCATTAAAAAAACTTCCTAGAAATAAGACTTTTAAAACTGGAAGATGATTTCAACAAGAAGCTCAATTGGAAAGAGACTGTCTTTAACCTCAGATGGACAAAATTAGCTGCACAAGAGACAAAATGTGACCAGTGAGTGGAAGGTTGAACATTTTACCTTTCATGGGGCTCTACAAGACACTGTTGAAAGTCACTGGAACTCCTTTTATCTATGTTTGACTATTTGAAAATTAGAAGTCTGGCCTAAGATTTCTAAGACTATTAGGGTCCTGTTCTGGGCAATGGAGAAAGGCACTTTGAAAGAAGAGTTCAGCCTATATGTCTCAGATCCTATCAAAGCTGTTCTCTGAAAATAACTACAAATTGTCTAGAAAGGAATCCAAAATTACTAATCTAGCCTTGATCTTTAGTTTTTAGATGCCTTAAATTTATTGTAATAAATCCTATTCATATTGCCCAGATTTGCAGTGGCCAAAGGTTTCTGCTGCCTTAAGGCTGGTTTGGTGGCTCTGAATAGGCAAGCGTTGCAGTGGATCATACCATGAAAGTCCTTCTTGACTGCTGGTCCCATCCGAGCTGCATGGACACTGAAATAGCTCTTTCTCTGTAAATAGGACAGTTTGGTCCAGGGATTAAAGATGCAAACCAGGCACACCAGCTGGTCAGTGGTCAGAGTTAGTTACTTGATGTGGATCTTGAAGGTTGGGCAGACATGGACAGTGTCTGTACGTTTCAGTGATGTCCATGTTTTAGAAAGATGATGGGATAGTTTTTACCACCTACTCTAATTGCTACCAGATCTGTCTACCAGCCCTGCAGAAAGGGAGGTGATCTAGTATGGTGGCTTTTGCTGAGGTTGTTTGCAGCTCGGATTACACGAATGATCTTATAGCTCCTCCATAAGCACAGTCAAAAGGTGCTTGTGGCAGAGCTGTGAACTGTGCATTGATCCCCCAAGTCTGAATTTTGAAGCCTAACCCATTGCCATGATCTCTTGTACACCATTACATGACCTGCCTTGGTGAGGTACCATGGTCAATATGTGAGACCTATGGGGGAGGGACAAGTACAGATATGTGCAAACAAAACAAGCAAAAATACATCCTGAAGATGTGGGAAAGCCTGTGTCCCGGCCACTTCAGCCCTTTAAGGAAGATATAACCTCAGTTTTGCTCTCACGTAAGAAGCTAGTAGGGTCATCGTCCCTCCCACAACCAGCCGTGCCTCAGCCCAGGGACAGGGTCCTGCACCCAGGCAACCCGCTCAGGTGACCTGCAGCTTGCTGAGTCCCATAGAGCAGGGGCAGGGGATGGGTCTACATTGCAGCCAAGGGAAGCATCACTTGCAGAAATCCAAGTTGCTGCAAACACACTACTCAGCCACAGCCTTGCACCTCAGTCCCATCCCTACTGTGTGCTCAAACATTCCTGTCTGTTCCCCATATGCTGAGGTCACAAATGCATGGGCTTGCACCGTGTCACTTCTTTCAGTGTAGAAGAAGCTATTTCAGAAGCCTCATAGCTGGCATAGTCATTCTAGACACCAGAGCAGGGGACAGGCAATTGTTAATGGCAAGATACTCCAAGTTCTTCCCATATTACAAATTCCAGATGGAATGTTCACCTTTGTGCAGTGTGGGCTGAAGAAGAATGCTTTCCTTGGCCAACAGGTCACTGCCAGCCAATGTGCACAGGCTCGGGCACCTGTGAGGCTGCTCTTTGTGCATCTCTGCAGCTGCCCTTCTGTGGCACGAAGCCCACACCCTCCTCGAATAAACAGCTTTTTAAAGAAAGCTGAAACAAAAGTGCCAGAGAGAAGCATCAAGGGAAGCAGCAAGTAGCAACAGAGGCTGTAGAGAGATGAACTCACTAACCACCACCAGTAGATAAAAGGAGATGCTTTCTTCATACTGTCAACTGAGTAAATAGCTCCATTGTCACTGGGCTATTATTTGTGTAATCCCTCGGACTGAACACTGTTTCAAATCTGCTTGTTTTCACATGCAACCACACTTCCTGCTGCTGCTCTCAGCACTGCAGTGCACAGGCCTGCCAGCAGCCCTGCTTCAAGTGGTAAGTTCTTCCAAACTGTGTTTTTCCCTCTACAGGTTCTGGGTCAGCCAGGCAGGAGAAGGTTATCTATGAAGACCTGTCCAGCCCGGCCACCCTCCTGCGGCATCATGCAGCCAAGGTGAGCCAGCAGAAGCCAGCTCCTTGGCTATGCCTCTTGGGATGTGGTGCATGGGAGGCCCTTGTCCCCCGGCAGCAGCAAGTCCGTCCTGGAAGCTGTTACTTTGGCCTTACCACCATGTGCTGCTTAGAACTGCCCTGGAACAGGCAAGAGGAAAAAACCCAGCGTTGTCAAGGGGTTCTGCTCCAGCTTGGGGTGTCCTTTGTTTCTCTTTCAAGCAATGCCTCCTCTTCCTGCATCTGACCCACAAAAAAAGGGGATCCTATCCATGAGGAATCTGATCCATTCCTGTATCACGCCTACTCCATACCATGGGGCACAGCACTGGAGGGCACAGAAGGTCCTACATGCTGAGCTGTGACTTCAGCAAAAGCCAAAGTCTTAGTTGCAGAGGCACAAATCTGGACGGAAGCCTCTGACTCCAACACCAGCATGCACCTTTTAACTCAGTCAATTTGATGTCAATGAAAGAGGCATATACGAGCAAATTTGCACAAATCTGCACAATTTTGATAAAGCATCTATTTAAATGCATGTTCTCAAACTGGAGTAGTCACCTTGTGCAACCAAGACTTAGCTTATATTGACTTACCTGAACTTACTGAGGGTACAAAAACCTCAGTACCACTGCTTGATAGAAAGCAATTTTAGAAGTTAAACAGTGTAACTAAACATTTTAAAAGAGAAAAGGAAAAAAAAACTAACAAGTGAACCATTGCACATTTTTGTATAGAGTGAATAGGTACTAAGGTGACATATCAGTACTGGTCACATTAAAATTGCATAGGGATAATAGGATTTGTCCATGTATCTTCAGGTTGGGGCACAGCAGCAGATGTCACCTTCTGTGAGGACAGGTGAGATTTACGGGTTACATGAAAGGGAATTAAGGACATCATGGAAAGACCTGGGAGTATCCCAAGTTCCCTTCCAGCTCTCTCTAGCAGAACACAGCCCTGGGTTTATGTTGGTATGAGGGCACTGGTAGCCCAAATCTGGGAAACCAGAGCAGGTACTTCACCCTTGTGGGGAAGCAGCTGCACCCTGTGTACTCTGCTCAGGATATACACCTCCTCCAAGGCTTGGAAACGATCCCAAGGCAATTGCCATGGTGAGTAGCTCACATGGTACTCTTTAAGACAGAGGTTCTGCAGGTTCTCCTGGTCCTATCTTTGAGAAAGTGTGTATGCTCTGCAATTCCCCACATCACGATGTGTGGAATAGTTGGCATTTTTCTCCCAAAGAAGTCATCTTTCCTGTTGTATTGGAGTGACCTCAGAATAGGTTCCTAATTGGATCCATGCATGTGCTCCCCCAGCACACTCTGACACTCCTCAAACCCATTTGCTCACCTCGTGGATCACTGAAACCCTTTGTTACTGACAGTGCTACTCCCAAAAAGGTTTCTTTGATGTCTGTTTGGATAGAAGTCCTAAATTATTTTATAAATAAACATCTGGATGGAATTAAAAATAAATCTTATAAATCCTGTTTGCAGGCATAAAACTACTCTTGAACAAAATTTTAGTTTTCTCCCCCACAAAACCAGAGGTGGAAAAAAAGCCCCTTCCCCAATCTCTGTTTTCCATTTAATGCTCAGCTACAAATTCAGAGGTGTCAAGTTGGTCCTCTGTGCATGCATGTTCAGAAGGCTTACTGCTGTGTGCCACAGTTTGACAGCTCCCAGCAACAAATCCAAGCCTTTTTCCTCATCTGATCCGTAGTAAGCAACCTGGGGTGCTTATGTGTGTTGGAGATGGGGTCTTGAGCCTTCCTCCCTTTTGCAGTGGCAGTGGTCAGCTCCAGATCTGTCACGAACATCCACACGTCCACCTCCTACCCTTCCATGACTGGATCCATGCAATCTCATGCCCTCAGTGTGAGACTCGTGCTGTTGTCTCCTTCCCCACAACTTCTCTCAGAGGGGTTGTTTCTCTTGCATTTGAAGTGCAGGGGCTGGAACCTCTTGGAGAATACAGGAAACTCTCTCTTGCTCAGCAGCTCCATCTGCTCTGCAGCTGGTTGACAAGCAGCAATCTGATATGTGGGCTTTCAGAGCAGAAGACAGTGGTTGGTAGGGACAAGCTACATCAAGGGTCATTAAGCTCAAAAGGAACCCTGAGAAGGGCCAGTCCTTGACCAAGTGCTGTGGCTCCATATGACCCAACAGGCTGAATATGTTCCTCAGGCCATGATAGGTCCTAGCACTATTTTCTGCACTGGAAGAGAATTTGCTTCAGGCTTTTGTGCAGTCTCTGTGGAGTTCTTGTGATAACATGCCCAAGACAGAAATGCTTTCTGAAGGCATATGGTCTTCATAAGTACCTTGAGATTCACAGAGCTGCCTGGAAAAGGAAAGAGAAAGTGGAGACTGATGGGAACACAGATTTCTTCGTGTCTGGTGGTCTCTGCCTCACCGCTGAATGTGTCAAACCCAGACTTGTGGGGAAAACAAGAAAGAATGCTCCTTTGCCAAAGGCTTTCTGCCTGCATCCTAGCTCCACACACCTCCTCTCCAACACCAGCTCCCTTGGGAGACCAACGACCAGAAATGCTGCCTCTCTTGTATGCTGTCAGCGTGCTGAACTGCTGCAAAAACAGCTGTCCTTTTTACTTGTGCTCTGCATCTCACATGTCCAGGCACATCTTCCTGACAGGTTTTGCTGTCCCTTCTCTGTTATTTTAATCTGAAAGAAGGAGATCAAGAGTTATCCATTTACCAGCTTTTCTACAGAGTGTAAGCATTCCATTGGTTTTCCTCAGGGACCCATTATCCCTGAACACTGTAGCTCTTTCAGCCTGTTTCCCCAAATCCTCTTGAAAGAGTGTCTGAGTTAACAGTGTTGCCAATATCAAGCTTTCAAGAATAATGAGGCAGGTCTCCAAAGTCATGAGATTAGCTTTAAAATAGAGAGTGATTTGGGTTTTTATAAAAACAAGCATTAAAATTTGGCATTAATTTTATTTACTTTTTTTTTCTCAATTTTTGGCATATGGTCAAGTCACACTTTCAAGCTTTTCCCCCATAACTGTTAAAAACAGAAGCTGGCACATTCAGGAGCTGATTCCCAAGACTCAGGGAGCTGGGACTTATGAATCTGGAATTCAGGGATAATCATGATAAAATTGCAAGTGCTGGGACCACTGAATTAAGGATGGTGAAACTGACTGCTAGGAATATCATGACTCTGGCTTTCATTTGTGTTCAAACCTCTTTAAACTGTGGGTTCAATCCACCTCTGAATATTATCAAACCTATCTTAACAGGCCTAAACCACTACACCCTCTCTATTTAGAGTCATCTTCAGGTCATATGCACTTTTACAAGCTTTATTTCCCTATCCAAAGTCCACAGGCAAGTAAGTATCTGTCTCCCTCTGCTCTGCACAGTGGTATCTTGCGTAAATGTCATATCAAAATTAGTGGACAACTCAGTTTAGGTGAAGATAGTCAGACCCCTTCTAACTGCAAGTGCCTATATGCAAGATGGGTCTCTAAGGTCCCATTGTAGTTGGTGGAGATAAGGGTTCAAGTCAGTGGCCCACACATAGACAACTGAGGTGCTCTGAGTAGTCATTCCATAGAATCACAGAATCACAGAATGGTTTGGATTGAAAAAGACCATAAAGTTCATCTAGTTCCAATCCCCCTGCAGTGGGCAGGAACACCTCCTACTAGACTAGGTTGCTTATAGTCCCATCCAACCTGACCTTGGACACTTGCAGAGATGGGACATCCAAAACTTCTCTGGGCAACCTCTTCTAGGCCTCACCACCCTCACAGTAAAGAATACTCCACCCAACCATTGCAAGCTATCCAGAAGACAACGCTCTTTCATTAGGTCTCTACTTGCCCATGTGTTCTGATACTCTGTCATTCCTCAACTGTATTTGAGTATCTCAACAGGTACTTGCCACCAGCATGTGGTAGAGAGGTAACTGAACTGATGAGCTAAGTAGAGTCTGGAGAGCTGCTCAGCTGATGAGATGTAGGCATTTTGCCTACACGTCTTCAATCTGAATCAAACCTTGCTGTTACATGTGGTCAGTGCTTTAACTGTATTCCCAAGGTGAGTAGAGCTGAACTGATAGAGCCATTTGTAGATGAACTGCTCTCATTGGTGGCTCTCTTAGTAGGGTCATGCAAATAGGACTGCTGTGCCAAGAACCCCTGTTTATACAATCCCATCACTACTTCTGTGAACAAGGGTCCCCAGCCTGCAGTGTTAACTCTTCCAGCTGTAAAATGACTGTTGTTTAATTTTCTTGCCTAGCTAGACCTGTATCAGTAATGCTTGTGATCCTTTCTTATGTCCACTTACACTTTGTCACAACTTTACAATGACATTTCTGGTGACCTGTATTTTGAGGAAGACCCATTCAACCAAATCTTTCCAATTATTTTGCAACGTTTTTTGGCAGTTACTGGGAATCAATTTTTGCAAGAAGCTTTGTTCAAGAAACCTTACAAATCACTCTGCTGCTCAGGATCAGAGATGACAGACACAGAGGAGCACTTTTACTGTGCTGACACATACATTCAGTAAAGCTTTTTCCCCACGTTCCCCATTCCTATAAGGCATAGCTGTGCTTTGCTGAAACAGGTGTTATTGCTGCAACTGTTGCATTGCCAACAAGTTCTGCAGTAGCAACATAGGTTTTCTGGCTCACCAAATCTAACCCCTGCCTTCCCCCTGCTATCGGGAGCAGCCATGTCATATATAACCCCTTCCAGAGGCTGGGCTAACTCTGCCCTGAAAGCAGTTGTGTTTTTGAACTCAGTCCTTCTCCTGGAAGGCTGTTCCAAAACTTCATGCCTCTGAGGAGAAACCTCATTTCCAGCTTTGTGGTTAGTTTATTCCCATTTATTCTTATGCCAGTGTTCTCCTTTAAATTCAGTAATCTTTCTACCCCCCTCCCACGTTTACCTCAAATGAATCTATAGCAAGCTTTCATACTGCTAGTCAGCCTGAACAAGGTTGTATTTCTCATCTCATCTCATCTCATCTCATCTCATCTCATCTCATCTCATC